>NC_133579.1:25191812-25491812 GCF_964106895.1 Numenius arquata
TCTTATTTTTGTTCTTTCTTAAGCATTAAGGGCATGAAGCAATTTTGAGAGCATGTACATATTGCCAAAAAGTAGTTCAGGGGTTCATTAGCAGATATGCACAGGTGTAGACCATACAATCGTTAAAGTTACATTTTTAAAGGGCAACATAGAGTGATTTTTTATTAGACTTTCTGAGGCTCACACAGCTTCTAAAAGTTCAAGTTTAAGTGATTGAGGAAGTGGTCTAGTCATATTTTTGGGAAGATTACTAAAACAACTGTGACTAAATTCCCAGAAGCTGTAACATGTAAAAAGCTGGACTAGACAATGCCTTCTGAGCTCACAGCAACTGTTTATTTATTTGAAAGTCAAACCACTACTGCAGCAACAAGCAAATGCTGTACATTTTTCAATGTTTAAGAGAATGACAAGTGGAAATAGAAAACCAAATTCGATGCATTACTTCCCAAGAGGCTTCTATGGTGCAGTGAGAAAAATCTTCAAAGTGTGGGCAAAAATCCTAGTTCTTGTGAAAGCTGCATTATAACTTCCCAGTCTACATCTATACCGTACTTGCTCTGGTAGCTGCCAGGAGAGTACCTAAAAAGCAGTATTCCCAAAACCCTGCTCCCAGGTTCTTATTTGCCCTGTAGCCAGCCTGGTTGCATCTGCTCACCGGGTGCAAGGTCTCCTGAAGGAGGGAATGCCATGGCTTTTCAAGAAAGGGTGCTGGCTTGTCTACCTGAGGTCAGTCTTCTAGCACTGCCAGACACGAGCACAAAGCCACTCAAGAAAACAGCTCACTGGGCATAGAAAGGCAGAGCACATCCAGGCTTCAAGTAATCTAGCCCCAGCCAAGTCCGGGTGTGCTGGAGTCTTTTCCCCTAAGCGAACTTGCCGGCTTGCTAAGAGATACCCCAACAGATAAGCAGTATAGATAGGCTGCAGCTTCGTTTTTTTATAAGCCTTGTCCTCAACCTTAAATACACTATCAAAAGACACTGCAGGCTTAACCTTACTCTGTTACACACATCTTTTGAAAACGTTATCTCCATTCAAAGAACATGTGGATGCAATTTGCAAATTGTTTTAGAACTAGAAAATCCTGAGAGGCTTATGGTGTAGGTGGTATTTTGTTTCCAGAAATTACTATAACTTATTTCAGGCATATCTTGAGACATAATAGCGGTCATATTAAAATAAAATTGTTTTAGCTCCCAGAGACAAAGACGTATTTTTTGTGTGAAAAGTGCAAGATACCTTGACAATGCTGTTGAAAATAATAAAAAGAGGTTGAGTCCTGAATTCTCTGCTCAAGAGATGGTCATTTACCTATCACTGAAATGTGAATGGAACTCAGCTAGAATAGATTTTTTACAATCATTTTTTTACAAGGCTGTTTTAGAAACCACAATTTAATAAAACAAAACAGAAAAATATTTTCCAGTACAAACTACCTGGAACATGCTCTGCAGAAGGCAGAGTATAATTATTCAGATACATATTTGGCCAGTTTACAGAGTTAACACCCAGTGCCATGAAAAGAGCCATGGAATTGTTCAACAGAAGTTGTCAGACCTTGGTTTTAATACATATTCCAAAGAGAGCTGCCCACTGCATGAATTACACTCCCAGCACTTCCAAAGAGCTGAGATGGCAGCCCCTTCTTTTCAAGGGGAAGGAGTAGGTAGCAACCTCGAGGACTGAAAAAAAAAAAAGATTATAGTTTTTAAGGGAAGAGGACCACCATGCCTCATGATGAGTTGTCTTCATCTTGGTGTATTCTGAGTTCATTTTATAGTAATATCATAAAACAGAAGCTTCAAAACATATCAAGCTAATGTTCAGATTTTCTGCTCACAGTAAATGACAAAAATCACAGATGGTTCATTCCCTCTCCTCATAACGTTATACCACATGAGGATCTCAACAGGACACCACATTGAGAGAACATCCACATCCCACTGTTAATATTGCAGCTTAACAATTAAAAAACAAAAAACAATCAAATAAGCTCAGTTTTCCATTTCCTGTGATTCTGTTCATTCCTTTCTTTTATCTTGGTTGCCTACCAGCCCTTTTAAACGCTGACCTCTCTGCGCTCCCTCTTCTGGGGCTTCCTCTCCTGCACAGGTGAAGTAGCAACCTCCCTCACCCTCTCTACACACCACTGGGGGTTTCTCTTGGAATTATTTCCCTTTGGATTCATCATACTCATGCACTGTCTCACTGAATTTTCATATCACCTCTTTCCAGAGAATCGTTTTCTAGCAGCTTTTACGTTGGGTTAGTGCCGAGAGCTAGAGGAAAGCACGACGACTTCTCCCTCCTCTTCTTTTTCTTTGCCCTGTGTGAGTCACTGGCATGGAGCAGGCAGCTGTAAAACTGGCTGAGGGACTACTGAGGTTTTTGAATCATTTAATTTATGACACTTCTTCAATCAATGGAATTTTAAGAAAAACAGAATTTGATATTAAAACGGTATTCTATGTTCCCAACAATACAACAATGACTATCTCTCTCTCTCTGTTTTCAGAAAGCATATATGAATATAACAAATTAATCTAGAAATTAGGTAACTGAATAAATCTGTTTCATTACATGTTGAGGATATTAAACTCTTATTGCAGAAAATAGTTCCATTAACTGCTCATCTATGATGGTAATCATTTTCACAGCAGTGAATTTTTTGCACAGTATTCAGGATATTACAGAATCTTCATGGTTGGAAGGGACCTTTGAGATCATCAAGTCCAACCACAAAAAAAAAAAAAAAAAACCAAAAAAAAAACCCACCCACAACCACCCACCACACCCACCCACAAACAGACACAAACCAACAATCTCGGGCACTAGAGCATGCCCTGAAGTGCCATGTCTACACGTTTCTTAAATACCTTCAGGGATGGCGACTCCACCACCTCCCTGGGCAGGCTGTTCCAGTGCCTGATCACTCTCTCAGTAAAGTAATTCTTCCTCATATCTAATCTAAACCTCCCCTGCTGCAACTTTAGACCATTTCCTCTGGTCCTGTCATCATTCACTTGGGAGAAGAGGCCAACACCCACCTCTCTACAACCTCCTTTCAGGTAGTTGTAGAGGGCAATGAGGTCCCCCCTTGGCCTTCTCTTCTCCAAACTAAACATGCCCAGTTCCCTCAGCCTCTCCTCATATGACTTGTTCTGTAGACCCCTCACCGGCTTGGAGGCTCTCCTCTGGACACGCTCCAGCAGCTCAATGTCCTTCCTGTAGTGAGGGGCCCAGAACTGAACACAGTACTCAATTGTCAGACTAGAAACTCTGATAGATGAAGTACAAGGGTATATTTCCATTTTTAAAATTATAATTACATCATAAAACTTATTTCTACTCACTGATCAAGCTTTGGTTTAATGACATGCACATCTTCATCATAGCATCCTTAGTTTAACACACATTAAGTAATAAGAAAAGGGAAAGATATTTTTGTCTATTAATTTCAGTAGGTTTTGGCTAGCCTTGCCTGTTTTTTGTAATTTTTGTCATGCTATGTAGTTTTATTCTTTTTTTTATTATTTACTTACTATTATGTTTTATTTATTTTTATTTTCTCAGCTATTTTCTATCAACTTGGAAGAATTGTGTTGATCAGAGTCCATCCAAATCATAGAAACAACATGTTTCTTGAGAACTGGTGTGGCGGTTTTTGACTATAGTCAAATATAGGAGTCCTATGTTAAATGGTTGTAGTGAATTTGTCTGAATGTCTGCTATACATGCATAACAGTGTGGAAAAACAGGGGGGGGAAATGAAAATTATTTTTTGAAAATTATTTTTTGTTTCTTAGCAGGAACACTAGCAATGCAGGGATGAAAGGTTTGTATCCTGCTGAATCCTGGATTGAAATGGCAACAATAAACTATAGCACATAAAAAGTGTGACCCAATAGCCACTATAAAGCTCAAAAACCTCTTCCTAGACCACTTCACATTTCTAATATGATTGTAAAGTTTATAAAAACTGTGACATTTGTACAGAAAATAAGAACTTCCCCTGAGCTGGAATCAGGATCAAAAACTCATTATATACCATCTGATAATATCACAACTTTAGTTAGGTAAATTGATGAAAAGTCACCTCTTCTGTGAAGCAGCTCTATGAAACAGCAATTCTTTGCTCTCTATGTATTCAGCGTTGCTTTTAGCATTAGGTATATCATTTAGACTGACAAGCAATAGAAAAATACTCTTTCCAAGACAAACATTGCCCCCTTGTGCTATAAAGGGGACAAGACATGTAACTTCCCAATTTCTAAAGTTTCTGGGAGTTTGGCTTGTCAACACAGTACGGTGAAAAACTGCCTATTTACCTTACTGTCTTCCTAACAAATACTTGGAGAGTAGTTATTTTCCAGTACTTGTTTCCCACTCTGAATTCCCCACTCAGAAAATTTAAAACAAAATTTCCTTCTTATAAACATTTATTCCCTTTCCAAAACAAAGATATTCTCTGTCTTTAAGAGACCAATTGCACAGAAAATGGTTTCTCTCCCTACATTTTTCTATATATCTCTAAGGTCCACTGGCAAATTACCTACGAAAAGATATTAGAGAAACAGTGCTATTAGAATGTGAGAAGAAAAATATTCATGAAGCTTTTTGAGATTTCCCGGAGTAACAGGAAGGGCTGGCTATTTTGGATGTAATACTTTAATATAGCTAAAGTTATCATTTATAAGAGAATCCTGATTGCTTGTCTCTTTTAGTGTACCACATAAAAAAATGCTCAGCTCAAAGTCCCCAATATCAAGTATCATACCACAAAAAAATTGTCTACAAATATTTCAAAATAATCAAAAATATATGTTCATGTAGTCTGATGTAGTATGATAATAATAATAGCAGTAGTAGTAATAATAGTAATAATAATCATAGAATATTTTGGGTTGGAAGGAACCTTTAAAGGTCATCTAGTCCGACCCCCCTGCAATGAGCAGGGACATCTTCAACTAGATCAGGTTGCTCAGAGCCCCATCCAGCCTGACCTTGAATGTTTGGCATCTACCACCTCTCTGGGTAACCTGGGCCAGTGTTTCACCATCTTCACTGTAAAAAATTTCTTCCTTATGTCTAGTCTGAATCTTCCTTATTTTAGTTTAAAATCATTACCCCTTGCCCTGTCGCAACAGGCCCTGCTTAAAAAATTTATCCCCATCTGTTCTGTAGCCCCCCTTTAGGTACTGAAAGGCTGCTATAAGGTCTCCCGGACCCTTCTCTTCTCCAGACTGAACAACCCCAACTCTCTCAGCCTGTCCTCATAGGAGAGGTGCTTCAGCCCTCTGATCATTTTTGTGGCCCTCCTCTAGACCAGCTCCAAAAGGTTCATGTCTTTCCTGTGCTGAGGGCTTCAGCTCAGCAAGCCATTCTAATCCAGCTCTTTGTTCTGCCTCAAAATCCCTATCATGTTTAAGATTATACAAGGCAATTAAGAAATTATTATCAAAGAGAACCATGTGCTGAAGCCTTGTTATCTGGGTATTGAGAAGACAGTTTTATAATTAAATGCTGCTTGCCCATCATCTATGTAGTGTCCATCCTGCTAAGGCTAAGACCTCAGAACAGATACTAGCAAAATGTTTAAATGTATAATACAAAAGTTCAAATGAATTCTGAAAAGGCAACATAAGTTCATCTTTGATTTTTTTTTCCTTTTTTTTACTCTAATGCTGAAGGCAGCTACATATTATTTTGTGATTTTAAGTTTTATAGGGAAAAAAATGCAAAATGCATCTCAAACAGCAAAGTAATTTGGTTTTAATATTAACAGTATAAACAAAGGAGCTGGTTCTTTTGAATGTAGGACAAAAAGAGTTTGGATCATAAGAACTTCATGGTAAAACTTTAATATACAAAGGTTTCTTATTGTGAGGCTATGAAGTGATATTACTTCATATGTTTGTAATAATATATATTCATATATTCAAAAGAATCATAGAATGGTTTGGGTTGGAAGGGACTTTAAAGATCGTCTAGCTCCAACCCCCCTGCCATGGGCAGGGACACCTCCCACTAGATTGCCATTTAATACAGCTATTAAATGTCAATCTTCCTGACAACTTGTGTTCCACTTTCTTCCTATAGATGCCAGAAAATCTGTGTGCAAGCGTCCTAAGAAAGGGACTCTATCTCTTTTAACACTGGAAATAGAAAAAAGCTAGGGTTCTTCTAGATTAACTAAACTGCTGAGGCAAGTTACAAGAGAGAAAATTCAATGAAAAGTCAATTGAAAATCACTGGCTTTCTTCTAAGAAGAGGTTGATGTAGCCATCAACTGAATGTTGTTGGGTTAGTTTTAATAAAATTTGATCATGCTACTTGTGTGGATTTTAATTTAGCTAGCAACAGTAGGTTTCTCCAGTTCTGATCTCAATTGTTTTAAACCTTCTGGATCTCCAATAATTTCAGTTGGTGTAGTTACTGATATATTTTCATCTGTGTAAGTAGGAGAACTAGGATCAAAATGCACGTGGAGTATCAGCCCACAGATACAGAATTAGATACCATTTTATATTCATAATACATGGGAGAAATCTGAATGTTTATATCACTTCTAAAATTGGGGCATTCTCACATGCATTCAAAATACAATCTAAAGTTGACTTGTGGTCACTTTCAAAATTAAAAAAATCCAGTGCCTCACCTAGAGTCCAACAGCAAATATTTTTCCTAAATCCACAAAGGGAAAGGGTTGAATATGCTTTTGCTTCAAATAATATCTTCTTTCATTTTTCTTCTCTATATTTGGGCACCCTCAAGGACATGTGATGTTCACAGCATATTAATATTGACAATTTGGATGGATAAAGTTGATCCAGCAAATAAGTACACAATTACTTTTATTTGAGACTATGGTTTAATCCCATTGCCTGAGTGATACCACAACGCATCTCAATAATTGTTCTTCTAATCTAAATAATTACTTCTAATAATTACAGCTCCCAGTCCACTCCTCCAACATTTCTCCTACTTAGTTTCCTACCCCTTTGCTGATTACATCCCCCACCATGTTGCTGAAATCTCTAAAGGCAGATGGTGGAACTGGAAGTCAAAGACCACTTTTGAATCACGTGCCTATTACCAAGAAACTCTCACAGCCTTCTTACTAGCAGACGCAGAAGGCTGCCATTGCAAAACTCATCCTGGATTTATGTGAGCATGAAATGAAACTCAAACCAAACTGGCTAATCCATAACCAAAAAAACCACAGCTAATCACCTAATTTTAAATGTGGATTCTAAATTTTGCGCGTGTATCTAGCAGATTCTGTAGTCAGACAGGCTGAACATTTGTTTGCTGTGTCTCACTCACATTGCTTGCTTCAGCATAATTACTGTTTTTAAGCATACTGTATCAGAGAGTGACAGAACAGCAATATACTGAAGATGAACATACACGACTTCAATGCAGCATAGAGCACTGAGTTAACAAAGCACAAGGTGTTGTAAGCTCTTTTCTTAGACCCAGGTGTAGGTCAGAGTATCAGTTGTTACTTGAAAATAACCATATGCCATGTGAAAAATGGAAATTGATTCTTTCAATCAATTGAGAAGCAACAGGGGCAATGACATGCACACTTAACCCTGTTCTTTCATTGGAGTAACACAGGGATTATTAGAATAAAATGCTATTATATGGCATATTATGTTACGATACGATCGCTAGGTTTTGTCCTCTGACAACACTAAGTGGTGCACCATATAACCTCAAGAGCTGAGGTGGACAGACCTGCACTAGTAAGTCAACAATTCAAAAAAAGAGGAGACAATCGATGCTGGAAGGAAGTTAGGATAGAGAAATGAACATGTCCTGAACATGAATGTGCATCGCCTGTATGACTGCTGGAGCAGAGTACTGAGCCCAGACCTCCCAGCCAGCCATTTGGGGTGTCCAGACACCACCTCCTGAAACAATCATGTTTTTCTCTCTGACACAAAACTCCCATTCTGTGTGGGATAGAGAGAGAAGGGAGCAAGACTATAACAAGCCCCAGCAGAATTCCAGCAGCTCTTCTCCGTGTAGAATCGCATCCCCCACTTTGGAGCCCTGCTGCTGCTCCAGGAAGACTGCAGGGTGCCTGCCGCTCCATCAATGCTGAGACAGGCAAAGAGCCAAAGCGTAACGGGGAGTCATTTTCTTTAAATTTCCTCTCTAAAATAAAAATAGACACTTTTTCTTGTACCAGCTTTCAGCAACCCGTCAACTTGCACAAGGTTCGAAAATCTGCAACTATCCTACTCTGCTCACTTTCTCAGTGTATGTTAGTGTGCCTTATCTTTGCCTATCTGTTTGAACCTGAGGAAATCAAATCTCGGATTAATGGCTTTCTTGCACACCATAACAACAACAAGAAATAAAAGCTTGCTTCAAGCTGAATTAATTATTTGATCTTTTACAATATTCAAACTGGTATTAATTCAGTTAATAAATATTAATATATTAAATGTCAGTACTAACGATAGCTATTATTAATAATTACATTGCATCATATCTTATAATGTATTTTGATATGATTAATAAGTTTAATGAAATCAATATTAATATTACTTCTTGATTAAAGTAGCAAGGTTTTTATGTATTAAGTTTTTTTGAGTTACATATTTCAAAACTGTTCATTCTTTAATGTCATTGTAAATGTTACGGTACTGTATCCTGACATTGTCTAAATAGCCGAGCTAAGTTTGCCGCATACCACAAAAAAAGGCAAAATAGAGCACTATTCGTCTTTTCATTTTGCTCTGCGCTAAAAGTATGATAGGAATAATTGAGAATTGGGCCCAAAATCTTCAGTGTCCATAGGTGCCACACACAGACACTTCTACCACAAATGTGTTTTATACAAAATGACATTTGTTCTTAATAGGATTTCCACTGTTAGTTGAAATTGTCCCTGGTGCCTTGCATGAATTACAAACTATAATTATTTTCCCTGCAGCTGATCAGACAGCCCACAGAACATAGAGTATGTTTCCTGGGTCTTTTTCAAGTGCAGATATGGCCAAAAGCAATCCCACTGGTGTTACAGCTCCACTCCACAGAGGAAGTTGCTAATCACTCCAGCAGCAGTTGGCAACCTGGAGATTGTTGCCTGTGTCCTGGTACACTAACACCCATGGCACGGTCACACAATGAGTGTCCAGAGAAAAGATTTGGTCCTGAGCAGCCATCTGAGGCCAAGAAGCCACCTCGCTGACACAAGAACAGGGATATATGGGTTCTAGCTCCCTATGGCAGTCTTGTCCCCCGCAACAAAAAACCTTAGCTGCAAGGAGAACAGAGGAAGAAAGTGTCTTGTGTCCTCTTCCTTGGCAGCTGTTGATGGTGGAGTTTCATTTACCAGAGGCTCCATCCATCCAAATTACATACCATGTCTAAACAGATATTGGTGATGGTTTGGCGTTTTTTTTAACAAGGTTCTCTAACCTGTCACAAGCTTTCTCTGTACTTTGGTGTGTTTAGGTGTGCTCCCCATTCTGCTGTCTACGCAAGGTTCCTCCCAGAAGCATCATCCAGCATTCTTTTATGTCACCAATGCCAACTTACCCACAGGGCTTTAGCAGAGACAGCCCTTTCCTTGTGAAGCCTTTGAATACAAAGTAAATGGCACAGTTCACAAAATTTTACAAAAAGAGAGCTTGACAGAAATGACCAATAACAATTGCACATCCACCTATTGCTGGCAGCTTTCTCTTCTCCTGCAAGTTCAGCTAATTCTGGCTGGTTCTGCCTGGCAACATCATTAGCTAGCCTTCATGAACGGAAATCCAGTACCAAATGCCCCTTCTTTATTTTATGGTCTAGATAACCCTTCATCAGTTATTCAAGTTCAGCTCCCCCCTTATTACTCCATTTAACCCAACCCATCGATTCAGCTCCTACTCTGGAGATGTTAAAGTTCACCTGGTCGTGTTTAAGAGTGAGACTGAACAGGCAGTTAATAAGTATTTCCATGCTTGGCTAAACCCAGTACAATCATTACGTTCTCAGGTGACGCATGGTCTTTAGTTATGAACTTGAGAAATATTCACACTTTGTTGTGAAGCTCCTTCATAGACTATTTGCATTTCATATATACATGCACGAAAAGAT
This sequence comes from Numenius arquata, assembly GCF_964106895.1. Taxonomy (NCBI): domain Eukaryota; kingdom Metazoa; phylum Chordata; class Aves; order Charadriiformes; family Scolopacidae; genus Numenius; species Numenius arquata. Next base: position 25,201,920 of record NC_133579.1, read on the forward strand.
ACAGTAAGACAATGCCTCTTTACACAGATATACATATAGGATTAACATATATTGGACTTCTGACAATAAGCAGCCACTTCAGACTGACAGCAAGTTCTAGGTGAACTGACCTCTTCCCCCTTATTTTAGGGATACTGTGATAGATCCAAAGAAGCCCTAACCCTTAACTTACACCACAATGGTGTCTAAGAAACATCCTCTGCAGAATTTCTCCTTATGACAAGAGTTACCTTGCAAATGTGCTTGTCAAAAAGAAGTGCTGAGAAATTAACCAGCCCATTTATTCATCTAAATAGACCAAATTCTAACTAACACAATTAAAAAGTGCAATATGGCATTATATTTATATGGTGTACGGGTGCATATTTCTGGAAAAGGCTGCGTATTTATGTTGTGCAGTATGCTACATAAGATATGCGATCAAAATGAGAAAAAGGTGTGAACATGAAGGGACATTCTGTAGATGTTTTTGAAAATATCTCACAGATGGCACTTTCACTCTGTAATAAAAATTCTTATGCATCAAAAGAAATAAGGGAGAAAGACAAGGATAGCATTGTAGTTTTGAAGAAAAGGGATTCATTGCCTGAGACAGAGGATAACCTCCAACTAAGAATCAGGTCTGTCTTGGGACTTCAACTAGGAAGACAGCACCCTCCTACAGAAATTACTTCCCTTGCCATGCACAGCTTGCGCTGGCTGGCATTGCGCTGGACTTAGTCACCATCCCACTGTAGAAAAATGCACTTGCGTAGTCCTTCATTTTACAAAGGCTTTTCTCTAAGTTACTATTATTTATTAGAAGAAACCACTACTAACAGCACAGAAAGTGGTTACTGCCAGTTAGGATAATGCAATTTTAGAGACTTCTTTTTTTCCCAAAAAATCACACATTAAACAGTGTGATGGAAGCCAGAAGGCTTTGACAATCAGGATTCAAATTACACCCACCAAGCTTTACAATAGCTCAGTACAAGGGGCTTAAAAAAAATCAGGATTTTTTGAAGTACTGATTTTGAGGTCTCTCCTAATTCTCACTATGGAAACATATCCAGTGCATGTGTGATAACATTCCAGGTTTACAGTGAGTGATACAACTTTATTCTTGAGACCTACAAGGCCAACATTAGTTTTATGGCTTTCCAAGCCTTCACATCTACTCCAGCCTCCCAAACCACTGCACACACACAACCTTCCAGGACGCTTTTGCTTTCCATATACTATTTTCTTTCCTCTTCCTTTGGCCCTGTGTTTTGCAGTAGTCATCTGGAGCCAAAGATTCTGATAGTTTCCTCCTTCATTCAGTATCCAAAATCCAATTGAGCAGCACTTTTTGACAACTAGCTTCTCTGTACTGATAACTTGCATATATCTCAGCTTCTTTAAAGGTACAGTTCTTCAAAGGACAAAGTAAAGGGATAATTCAATGGAGCCTGGAGGAACAATTTTGGACAAGACGTTGGAAAAGAGTAGGCCTGTCTTTCATAAAAGAGCAGGAAAAAGCAGATTTTTCCCGTGCTACTGAGTCTTTTGCAGATCTGGAACCTCTGATCTCTTACAGAAATAGTATCAGCTACTTTCTTCCCACAAGCATGACCATACTCCCAAAATGATGGGCAAAGAAGCCAAAAGAGCTCTGGCTACTTCCTCTAGAGGCTATGGCCAGCTGTTTTTCACAGAAGTCAGGAGAGCTAGCGAATTAGAGCACTTTTCCCACATCAGCACTCCTAAAATTCTTGATGCCTGTAGTTTCCTATTCCAAAAGGGATCAACATAATTTTAATCAAAATTGTTGACTACAGGGACTATCAAGCGCACAATGTCTCCAGCTACAAAAAGAATTCTATCACAAATATGAGACCCTTTTCTGGGATCTCTTTTGGCCCCTGCATGGTGGCACTTCAGGCACCATGAACAGTTATAAACTTGATTGAACTTCAGATCTCACCCTCATGTCCAAGCATAGCCATGAGGAAACATCAAACAAGCCTGGCCAAAGCATGCTATCTGTTCAAGCGGTCTGGCAGCTTCATAAAGAGTTCTAAGAGGCAGCAGTGGTAGAAAAGCCCTAGGACCCACCTCTGCCTACATAATCCAGGCAGCAGATGATGGACGCTTTGCCTTCTAATTGTGTTTTTAACATCTTGATTTTACCTTGCTGCCACTCTTCCTAAAGAAAAAAACCAAAGATAGTAGTAATCAAAACTTTATTTTTTCAACCAATATTAATTAATAATAAAAAAAATAAATAAGTCATACAGACAGAGGGAATACTTTCCACTTGAAGTGATATATGCAATTATTTCACTAACATCACAGAAATTTATTAAGCATTATCAGGGGAAATTAATTGTAGCCTAATGAATCCTCAGAGATTCTAGCACCCCCTTTTTTTTCTTTTTTCCTTTTTTTTTTTTCTTTCTGGCTATAGTGTTCACAATGGAAAATGTCTAAGACACCTTCCAATGTGGCTTTGCCACTCAGCACTATTAAAGACAAGGTCTGTGATAGCACAGTATGGCTGTGAGAGCCACAATGCAAGAAATAAAATGGTGAGTCCTGCCCATACAAAGCAAGTACCACACTTTTCACCCACCTTTTCCTCTCTGTACACACTGGTTTCAGAGTCTTGCTAAACTGACGACATGCATAATCTAGGACAAGAGGATGGCACTGAAATCTATGCATATTAAAAACCAAAACATGTCCATTTAAGAGAAGAATAACTGTTCTACATTTGCATTTAAATAACATTAAAGACTTCACTAAGGCCATTTAGGCAAGAATAAAGGTAAAATTTGTAGCAATGTACTACTGTAAGACCCAATCTAACTAATGTTCGGTTAAAACTGTCTCAAGCTGGACCTGAAGTTGCTAATAACAGCCACTGGAGGGAAACTAATATACAGAAAGCAGAAGTCCATTGCTATGCAATCAGAAGCTTTGTTTCTCACTGCATGGCTTTTTGATATACCTTAAAATCAGATAGAAATTAATGACACTGTCAGTTAAATCACAGTGAAACTGAGGCATAAAAGCCATCTTTAAGTGTAGAAATATGTATGGGTTTTTAATTCAACATTGATCACATTTATTATCCATTGGGATTTAAATGTTCCTCTGAAGCTGCTTATGTGTAATTAGGTTTTCAGCCATTTTCTTTCTCTTTTCTAAATATAAATCCCTTTTTATATTCTTAACGATAATGTTCTGTGGTTATTTTCACAGCTTCACTGTGTCTCTGCTACTGGCACATAAAAAATAAATATTATCTAATAGCCACATAAGTTTGTGTTAATGAACTTTAACCATAGGCAGGCACCTAGTCAAGAGAAACTGTTGTATTCAGGGACTCTACAGCACTTTTGTGTTGCAGAAGTATTTAATAATAAGCATGAAAATTTAATAAAAATCTTTAATAAAAAAATACCAAATCTTTCCTTATCTCCCCATTGTAGCACCTGGGTAGAACCTTTTTAAAATAAGAACTTGGAAGACTGAAGGCTTCATTCCAGCTTGCTATAAAGCAACTACTAACAACTGTCACAGGATTTTATTCGTGGGATATCTTCTGTAAGGCTGAAAACTTCTCCCTCATGAGAAATTGCAGGAATCTAATGTTAATGTCATCTGAAACTAAGCAATGCAGGGGAATGTATATTGTCCTGAGGAACAACCAGGCATGCGCAGGGGATTAACAAGACAATATGACAAGTTACAGCCTATTTTTAGTAGTACTTTGACTTCAAACATATTTGTATTCTTGAGAGCTGCCTGGTATTTCTATTCAAAGAAACAAATGAAGGCTCAAAAGGAGTGAAAAACAGAAGATGAGGAAAGCAGATGATCCTGTCTGTTTATATTCTGGGAGAAGAGGAAAGCTTGTATCAGTCTAGATTTTGGGTTTGGCATAAAGCTGCTTGAAAAGGACAGGGACAGTCTCTCCCCAGCAATGAGAAATGCAGAAGAGGCCATGCTTCTTGAGGTATTCAAACTTCTCTGCTGTGCCAATATGAGAAGTGTGGGAAGGCTGCTGAGAATTCGGAATTCCTAATTTATTTCCTTGATAATGAATCAAGAAATGAAAAAGAGTAAGACAAGGGAAAAAAGGAATGGGAAACCCTCTTCCATGTTAATGCACAGGCCAATTAAATTAAATTAGTACTGGGAATCTAGAAAACACGGGACTAAGAAATTATTATAACAGTTATAAAAATTGCTCTGGGACTTCCACTGTTGAGTGGATTTCTCAGTAAAAAGAAATAATAATTAATTTTGCTACCCATCAATATCCACGAACATTTATCTCATCTTCAGTTAAAACTACTTCAATATTTTTAGCCTAAGACAAACATCATTTCGACATACTTTTATAAATGCTGTTCTTCATTTAATATTCCTTCCTGCTTTTTCTCCTTGATTTCTACAATAAGCATCGATTAATTATTTCCTATTTTCATTGGTTTCCCTAGTGTAAGTTATTTCAGTCCTGCTAAGTGGTTAGTCTTGGAAGGAACTGTCAATCCTGATTTAGTCAAATTTAATTTTGGATTGAATATTCTGATTTTAACAATTCTGTCAGTTTTCACTGAAAAAAATGCTTTGCAGAAAAGAACTATTTTATGAACGAAATTTTATCATCTATTTCTGCTGGTGCTGTTGTCCCCTCTTTTTCTTAGCTTCCAAAATGGATATTTGAACTATGATATCCAGAGTTCCCTTCCAAACAAGACTTTTCTATGATTCTATTATTCAGTGTATTGTTTAGGTTCATTCTCAGTTGAAATGGAAAGACTAATTTGTTTAGCATTAAAATTAAAGTTACATTTGTATAATGATCTCCCTTTATGCACCAGCTCATCTCAGTTGTCTGTTCTCTTGCTTTACTTTAGTTCATGCATTAAAGCACTAATCAAAAATACCTTCTAAAATAAAAGTGGTTTTTTTCCCAATTATTCAGAAGGTTCCAGAAGTCCCTATAGCTAGCTGAGACGTCTTTTCCAGCTCTGCTGGCTGCTCACATCAAGAGCAGAGAGTCCCCGAAACAAACAGCTTAGTCTGGAGAAGCTGTTTGTGTGAAGTTGAAAACTGCGTCATGATGAATATTTATATGGGAATGAATTGAGGTTGCACAGATAAAGCACGCTTCCCTGACTTAAAAGAAATGTGGTATGCGATAGATACATACATTATTCACACGCAAAATAGGATCAGTCTTTTAATAGAAGTGTTCCTGAAGCCACGTCCTTTCCCTCCTCCCGGATCAGGTCTGTAACAAGTAGGACCATTCCTTGTAGAAGAAAGCTGTGATGGCTTTCTCCTCTGTGTTTCAGATTGTGCAAGTTACAGCTTTTAAAGTGTTACAATTTGATCAGATTCGATGAGATTTCCTCAGAGCAAAAAACATATTCATAACACAAAAAATATTACAAACCCCTGATTCAAACATGGCTCGGTGGGCTTTTTAAATAAATCTTTACAAAGATATTTAAAAGAAATCTCTGGGAGCCTTGTAAGTTTATTATTCAAATTCCTTTAGAGGTAGCTACAAACTAAAGGCTACCAAGAAATCAACAGTTAAGCATCTGACAATAGTGCCTTATGTTATCTGATAACACTGCATACAAAAACTTCAATTTGCTTTGCTTTGCTTCTACCCTTCCCTGTTTTATGCAGTCCACAGAAAACTACCTTATCCCACAATTTGCATTTTGAATCTCTTTCTAACTGTTTTCTTACTTCATTTGCTCAGAACCCAGTTTTCAAGCAAGCTGACCTACTTTATCTTATTTTGGTACTTGCAGTAAATTCCCTTAAGCTTGTCTACTCCGACATTGCTTAAAATGTCTTCTCTATACTGGTAATCACTTCTCTTAAAGCAAAAAGATCTATCATGACTGATGCAAGAATGATAAACTACAAGTCCTTTGGAAAATCTCCAAGATGCTTTTACATTGCAACAGTAGGTTTCTCATTAAACTCTTTGCGCAAATGTCTGAGACATTTTAGAAGTTAAAACAAAAACATTCAAATCTAAACAGACTTCAGCAGGTGAAATTTAGCCCAAATCCTATTTTGTACAGTTTTAAATGAAGAAAAATAAAGTCTAGTAATGGGATGTACAAGGCAAATTTAATACAGGTGGCACTAATGGCCCCACTTTTAATAAACCTAAATCTTTTATTCTTTTATCATTGGTAACAAACTAAAATCCTGCAAAACTGTTTACAGTATATATATGAAAGAAACTATCCAAAAAGAAATGGTAAATTAGTTTACTGCTATGTTGATTAGATAAGACAAGGCGCAAAAAAATGCCATGGTGATGAGTGAGAGATGATTTGATAAAATTAGATTTGGAAAACTGTTGCTCTACAACTATTACATTTGTAGTTGAATTCCCACTATAAGCCTGATTTTGGTCCCACTTCAATAATCTTCAAGCAACCAGTAAAAGTGGCACATAAAATTTGTGGTGAAGGTTGGAGTTGTTTTGTGAAAACAGAGGCATTACATTTATTGTGTCTGTGTGTATTATAGAAAGTAGAAGGGTTCACTGCAGTCCAAAATAATTTGCCTATTTTTTATTTACTGATCTATCAGTGAAACAAAACAGAAACTTTAAAGAATGAGCTTAAAATAATTTATGGGATCCACGTACTGAGATTTCCATGGGTCTAGCCAGCACTAGGTGACTGCATCAATTTAGCAGTTAAAATTGGCTCCTTGAAACTACTAGTTTTTAAAATACTAATATCGAAGTAAATTGTGAAGCTAATTTTTCCTCCTGGACTTCACAGCTCTGGAGATGATGTTGGGAAGGAGAGCCTATAGGATGGAGAAGTTATAAATCCTGGGGTGTCCTGTAAAGAGCTTAGAGAGGAAAGGCAGCCAGTGCATTCACACACAATACCATATTCATAACTTTGCATAGCTTTTCAGGTCACGAGGAAGGAATCTACGCTGCAGGTTTAGGGTGTCTCTCAAAGAGAAGACCAAGGGAAAAGTTTTCTTCTGGTCTTCTGTCTTTGGACTTCCTGAGATTTGCAGGAGGTCAGGAGACTCACCTAATCTCCACACATTTCATATAGAGAAGATTTGTTGGTGTAGCTGTGCTTACTGGTAGGCTTTCTATCAGCAACATAGATTCCAGCCTTTAGGAACCAAAGCATATATCAAAGAACAGTATTTTCCTTTTCCCATGTACCAGCAATGATACAGTAGGGCAGTAGAGGCACACTATGTAAACAGTTTAGCCCTTACTATAAACCTTAAGAACAAAAATAATAATATTCATTGCACAAGAAGCAAGTAGGTTTTTGACAAGTACCTATCAAAGAAGATAAGAGATGTTCATCCTCTGATGGAAGCTGCGTACATCCTAGGCCCTTTATCCATGAGGAAAATTAACCTCAATAGGAGTTTTGCAAATATCTGGTGTTTCTCTGCATTTTTTTTTTTGCTCCTATCATGTAGCTTTCCTCTTTAATAAACCCAAAAACCTTGCAACATTTTTCACTAATCCTCACTGAGGTTCTGAAAAATCTTGAGGAAAAAATATCAAAATAATTTAGAAATAATATGCCAGTGTTGGCTCTGAATTTATAGTTTCTGAGTTCATAGCACTATTTGACCAAGATATAGAAAAACAATACAGCAAAACTGTAGTCAGAATATGTATACAGTCGAATGATATAGGGGCTAATCAGAGCAACAAGAAGATGAACAAATGTCCAGCCTCAGGAGTGCTTCTCCTTGCCTTTAAGATTCTTGCCCTATCAAACTTATTACATATCTATTTAACTGTGGTGTCTTTAATTCCCACACAGTTACACTTTCAAAGCAACTGCAGTTAACACGTGTTTGAGTTTGATCAAAAACACACATCTGTTGGTTAAAATCTGGAACACCATATAAATCCCAAAAAGCTACATGGTATAGGATACTATGGTTAAATCAAAATTACTATAAAACCAGGAAAGGAATACAAATCATTTTCATATGAGTGTTCAAGAAATGCATAAATTTCACTCCTTTTTAAGAAATGGTAAAAATGCTTCTTCACAGGAATAATATTTATAGATTTACTTACTAGAATTGTATTACTCCTTGAAGTAAGTAGAGCCATCTTGTGGACACACCTAGCTGCTGCATATGACTGGAAATCACCTCTAATTAATTACTTCTCAGGTGGAACTACACATTCAAAGCAAGAAACAAAAAACAGTTTAAAGCATTGTACTTTGAGATCAGATCTAACTACATATATATATATTCATTAACTGTCCCCACAATTCAAAAAAGACGAGGACAGACTGGAGAGGGTCAAGAGTAGGGCCACAAAGAGGATCAAAGGGTTGGAAAACCTGCCCCATAATGAGATAGAAGGAGTTAGGTCTCTTCTCCCTGTAGAAGTATCAGGAGGGACCTGCTCTTCTCCCTAGAGAAGATAACACTCAAGAAAGACCTCATCACAGTATTCCTGTACTTAAACGGCGGCTACAAAGAGGATGGAGGAGCTACAAGGAGCTACATGGAGTAGCCACGAGTGCAAGTTGCACTAGGAGAGTTTTCATCTCAATATAAGAAAGACATTTTTTATAGTGAGAGCAACCATTCACTAGAACAACCTTCCCAGGAACATGGTAGAGTGGCCATCACTGGAGGTTTTCAATATGCGATTGGACAAGGGGCTAGATAATCTCATCTAGGCTACCTTTCCCACGAAAGGTTGGACCAGACAATCTTTCAAGGGATCCCTTTTGGGGTCCATTCCCCATAGAAGAGTACTGGACTGTTCTATGATTCTAATTTCAGTTAACATAATGAGAATCACAGGTAATTAGTACTACTGAAAAGCTAAGCCGGTGATTGAGCTCTGGTTTGAATGACTAACCGTAGAAAACGTTGAGCATTATTCCATGAAAGTATCTCCAAAGAGTACTCAGATCAGAAAACTGCATCATACTGACTTTCTCACTTTAAATTCTTGAAAATCCCAGTCCATGGTTATCTGGAAATAGTGATGATCTATTCCTCTGGGGAAAGAAAGAGGCTGCTTATTGTTCTTTATTAGAAGTCATAAGGAAAAAAAGTAAGAATACTTTTCCCTCAAGACCCAATTTGCTCTTGTAGGTCACTGAAGGATCTTTCAGTGGACCAAACATACTTTGACATTTTATAAGGTAGAGCATCTATATCAGTATTTGGCTGCGTGGCCTGTTTTTCAGGGATGCTACCTATCCATAGCTGTTATTACATTGGCTGCTATTTCAAAACTATTTATAAAGCATGTCATTTTACAGTGCATATTCTGCCAGGTCTCCTCTGTAGCCCTGAATGTATCACTCACCTTCCCTGTTACTCACTGAGCATACACTGCATATGCCCAGGAGCTCTTTATTGGGAGAAATTTTACCTGATCTGAACTAATTTGGCCAGATTACAGCATTTCTGTTACCATTTGGAAAGCAGCTCATGATTCTGCAAATGCTGTTGTTTGCACTGAGCTCTAAGAATCACCTTCACAAAACTCAGTATGCATGTTGCCATTTGGGCCCAAAGATTAAGTCCCAAACTTTCACCATTATTTTGGAGGTTTTTTTCGTGGTTTTATTGTATTGTTGGATGAGTAGCAAATTCTCCTATGTGATCCAGTTACACTGACGAGTGACAGTTACACTGACAGCCACTAATCCCAGGATCCCAGCTATTCAGTCCAGATTGAACATTTAGATTCTACGTATCCAAATTCCTGTTTTCAGCTCAGAGCTGAAATCTTTCGCTCACAGCCTCAGAGATGGTATATCCTTACAGCCCATAAAAACCTTCAGCCAAGACACACCAGGGCTGCAGTAGTGGTGAAACATCCTCTGCTGTGATGTAACCGCTTACATGTTTTGCAAGAAGATTGCAACCAGGACGCTGTATAATTGCGTATTAAAACATACAATAGAAGCAACAGCTATGGGATGCTCTTCTCGGAGCTAAGGCATCTCTCCAAATAGTTGGTAAGCGTTTTGAAGGGTATAACAGAAAAACGTCTACAGTGAGCTGGATCCTGCTAATATTTTCACTGGCAAAATTTCCTTCGTGCGGTGCAATCACAGGCAGTTGATGCTTTCAGTTAAAAGACATCTATTTATTTTATGCTAATGTAGGGTGTTGGGTTTTTTTATTCCAGTGGGTCTTAAAACACAAGTCACTGGTTGGTAAATACGTATTTTAGAGGATGCTCGTTAAATCGTTTGACATGAATAGATCTGTCACAAGGACAATTCTGTTTCCCATATCCAGGAACTAAAAACTGTGGGCAATTTGCTCTAATTCATTCATTGTAAGGAAGTATAGGAGTTGTACCTCCTGCCACTTCTTTGTACAGCAGTATATAAATAGTGGCATCTATTAATATAATATTGGCCACTGGAAAAAAATTGGGAGACAAAAACAATGACCTGGTACGCCAGGGTCATTACAGAATCCAAAGAGATGCTGCATGAATAAAGAGGTTCATGAATGCAGTTGATGTCACTGAAGTAAGGGACTCTAAACGAGTACTCTGAGGTACCCGTCAATCATAATAGTGACCATACGACCTTTGTTTTAACATTTAGAGACAGAAATATATTTATGCTTCATCCAGCAGCCATGTGGCCCCAGAAAGACTTACAACTTTATGAAATACTGTCGCAGAAAAACTGCCAAGATCATTGAAGGGCTGGGGAGATGGACCAAGTGGAAGGCGAGCCCCTCTGAGACACTTTCTGAGTGATGAGAATTTGTCCCAGGCTTCGGGGTGAGGAGGGCTGCCGCTGCCTTCCAAGCGGCTGACTTCTAGCACCAGCCTTCCCTCGGCGGCCTGCAGCAGGAGTACTACTGCTGCCAACGCCGACAACTCCAGAGAACGTCGCCTCATTACTTTCTCCTACCCTCGGCACCCAAAGCCATCCTCCCACCGCTCCCTTAGTCAGCCCATGGGCGAGGAGCTGCCTGTGTGTGCAGAGGGGCTTGAAAAAAACGGGTTGTGGCTGTGAGGATGGCGGGGGCTGCCTCGGCCTCTCCCTCCTGAGGGGTCCCTCTCTGTGAGAGGGCCTCGGCCTTGGCCTCTCCTGCCCGTCCAGGGCTTAGGCCTCGGGGGACAGCCTGTTGTGCCAGGGGACACCAACCTGGGGCGGGGAGGACAGCTCCAGGAGCTCCCTCAGGCCTTTCCGTGAGGGAGGAAAGAAGGAGGGCGGGTGGTGTAGGCAGCGGGGGGAGACTCTCGCGCTCCGTCCCGGGGAGCGGGCAGACGCCCATCGGGCAGGGTGGCGTGAGGGGACGGCGGAGCCGGTTCGAGGAAGGTGGGGAGGGGGGAGCTGCGAACGTGTGTGTGTGTGTGTGTGTGCGTGCGCCTGTGTGGCGGGGCGGGCGGCGTGCCCCCGCCCTTCCCCCGCCGGCTGCCCGGCGCTGCGCGGTGGGCTGGCGCTGGGGTATTTACGGTAAGGTGGACCCGGCGGTGGCAGCTCCGGTTGTCAGGTGATCGGCGCTGAGGAGCCGTTGCCGCCGCCGCCCGGGGAAGGAAAATGCAAGATGGCCCAGCGGGGCCGTGAGGGGCTCCGCGGCGCCCCCTCCCCGCCCGCCGCCGCCTCCCCGGCGCGTAGGGCCGGCGGGAAGCGCTGAGGCCAACCCCGCCGCGCCAGAGCCCGTCCCCGGCGGGGGCACCGAGCCATGGGGCTCTGCTACAGTCTGCGCCCGCGGCTCTTCGGGGACGCCGGTGGCGGCGGCTCCATCTCCAGCACCGGCGCCGCCTCGGAGCCCGAAGCGCCGGCCGAGCTTCACGCCGCCCCGCAGCCCCTCGGCGCTCCGCTCCGGCCCGGCGGTAAGCCCGGCGGGGAGGCGGACGGGCCGCCGCTGCTGCTGCAGAACGGCGGCGGTAACGGGGCGGCCCCTGAGCGGCCGCCGCTGCCCAAGGCCGGCGGCCCGGGTGGCGGGGGGAAGGCGGCGAGGCAGCAGGCGCTGCACCAGCCGCCGGCGCTGCAGAGACCCTGGGAGAAGCTGCGCCTGGAGGAGCGGGAGGCGGAGAAGGAGGCGAGGAAAGTCAGCAAGAGCATCGACCGGGCGCTGAAGGAGCAGAAGCGGGAGTACAAGCAGACGCACCGCCTGCTGCTGCTGGGTACGTGGATGTGTGTGTGTGTGTGGATGGATGGATGTGTGTGTGTGCCGGGGCGGGCAGGTGCCCCCGCGGGGCTCCCCGGCATCGCCCCCTCCCCGGCTTCCCCCGTTTTCCTTGGGCGCCCTCCATCCCTCCTTTGTCTCTCCGCTGCCCCCCCCCACCCCGGCCCTGCCCTCCCGCCCGCCGGCCGTCTCCCTCCCCGGGCTCTCCCCCAGACAGGTTTCCACCTTCTTTTCTCTTCCTCCTCCCCCTTCTTCTCTCCTCCCCCCTTCTGGCCCTGGTTTTGCAATGGAGAACGCGACCGGCGGTTGTCCTGCCAGGGCGAGCGGCTCCACCCAGGAGGGGGAAGAGCAGCGGGGTCTGCCGGGGGAGAGCCGCCCTCCCCCGGGCGGGGGGCTGCCGCCGTCGCCCTCCCCCGGGCGGGGGGACGCCTCGCTGAGAAGTTGTCTTAGCGCCCGAGCAACTCGGAAACATAAAAAAACCGAAAAAATATATCAGCCCAACCCAGCCGGTAGAAAGGAGGAAAAATGGCCATGCATAGGATGTGTGTAGCCTGTGGGAGACCTCCTCTGCCGTGTGTAAGCAGGGGTGGTTTAATGAGGAGCGGTAGTATGGGCTCGTGGCTCCTAAATGAGAGGAGTGCTGATGAGCAATAGGCTCCTTGCTTAAAGAAGCAGTGAGCGGTGGCAGGGGAAATGAGCGGGGTGTAAGTATGTATATTCCTCACTGACACCGCCTCTACTACAAGATGCGTTCTTCAGCTGTTGGCTCTCAAATTTTTGTAGGGATGACTTGTCAGCTTTTGTCCCCTTTTCTCTGAGGTGCTACGTGCAGTCTGCTGTTGCCACTGCTCTTTCTAAGCATTAGTTAATAGTCCTCTCCAGAGGATTTGTACCAGCTGATACATTTACAGTATGAAAACCACAGGGGTATCTAATACAAGCATCTCATTTCCTGCAGGAAACAGAACAGTCATACTGCAGGGCTTTTTTTTATGGTCTGAGGAGAGGGCTTATTTGGCCTCTTAGCTGTTGTCATAAATCTCTGTTTTCTCCTAGTGTGGAAATACTGATTTGCTTTTGCATTAGCTTGCTTTGTGTGTTTTCGTAAAGTCCCGTGGTACGGAGTTCTGGTGGTTATGTATGTGTATTCCAGATTTTGGGTAGTCTTAACATCTAACAGACCTGTGTTTCCATGTTATTGGATTCCTTCATTCCTGTTGGTAGGTGAGGGGAGGAGAAAATACGAAATACAGCAGTGCACAAAAAGGTATAAGCAATGTTTGCCAGAACTGTAGTGCTCCAATTCTAAAAAACAAATCATGGGCTTTATTTCTCATAAAATACCAGCCTGTAGGATACCAGTACAGCCAGTAAAAGGAAAGATGAAGAAGATGTAATTCCTACTCCATGGAATTAACTATATTTTTTGTAAAATGTTTCTTCTGATACTTTAACTGTTATGGTATTTAACTCTAAAATTTTAGATATTCTATTTTAAAAACCCCATATTTTTAAAAAGCTTTTTCTTCCTCTGATCTCTGAAAGTCTGTTGTGATCAGTATGGCTACAGGAAGGCAAAGATAACTGGTTGGTGGCCTTCCTCTAGAGAGCAATGTAATTCCTTGAACAAAAGGATCCTAACGAATAGATACTGCCAGTAGTCTGTAACACGGGTGGTTGTCATAGTAAACCAGATCAGTAAACACCTGTTCAGAAACAATGCAATTTTAAAAATAAACCATCACCGACCCTTGGCACCCTGAAAGCAACTCAACACTCCTAGGACTCTCTGTTGAATTTTGTATTAAATCTGTGTCATAATCGGAAAATACTCTCTTGATCTCCATATCGGAGAGAGGAAACGCTGGATTATTGTTTCAGCCCTGGCAGATAAGGGCCTGACATAAATGTTTGATTTGGATGTAGGGAGAGCTGCAGGTGCTTTGTGTTGCTGTTTGCAAAGAAGTGGAAATGCTGCTCTAGATAAGAGGAAAATATTTAGAATGGGGAAGGGTTTATTTTTCAGAGGAGTAAAGCAAAATTGCATTGCACAAGGTAATCTATTTCAGTCTTGCACAGAGGAAAAGTCTTAGGGTGTATACAAAGGTCTTTTAGAATAAAGAATATTATTAGCTTGATAGTTTATAGCATTTCTGATGTTAATAACTCGATCCCTGTCGCTAAGAGCTTCCTAGCAGGGTGAGCCTAAAAAACGTACCTTTGCTAGAGAGAGGAGGGATGTTTTTGTAGATCAACATGGAGGAAATGCATAGCAGAGGGGAAGCGGTGAATGCAGTGACAGCAGAGCACAGTCACAGAATAAACAAAGTTGAGCAACAGCCTTGGTGCGGGCTTTGATTGTTCCTTTTTTTAAATACAACTTTGTAAATAATAGCTTCATTTTGGTTTGTCCTTGTGTGTCTTGTACATGAACTGGGGCAAGTTTAGAGGGTATTATCGAAATTATAGAGGAAAATGCAGTGTATTTTTTAAGGAGCTACTATAAGATAGCAAAAGGGTATGCAAATAAATGAAATGCACTAGTATAAGAACACTAATAAATCTTTAGAGTCTCTAAATAAGTAGTATATTAGAAGAGAAGCTTCTACAAGTGTTTGAAAATGACCTTTCCCTAAAAGCACACTAATTCTCCTTTTATTATGTCAAATAAAAACAATCAGCTTTGTGATGAGCTGTGCATGTAAGTTACCAAAATATTATGAAGTCTCAAAGGCTGTTTTTAGTGTGTGTTGATAAATAGCTCTCTAAGAACATGTTCTTGCTTGTCACAGCTTCCCCCCAACTAATGTTTGTTGCTGCACATGATGTTTTGACGCTCCCCTCTAACCTACATTCAGAAACACTTAATGTGTTTTGTCATAACCAATAATTGTGAAAAGGGGTGTGTGCAGTAAATCCTCGAGAACAGCCCTCTGTGTGTGCCTCCCACATAAATAGGTGTATCCGTATCAGATGCCTACAACTGTGATGCAGGGGCGATACTGGTGCACTAGAATTAACAGCAAACGTGGTTTGGGTTTGTTTGGTTTTTCTCTGTTGGAAGAGGATGAACCCACAAAAAATGGGAACTTGCTTTCTATCACAATCATCTGTTTCTTGTTCAATACCCACTTCAAAAGGAGGAGAAGGGGATGGAAACCTTGAACTGATTTTTGTACACTGTATTACTTGTGTTCTTTCTTTCTTTCCTTTTATAAGTGAAAAATGTAGAATTCTTAGGATGCTTTTGCTAACCCTGAGATGAGGATATTTTTTCAAGCATGCGTATTTATTGCACAGATTTAGAGGGCTTGGTAAGAGTGTTTGTAGCTTTGGTTTCTGTCTTGTTTTCTGTTTGGTCTTTTTTTCCAGACAACTGCAAACACTCTCTTCTACAAGACTGTTTTAGCTGCTGATTTCCTAGAAACTGTACAAGCATTACAAATCACTTTATAGAACCAATTTAAATTCTCATTTCCAGTCTCGTATTTTAAACTATTTTGGGAGTAAGTGGAGTGAAGGAGGATTGGCTTTAAACAAAGCGCTAACCATTGTGGTGTAATTAAGGCTCACGTAATGTTGAAGTAAGCCATAGATAGAAATAATTTTTTTCCTAGATAGCTGTCATCTTCCAGCCTTCTTGCTCTTGTTTTTTCTGTTTCCCCCGACTCCTGGTTGCTGTCCTAAATTTGGATAACTTTCTCAAGCAGAACTCATTCTTTTGCACTTCCCTGCTAAACTGAAACTGAAAGTGCTGGGAGTATAAGCTTTTCTGTTCAACAGAAACTGAAAGTAATGATATAGGTAGGGATTGAGGGAGGGGAAATTGAGATACTAGTTTTCTTCATTTAAAAGGTACTGTAGCTGCTTACATGATATTTAAGTATTGACTTGGTAGTGAAATTTAGACATGTTTGGTAATGTTTATATACAGAAAGTGTATGAAACAAAGAAACAGAGCTCCCCTGAATTCATGGGAATCAGATGCAAAGATGCCTTGCCAAGCTTGGGAAGTTCCTAAGCAATAGATCCCTGAAAGCTCAGAGGTGTATAACAAAATTAATGTTTTGCTACTCTTTATTTTCTCAACTACATGCTTATTGACTGTTGTCAGAATTAAACTGTGTTCCAAAAAGGGTTTCTTCTCCAACAGTGGCTTTTAGACTATAACTGCAGTCTGTTATTTATATATGCTGCATCAGCAAACCCTTAAGTTTATCATACCAAAACCAATTTTAAGTATTAAAATTAATAAATCTTACTTTAAAATAACTTCAATTTTAACTTTTATGTAGTGTTAACTCATGCTTATTGATAAATACCAGAATTTAGCTTTTCCTGATGTGCTAAGATATTTCCCCTGTATCTGCATAAGACCTCCCTGTATCCTTGGAGTGTTTTTCTGTTACTGCCTGAGATGATGCCCTCCCAGGTCCATAACTGGGCTGGGCACCACTGCTTGTGTTCCAGGGTGTTGCACCCTCTTGTTCTATCCTGTACATGCCTATCTCACCTCAACAAAAAAACATACTGGTTTGTGCTGTGATAGATTTAGGATCCCAGCAGCCAGGTAGTTGTAGCATGTAGCTAATGGATATATATAATTGGTAGGAACAGATATTTTCAGGACTTGGAAATAATGGGCTGCAAATACTGACCAATCTAATAAAGTAAATGGGTTTTATAATCCCTAATCCTTTGCATGATTCACATGTCTTTCCAAATGTGCTTCTGCTTTTGTTGTAACTTACGGCATCATATTGAAGTGTATATGCACTCCTGGCAGCTGAGGAAGCCAGTAAGCTAAGTCATCAGGACATGTTGGAACCAGTTCTTATCTATTTGGGTTTTTTAAGTGTACTGACAGCAAACCCAGATTTACAACACCTAGCTTTTCTTAATTCTGTAGATTACCAGGTAATTGCATTTAGCCCATGTTTAGATGATTTCTGTTTTTTGATAAATTGTGCTTGTTTCTTAATCACCTAATATTTAAGAAAAAAATACTCTTTTTTTTATTCTATTCCATGTTACGTGTATCAGTGCTGGAAGGCTCTAACTGCTGTGCAAGGTTGGGTTCTGCGGCTGTTACTTATGCAATATGAGCTTTCAGTTATTAGGCAAGTTTTGTACATCGTTATGTATTCCACAAATGCTTATCATAACATAATGTCTTAATTAAGCAAGCTATGCTGATATCTTCTTTGCCATTTTAAGCTCCTGTTACCATTGTAGCTTCTTGACTGTGGAAATTTTGAAGAGTGTGTAGAACTCCTGGACTCGCATCTTTCTTTGCCCTTTCCCCATGCCTTTTTCCCCAAGTTTAGGAGAAATACAGTTTGAAACTTTGTTCCCATGCTCATCCCATTCCACTGCCCAACCACACACTCTCTTTCTTGCCTTGCCAGCCCTTTGGCATTCCTTATCTGAGTCTTACAAGATTTTTTTCAGTCTCCAAGATAACCGTATAAATAACAGCTATATTGTGGGATTCTTTTTTTTTTTTTTCATTTTTGCATCTTTGACACAGTGAAACAATACAAATTTGGGGAAATATTTACTGGGGTTTTTTTTCTAGAGTCATGGCTTCCTTCAACTTTCTTTTCAAGTCAGGTACCATTTGAACTGAGAAATTAATTTTTAAAAAAATATTTCTTCTCTTTTTAATCCAACAGTTGGGCTCAACTGGGTGGTAAACCCGGCCCTCCCTCTGCATACCAAGTTTAATTTATTTGATAGCTTTTTCTAGACACATTTTGCTTTTGCTGAATGATGTGGAAATTCTTCTTCTCCATGGACTTCTGAATAGTAGTAGAGAAACAAAATGGTGTAAGTAAGATAACAGAGCTGTCGCTTGCCCTCTGGTAGAAGGGACAGAAACTTCTGAGTTACCATTTTGCATTGGTGAAGTCTTGTCTGTACCTTTCAGTGTTTCCTTAAATTCTGTGTGGTTTGGATCTTTTGTGATGTCCAGTAAGAGGCTTTTCTTAGAGTAGATGCTTGATGGGTCAAACAGATTAGTAAAAGCGTGGAGCAGATGTTACTTGGCTCATTGACTGGTTCCATGGTCCAAAAGAAAGCTAATGCTGTCTTTCACTGAAGATACATCTTCCATCTCTAAAAATAGATCTGCATGTCAGTAGTTATTACTTACTATGTTCTTAATAAAAACAGTCTTTCATAGATGGTTAAAATCATCCAGTTACATTTAAGATTTGCAACCTTGTGTGGTTGTCTAACCCTGTGAGGCATTTCTTGGGCTGCAGTCATCAATGCGTCTTTCACTTTATGGGCAGAAGCTTTTTCTTACTGTTCCATTACTTACAACTGTCTGGCACAACCATTCACAAGTATTTTTTATGTTTTTTTAATGTTTTCTTTTATGACTGATAATATCATAAATCAATAAGGCTGGGTGGTTTGTTTGCTTGCTTTTTAAATACCCGGGAGTGCAGAGTCTGGAAGAAATGCAGCCTCGTACCTTGCCTGTGCACATCATATTTATGCCTTTTCCGAAAGTGGATGAGCATGTGAAGTATATGCAATATTTCGTATTATCTCTGTAGTGTTGTATAGCTATATGTAAAACTCCAGTATCTCATCATTTGTCTGAAGATGAATATTGGATAAAGGTTTAAGGACTTAAAGCCTCACTAGGTAAACTGTATTAAGAAGGAAGGATGTGTTGTTTGGGACTAGAATAGATAAAAAGTTAAGAAAATATTTTTTTTTATTTTGTTCTCATGCAAAGCAACAACAAATCTCAGAAAAACCTTGCCACTTAATGTTTGTAACATAAGGCATAACATCAATGACCTGTAGTGGAAGATCTTAACTGATAAGATCTCTTTGAAGTCAAATTTGAATTGCTTCCTCATAATCTGGTATTTTACATTTTGTTTATTTTTACAGTTAAGTTTGAAGAATCATAAATTTCACTTAAGATTAAAGTAATGTTGTTTCAAGAATAATAAGTTATTCTTTCTCAAAATACCATTACTGTAGTGAATCAAATCCAGGTCATATTTTAAATTCTTTACTGTTATCTTGATTTTAGCCAGGAATTTACATCACGTGGGAACAACAAAGTTGTTGTATGGTTTTGGGATTTCCCCCCCCCCCCCCCCCCCCCCAAATACTTAAACAAAAAGAAAAAGAATTGAAAAGTCTTTCACTTTTTCTATGTTAGGCAATACAATTTTGACATTTCTTTTAAGAAGATTGCATTCCTATAAAGGGCAAAAAGGAAGCTCTTCTCAGCAATCAATTCAAGCAAATTGTCTAGTTGTCTTAAGAAGCAGCAGAAATGGAGAACATTCCCTCAGTGATTTGGGTTAGTGCACACAATGGAGATAAGTAGCAGGCTGGAAAATATCTGTAATAACAACCTGACAATAAATTGAGTCCACGCTCTCTACAGGTGTCTCTTCCTTACCCCCAATCCCTCCTTTTTAATTATTTGAAAATAAATACTCTTTGATGCATGCAGTGTACTCTGTACTTAATTTCTGTGGTGTGTGAATTAAAGTGGATAGAAAGAGTTTTGCTTTTCCATCATGAAGAATGAAGGCTATGTTAAACTGCCCAAAGTGTGGATGATCATGAATCCTTATTCTTCTGTGCAAGTATAATTTATATTAAGCAACTTAATCTTTTATTGAAAAACTGGTGAATGTTGCTAGAGACATGACCAACTCTGTTATGCTACAATTCTCTTAATTATGGAGAATTAGTCATTCTGGATCTTGAAGCAAATGCAGAATGCATGGTATTATGCAGTGCCTTCATAATAATCATCTTTATTTTCTTGAATGCCTCACACGTGGAGGACTAAGCTACAACAGAAGCAAGTTGCTTTTTTTCTTGAGTGAGAGCACTCATTCATATTTTACATGCTTGAATTCATTTCATGTTGACTGAAGAATAAATTTCTATTTCAGATCATACATTTTTCAGATAGAGATGTACACACAGGGGTCTGCGTGTGCACACACACAACCATGGAAGTTCTTATAAAACATGGTTGCGCCAGGGGAGGGTTAGATTGGATATTAGGAAGAAATTCTTCACTGAAAGGGTTATTAAGCATTGGAACAAGCTGCCCAGGAAACTGGTAGAGTCACCATCCCTGGAGGTATCTAGAAGACAGGTAGACATAGCTCTTAGGGAGATGGTTTAGTGGCAGTTTTTGTCACTGTTAGGCTGATGGCAGGACTGGATGATCTGAGAGGTTCCTTCCAACCTAGACAATTCTATGATTCAATGGTAGATCACCAGGAGGAGTCTAGCTGAGTTAAACCAGCCTTCGGGAGTATGTGGTTGGATTGTATCCTGGCGTATCTCAGACTTAAACCTTCATTAGAACAGGGCAAGCATTATGGATTCTGTAACAAGATTGGTTCTTTTCATCCTTTGACTCCCTGGGCGTTTGAATTACACAATAGATTTATGGTGTTATCTTCTGACTTTTCTGAGCTTGCTGTACTTGTCTAATTCACTCTCTAGGAGAGAGATGAACAAGATATTAAGCGCTTCTAACATGTACCAGCCTTTGCAAAGACAAACTTCTTTTTTTATATTCTTATGCAAACTATAAACCTAAGATGCAGGAGAATATAATAATTTGTATAAAGAACATATGCAGAAATAAACTAGTTCATAATCTGCAAAGCTATGGTTAAAGACGTGAGGTTTTTTTAAATTAAAAAAAGTCTTTATTCCTTTCTAAATGGCAAAGTGCTGTGGAAGGTATTTATGTCTCGTAACATGTCTGTTTTCCTCCAATCACCTAATATTAAAAACTGAACAAAGAAAAAAATGTCCTTGTGTGTACACAGTAAGCACAGCTGAAGCAGAAAAACTTTAGAAGCTTGTAGTATACAACAAGTAAACTACTGTTATGTGTGATGCTGTGCAACCTCATCATGTATAAACAAGCAGGAAAACTGCATTAAGGATTGGCTATAACTTAAGATGACTTTCAGGTCCTTTTATTCATTGGGTCTGCTGACTTGTGAGCATGGCTTAGTGCAGAACAGTAGCTGTTCGAACTGTTTTGCTTTTAGCCCTTGAAAATATTTCAGTGAAGGAAAACAGATGGGAACTACAGGGCAATAATTCTGCTTTGGATTGAATAGTTGATCTTCCTTTGATTTAGCATTTTGAAAGAAAAACATGAATCTCAAATTCTTCAGAGTATTTTCTCACACTTTTTTGGGGGGGGGAGGGGAAGCACAAAAAAGCAACCAACTAACAAACCACCCTTTTGTGTAAATTCCAGTGGCTTTGGTTTGTTCAACAGAACTAAACTTCATATTGATCTGGATTGTCCCTAGTGATGAAATAGCACTGGGAGGGGAACACAAGTTTTTTTGCACTTGGATAAAGACTGGTTAACAAACTGCATTTAAATAACTGCCATGTGTTGTTCCATTTAGTAAATACATTTTCCTTCTTACTTATAAGAATATTTTGCACATCCTTATGCTTTCTGAGATTGATTCTTCAGTGATCTAAAGCATTTAATTCCTCTTAATGGAAGACTGATACAGAAGCAGTAGAGTTGTGCTTGATTTAGTGCTTCCTGATGTCTTGCTTTCAGATCAGGAGCTGTAGCAATCCCTGTGATGCTCCCATGAGTTTCCCGGTACATGCAGGGTGTATAAGGCTGTTGTTCCAAATTCCATTGTTGCTCCCCCAGGTTTTCTCATTCTACTCGACATGACGTGTGGATTCACAAGCTTGTTTGTTCAATAACATCTTTTCAACTTGTTTATTTTGAATCAGTACAGTTGGTGTGTTGGTTTTTTTGTTGTTGTCTTTTAAATGGGGAAATTACAGTAATATTTGAGGTGGCAACCTATCACTCCTAGGGCCTTCTACCTCTAAACTCTATGTGTAGAGGTGAGGATGTTGACTCAGCAGAGAAGGGGAAAAAAAGGAATGAAAATGCCTACAAGTGGTGTCTGGCTTATGATGTATAGAACTGCCTTCTGTCAGTGGATCCTGGTTCCAGGTGTATGTCAGCTATGTCTTTGAACTACCAGAGATAGAAGGAAAACTGTTTCATGGAAAAGCTGCAAAGGAGAGAATAGTTTCTTGGTGCTTGAAGTTGCTCATAATTTAGTGTAGAAAGGATCACTTGAAGAGTAATCCACTCCAAAGACCATTTGGCAATAGTCCTTGTCTCATTAAAAAGGATTCACAGATCTGTGATCTATCTGCCAGAGACTGAATAATACTTTCCAACATGTCAGGAAAAGTTAAAGCAGTGCCGTAAAAGATCAAACAGCCTTTCAGATGACTGTGTTACAGAAGGGTTTGGGGGTGGGCAGAGGTGAGACAGGACTGTCTCTTGTGCTCCTTCATGCTGTGCCCAGTACTACTGCTAGTGATCCTGGGTCAGGAGTTTCAGGACAAGGAAACTGGGACTCTGATGCTCTGAAGGAGAATGAGCAGGTGTTGCTCATTCAGTGGCACAGCCTGCCAAGGTTCTTCAGCGCCTGCCAAGGTTCTTCAGTAGACCGAGTGCGGGGCAAAACAAGTGTGTAAGCTTCTCAAGCCTAAACAGCATAGCATCAGTACATCCTACTAAGTTGACTGCCACTGAAATGTAATCTTTTCTTAATTGTAATACTTCTCTAAGATAAAGATGGCTGAAAGAGTATAGGAGCAAAAGCTTTCTTCTGAGGTTTTTTTGTCCTCCCCTCCTTTGGCTTTCTATTTAAAGTTAATCCAAAGCCTCCCTCTAATACCTCACTTTGTGTTTCTTTACAGGTCAAATAAATTTATTTAAAAGTAAGATTTTATGCCATTGGTTATTTTTTTTCCCTATGTATTCTATGTCCTGATACACATAGCAGAAGAGTAATTAGAAACTTACTTGAACTGGCCGTTTATGTGATGTGCAAAGAAATGCTGAATTAATCTCTTAATTCTATGTCACAAAAAAACCCAAACCAAACCAATTTGAAGAAACTACTGAGTACCAAATAAATGTACAGCATTTTTTGAGTTCAGTCTTTTATCCTCTAATGCAGTTCTCTCTAAGGTTAGATTGATAAAGACTTTAGTATTGGTAGATGCTTTGTCAGCATAAGGTAAGCAACCAGACGATGGAGCAGATGTAAGGAATTTATGAATAAGTAGACTGAAAGTCCAGAAGTGACCAGTGAGATTTTTCCATTCAACTATCTATGTAACCACAAAATCATTTTACTTCCAAGTATTCTCTGTGCTCTGAATTAATAAGTTGCTTGAATTTTAACAAGAAATCTAAGGTAATCTTCATATAAGATATTGTTGGGGACCTTTTTTCAGTTCTGAATAGGACACACTGTCCCACTCACCAACTTCACCTTCTACTTGGTTAGAATTTATGCTACACTTGCTTTCTCCAGCTTTTTTGTAGCTGTAACTCACATAGTTACTCCATTCCTTGAAAGAGAACAGGCTGGAAAATATTCCTTAAAATCTAACTGTGATCTTCACATACTGCTCTTGTCTGAACTGTTTTTTCAACATCTCAGAAGTGGGCAATGCCTGCTTCTAATGGTGTTTGTTTGTATTTATTTTCTGGAGGAAGCATTGCTTTTATTTTTTGAATTCATTCATCAGACAGTACAGAATTACTATATAACGGCTTCTGGAGATGTGACCTTGCAGTGGCTCATTGAAGAGTATTATTTGCCTGTACCATGCTTATCAGAGCGCTACTGTTGTCCAACATTATTGCTCGTCCACACTTCAGTCTTTTGATAAGCTAACATTAATCAGTGACTAAAAGTTTACTGATCCTGTGAGGATCTTACTAGCAATACTGCAACTAGTTGATGATTCACAGTTAGTTCTTGAAATCCATCTGTTAGCTGATTCCTGGTCCACTTAAAATGTGTTGTATTGATCATTTGCAGAATAACATCAGGCATGTGTGCTGCTTATTTATAATATCAGATGTCTTTATATTGACATAAGCCTTTAACTTAATCAACTCTTTGTTATCAATATCCCTCAAATATTTATTTTTAATTAAGCAAATAACTTATTACTGATTCATTGACCTTAAATGGTAGATACCAGTCCTGTGCTTGATGGAATGTGATTTTTATGTAATCTAAATAATGGGATCTCATACCTGAAAACCTTTCTTTTCTGAGGCCCTGAGGTTATTCCATTGAGTAACAGTAAATGCAATAGACATACTTTATGCCAATATTTGTGGTGATTTTCAGGACCTGCTTGGATCCTTCCTGTAGGCAATTGTCCTGTAAATATTAAGAAAAAAACTGTTTCAGTCACCTTGTGAAGAAAGAGGACATGAATCTCTGTTCAAAGAATTACTTGTGTTGACACACACAGCGTTATGTGCTGTTTTAAGGTAAAGAACGTAACATTTCTGGGTGAATGTTTTCATTAAACAATGAGGCTGGTTATCCACCTCTTGGTCTAGCATGGTCTAGATGAGCATGGTGCTATTATGATTTCTAACAAAACAAAATAATTTTATTAACTTGAGATATTTTGGAAACAGCAGTGTTTTGCTTGGCCCATTCCATCTGTAGAGTATAGTCTGGTTTTAGGGTGGTTCAAACTGTCCTCTTTCCTCTCCCTTTCTTAAAAAAGAGACAAGCTTCTTATTTGAATTTATCCGTTCAACAAGCTGGAAGTTCTTTGTCAAGATGAAATATTATGCCAATTGAATATTTACTACTGCTACAGACTGGAGCAGGAGGAAAAAAAAAATCTCATGATGGTTTTTTTTTTTCTTTCTTTTATTTCTTACTAGCTGTGGTTGAAAAGTGTCTTTTGTGTTGGATCTTGCAGGCAGTTGCTTGGACCTTTTATGAACACTGTCTTTCAAATCAGCTGACTCCTGTTACTTTTTGCCCTCTTTGTTTATGGCTGGGAAATTACTGATCATTCAGGTTTTGAAATCTACTATAAAAGAGTCCAACTCAAAATGTAAAGCTCTTCAATCCAAGCACTTAATGAATTAACTGTTTTATTTTAGGTCAGCTTTTTGGTAGCTTTTTTTTGGTAGCAGTTAGGAAAGGTAATTAATATGTTACAACAATTCTGACAATAAACAATTTTTGTATGTGTTACATGTTGGAAATCAACTCTTATTCTAGCCCTTTACTAACATAAAGGTAGAGTTCTTACCTTCATAATCCTCTTCTTTATTAATAGGTATTTGAGTGAAGAATTAAGTCTCTGTGAATGCGTTGGAATATTCTCATTCTTTAACTCATCCTAAATGCACACTAATGATTATCTCTAGTTTATAAAATACGTGACTGAGTCTATCATCCTGTCATCATACAGTCTTTTTTTTTTTTTTTTTCTTCTCAGGTGTGTACATTTTTTCAGAGCACAGGATGCCTTGACCCCCATCCATGGTTGGCAATGTAGTTAACATTTCAAAGGGTAGCCCTGCCTCTGTGGGTGTTCTGATAAATGCTCTAGCTGGAGCCAGGTCTTCTAGCATTTTAATTAGTTTCCACATAGGGAGCCTTCCTGTGGAGGAAATGTGCATTTTCTTTAAAAAGAGCTTCCAAAATAGATTGTGAACATAAACTGTGAAGGAGAAAAAATAGCTTGAAATACAGGAGCAGTTGTGTTACTGATTCTGCTGTAGTAATTTATGTAAAGATCAGTTGTTAGTCAGTGTAAAGTGCAAGTATGTAAAATGCATGCTTACACTGAAAGCATAGTAAGTCTTGCTGTGGCTGCAAGAATCCCAGATGTGAACTTAACTCCGCAGTGTCATCGGTCTAGAATTTACTGCTGGACTTGGAAGAGGGAGCTGAGACCTAGAGGCATGGCAGAAAAATGTTTTCATGAATGTCATCTTTGAATGTCTCATTTTTCAGCTTTAGTATGGTACATATCATCAGAAGTGCTTCAGAAGTACTGAGCGGTTTTGTCTTCCACCAAATTCAGCTGGAGTCAAATGGTCAGCACTGAGGAAGACTTACATACAACTGTTGTCGCATACTCTGAATATATCAGTTTCTTCCAGAAGGGTATTCTGTATTTTTGTTTTAGTGTTATTTTTGTCATTTTGTACCTGCTTCAGTCATTGAGTACGTATTTGAATTATTGGAGATCATTCATTTAAAATATATATTTTTTTTTTTAAGGGAACTTTTATTCTGGGACTTAAAACTGAAAATGCAGTTTCTTTCATGTAGCCCATGAAATGGAGTATGCAACCCCTGACTTAACAGCAGGATGCTGAAAAAATTCATGTAGATTTCAGAATAGCAGACTTCTTCAAATATTGACAGGAACACTTATTTGCTTGGATTTTTTTAATTTTTCCTTTCTGATCCTGAATGTCCGTTGATATTCATCTTGGAAGACTTCAGGCTGAGAGGTTAAAAGCTAATGTTGTGGTTTCGGCCGAATTTACCAAAACCGAACTGACAGATGGCCCTTCTCCTCCCCCAAAAAAGAGGAGAGAGGAAGAGAAAGAGATAAGGAGATTCAGAAGTTTAGAATGAACTAAACTACTTTAATGAAGAATTAATATTAAAATAAAGAAGAAAATAATGAAATAGATACAATATATACAAAACCGTATCAAGCTCCCAGGATGACAGTCACATCACTGGCAGGCACTGGGGAAGTCCCAGACTGGACTCAGTGACGGATGGGAACTGGATTCCAGCTCTGGAGTCAGGAACACACGGATTGGGATCAAAGGCAGATGAACAGACAGAGTCCTCTCTGGACATCGGCCATCGCAGGAAGGGGTTGACCCTTTGATCCCTCAGCTTTTATACTGAGCATGGGGCAGATGGGGTGGAATACCCCAGTTGGTCAGGTTTGGGTCACCTGTCCTGTCCGCTCCTCCCCACCGATGTGACCCCTCTACGTTTTTTCTGTTTCTGACCCCCTAAGGGGGCAAATAACGAAATTGGCTGCCCTTGGTTGTTACAGCAATAAGTATAAGCAAGGGCCTCCCTGCATACTATTCCTTGGCACGGAGCACAAACATTGGTCTTATCATTCTGAGAACGAGCAGTTTTCTCCACAATATGCCGTTAATTTCAGAGAGTTAGAGGAGGCCTAGCTAGGATGTAAAGTTACAGAACAGAAAATTGGTTCGGTTTTACTTCAAACCGGGACAGCTAATAGAATCAGCTGAATTGTGTCATGTAATGAAAATCATTAGGAAGACTCAACTACAACAACCAGAAGGGTTTGATTCTGACTATAGTTAAACTGCCAAGTATACGTTCAAAGGTTAGGCATTTCCAGCATGAAGAGTATCTGTTCCAGCCTTTGGTATATATGCTTTATATCAACATGCGTTATGGTGATCGATTACATGACTGTCTTTGCTTCCTTTCTACATGCCTTATAGGCCCATGCCCGCCTTACAGCATATACAGTATAGAATAAATAATAGCAAGTGCCAGCTGCATATCATCTTCATTTTTTTAATGTGAAATAATTCTTGCATCGTATACCAAAGTCTTCAGTGTCTTGTGTGGATTTTTCTGATGTGTGTACCATAGACGTGTTTCATGTTGTACAGATGGAAAATCTAGGTAGAAGTAGGACGTGATCAAATATACATGGTCTACTTCTAAAATTATTTTAGAGGGCTGGTACAAAAAGCTACTACCTTTTGGTGTCCAAATTACTATGTTAATTTTTACTAGAATTTCTGGAAACTGCTTCTCAAATTAAATACTCTTGAGAGCTGGGAAACTTAATGATACTGCTGCAGCTCTACACAGAACTCCTCTGATGGCCATGCATCCAGGGTGTAAAAACTCAGTTGGGAAGAAACTGAACCTTCTGGTACCATTTTTATGTCCCAATGACATCTTAATGATCTGGGGCCTCTCAGATGCTGGTCAGACAAATTCCCTGTCACAACAACATGAGAAAGTCTTCAAATCTTAACAGTATACTGTTCCTGGGGTTCCTGTCTGTGATCTCCTGTTTCTAGGCCAGTGAAGAATGAGGACTTGTAGCAGCTGTTGATACCCTTTTGCCTCATTTCAGAGAAGTATGAGACACGATATACTGGAGGGTGTTTTGGCAGCAACATGCCACGTTGGGAAAACTGCCTCATGTTTCAAAGGCTATCAGACTGCATTGCTACTGCTGATTTTGGTAACTGAAAAGAATCCATCCGACCAGTTTTGGGTACAAGAGGATAAGCAAAGAATAATGGGGTTCTCTCACTGCACCAAGCAAAAGGCTTTAAGCCTAGACAGATGGAAAGTTGTATTCCTGCGAGGGAAAACATTGTCCTTGTCCCTTGCTGCTAATGCATGACAAGAATGCCTGGGAAAAAAAAAATATGAAGAAACAGCTTGTTCTTGCAGTCAGTAACCTGATTTACCCCAAGCTGAAGCATAGTAGTACTTAATGAATTGGATGTTACCAGCATTTTCTTGTATGGTCAAGTGCCTTTGTAATGCTTACTGCTTTGGTTTACCACCTCAGGTGATAAAACTGTTTATGTAATGGTACAATTTTTAGTATAGAGCTTCTGTATAATTATTAGGTCAGCCATTTCTCCTTTAAAATGTGCATGACTATAAAAATCACACTTCACGAATATTCTGTGAGCTGTATGAAGTTATTGAACATGTCATCAGTCGGCTTGATAACAATGGAGATTGGAAGCCCTGCATGCTTTAATTGGAACAAACTGGGATCCAAATCCCATCCAAAACATGATGCAATTTTATCTTATTATTTTAGATCTCACATCTATTCTTTTGCTCAGGGCTTGTCTTGTATCTGTGGTGCCGTGCCTGAACTATTAAATCCTGTGGGATCTTATCGAAGCTGAGGTCAGTGTTGGGTAAACCATGTCAGTAATTCAGAAGTAACCGAGTTGCAGAGCTGGTTTCGTACTATTGTAACTTCTGGGTATTGCCCGTTGCTCTAAAAAGGCCAGAGGATTTATGAAGAAAGTGCAATGACTTGTCCACAAATATGGAATAAATTTAGGCAGAATTTGAATGATTGTCTCAGTGGATGTGTAATCAAAAGAAGCTGTGACTTGACTGCAACTAGAGTGGAAGATCTGCATCCAGTATACCTAAGGTGCAGATTGTTTTCTGTGGTAGCACTCAAAGCTTTATCGTGTGTCCCCAGTTACCTGCTAGTTCAGGTGTAAAGAATGATGCCACTGGATATGAAGGCACTTGTGTGTGACCTGCTCTGCAATCAAACGTGCAGTGAAGCAAACATCTCTGTGGTAAAGAAAGCCTATGGTTCTTCTACCTTAAAGAAAACTTTAACAGCCTGCTTGCTGTGCCAAATGTCTTTCTTTACACCAGTTTCAACCAATTTACAGGTACCACTGCTGTTTGGTGTATCACCTTGATTTGTTCTTTACTCACCATTTGCTTTGCACTGAATGAAGCTGGATTCTGTGGCTAGACTGCCATGGCTTGTCCCACAGCATAATTAAAACTGTAAGTGCTGTCTTTGCAATTTTGTGAATTGGATGTAAGCTTGAAAAGAAAACTTTATTTTTGTGTTAATTTTATTTTAAAGGTATTTGTCAAAGTTTATTACAGCTTGTGATTTACTTTTCTTCTGTTTCCCACACCACCCTCCTCCCCCTTGAGCTTACACCATGTTCGGGTTGAAAAGCATACCCTTCTGTATTGATTGTGAAATTATATTAGATGCTTAGGTAGCAGGTAACAGCCATGCAATTCTATTATTTCCTTTGTGTCTCACAGTTTCCCAACTTGTCCATTTTTTAGCAACTCCTCATATGCAGAATCTACTCTGGTTAAAGATGCACGTGGAAGTCATTGAGAGCTTTCAAACCAGTTCGTGTACCCTTCGCATTTTCTACAACTGCTGTTCCTGAAGCCGTATGGGGAGGAAGGAAGATTGGTGACTGTCCTTGACTTACTAAATCATTTCCACCTTCTGGTGGAAATGGTTCAAATTCAAGTGGTGACAGTATCCAAAGTTATTCAGGTCTATAACTGCCTTACCCTGTCTTTTGTAAAGTAGTAAGTCTGACCAACTTTGTCTTCTTAGACAAGATTGGTATTAATTCAAAGTGCATCTGATTCTTCTTTGGCGAACTGTGCACCTTCATTTCTTGGGCCTTCCTCTAACTTTTGGGTTGCTGTATGCATCAGATGTATAGGTTAGACCACCTTTACTCATCTAGAAAATTAGTTGATCAAGCAAACAAACCGTTCTGTTGGCTAGAGCCTGAGCTTCCCTTCTGATACCTTGATCTGAACCTTATTGCTGTTACAAGCCATGGAATTCACTGAAGGAAATATCCATGCTTTAGAGATGGAGAGATTCCCATCTGTTGAACTTTATTTTGCAATAGATCTCTTGGCCAAGATGTGGTACATGTGATGCTAAAATCACATCTATTCTTTTTGTCGTAGTATAACCCCAGCCAGCAACTAGGACTATGCAGCCACTCACTCACTCTACCCCTGTCCACAGTAGGGTAGGGAGAAGAGGGAGAAAAGGAGGCAAAAAACTGTTCATGGTTTGAGACAAAGACAGTTTAATAGAACAGTAATGGAAGAGGAAAATTATAGTAACAATAATGGTAAAACAATATAAAAAATAGTGATACAACACAAATTGTTCTCACAATGATGGATTGCCCAGCCCATCCTGAGCAGTGATCGCAGATTCTTGCCTATTTATATACTGAGCATGACATCCATGACATAAAATACTCCTTTGGCTGGCTTTTCCTGTCTGTGCTCCTTCTCAGCTTCTGTGGGAAGCTGAGAAAATCCTTGACTGAGGTAAACATTACTTAGCAACAACTAAAACAATATGTGTTATCACATTCTTCTTATTTTAAATCCAAACCACAGCAGCTACTAGAAGGAAAATTAACTCTATCCCAGCTGAAACCAGGACACTCTTCAAGACACATGACTTCATATTCATGATGTTCTATGCCTGTCATTGCCCTGGCAGAAAAGGAGGAAGTACAGAAGTTTGGTGCTTTCTGGTCCGACTGGTGTGTGCATTCAGTGGATTTTCTCCCATTAATTGTTAAGCAAGCTATGAAACAATCCCGTCAGTGTTCAATGGGTACACCCTCTTCTGGGTGTGGAGTTCACCTAAGCAATTTTTTTATGCAGAGGTTATAATCTTGGGAAAAACTGAAGCTTCACACCAGCTTCCTTAGCCATTCAAAGGCTATGCAAAATGTTGTGACCTGCCATAGGAGATCTGTTCGTCAAAGTGATGATGGACATCTCAACTATGATGTGTTACAACCACAAGACAGCAGGTGCAAACTCAAGTCTCCTTTGCCAGGGAGCGATTCTCCTTTGTGATCGGTTTCCAGAAAACTCAGCAGTTTGTTCTGCTCTAGGGTCTTGAAATTTTAGTGGAAGAACTGAGCAGAGCATTGTGTCTCATCTTCCGATGGGCTGATCTTCTGAATTAAGTACCTTTTAAGAAGCAGTAGAATAGTTCATTTTACAATTATTTCCCCTGTCCAACTTCTTACTATCCCTGAAATCTCTTACCACTTACAAGTAGAAAGAGCAGCTAATTAGCAGAAGGACATGTTACTTAGTATGTGTAGATCAACTGGACATCTTCTGCCTCTAAACCTGTCCACCTTCTCCTCTACTTCATATACTATGATCTCTCTTAGTCATTTTTTTTTCCCTGTTTAAGGCTGTTTTTTTTCCCTGTTTTAAACTGTTTAAGGCTATTCTTTTCTAGGGTAGGAAAATTATAGTTGAATAATTCAATAAAGTCTATCCATCCCGACAATCCATAAAATTACCAGTCCATTGTTATTCTGATTTTAAAAAAGTAAACTGTGATTTCACTGAATTTCGCTGAATTTTTTAGAGTTGGAAGGGACCATAAAGATCATCTAGTCCAACTCCCCTGCCGAAGCAGGATTGCCCAGAGCATGTTACTCAGGACTGCATCCAGGCGGGTCTTGAAAATCTCCAGAGAAGGGGACTCCACAACCTCCCTGGGCAGCCTGTTCCAGGGCTCTGTCACCCTCACCGTAAAGAAGTTTCTTCTCATATTTGAGTGGAACCTCCTATGTTCCAGCTTGTGCTCGTTGCCCCTCGTCGTCTCACTGGCAACCACTGGAAAGAGTCTGTCTCCCTCCTCCTTCAGCCCACCCTTTAGATACTTATAAGCATAAGGATACTTATAAGCATAATCCATTTTCCTGTTACATTTTGAGAAACTGACCAATTAACCACTTGAGACTTTTTTTTTTTTTTTAAATTAGTAAATAGATTTGTTTATCAAAACAGCAAGCATGACATTTTAATGGTATGGTGTTAATGAAGTGGTGCTGCTGTCACCAGTGATACTGGACTCTTTACCAAAATTTGCATGGTTGTGTGACTTACGTAGACCACTGGGATGATTAGAAGGGGGCCTTCTTTTTCAGTAAAACTTGAATGCATAAATAGCTTGTAAATACAGCAGGAGGAGTGAGAGCTGTGTAGAATCTCAGCTGTAGACTTGGTTTAGGACAGCTTAGCCAGTTTGGAGAGTTTTCCCGCTTGACTTGTCACTGACTTCTCCCCATTTACACCCTTTCAAGCCTTTCAGAGGGGACTAGGAGCCATAGTCTTGAATGGGGTAAGAAACCCAGAAGCGGGACTGACTAGAGAAAGGTTTGCAATTGAATGTTATTCTTCACCATGGGTTCTTCTTGGTGAATTTATGTATTCATTGCATTACGTCTTTAATCCTCATGGTGGCAGCAAATACTAAGAGAGAAGCAGCTGATCTCGTGCATATGACCTGTATTTTAATTACAGTTGAAAAGAACATGCTCATATTCATATTTTTAGCTTTTGTTTCCAGCGGGGCAGCGCAAAAACATAAGGTCAACTTGAGCTGCAAAACCTCGTCATCTGTGACTTCAGTTTGTAGGAACTGCTGAGAGCCGTTTAGTTGGGAAAAATATTTCCTCTTCTCCTCCCCACCCCCATGCCAGCAGGTAAAGGCAGCATTAGTGAAGATCCCTAACTGTTGAGAAAACTTACATGACAGGGTTAGAGTTTCAGTTGTCCAAAATGTTGTCCAAAATCTTGTCCAGAAACTATTTTAGTTGTCGAATTGTGGGCATTTTTTTGTTAACCGCAGCACAGGTACCAGGACTCTGCTGTTCTAGGCACTGCACTACCATAGTCTTTCCTAAAGACAACAATTTGCATACAAAGTCAGGGTCTGTCTGATGGATGCTGGTTGGAAGCAGAGATGGTATCGGCCTGAATGATTGATAGTGGCATAACTGTTATCAAGTTTGTAGTGTCGGGCCTGCAATCCAGTGAAACCTGTCAACACAAGGCAAGGAAAGAAATACCAAATGTTAGTAATAAGGTACTGATAACCAAATAACTGAAAAGAGAAATCACTAAAATCACTAATACATTATAAAGTTGGCTGCAGATTTAATACTGTGCCAGTTAAAGAAGGGAGC
Organism: Numenius arquata; assembly: GCF_964106895.1. NCBI lineage: Eukaryota > Metazoa > Chordata > Aves > Charadriiformes > Scolopacidae > Numenius > Numenius arquata. The sequence continues at coordinate 25,235,527 of NC_133579.1, forward strand.
TAGAACCACTTTGAAGTATCTGAAAGAGCCTTTTCAGAAGTAGCGTCACTTGGTTTGATCATAGGCAGTCAAATTTCTTTCCCATTTATTCATAGATTCATAGATTATAGATTCATACAGTTATTTCAGGGTAGTAGTGTTGGTTTGTAAACCAGCACAGGGATGGATTCACTTCACGTCATCACCCTGACCTCAGAATCACACATCAGTTTCTTGGGATCTTCTTCCCCCTGCCCAAAGTTGTCTGTTGTTTGTTCTGTCTTCTGTGTTTCATTGACATACTGTGAAGATCTCATCATCTATCAGACTATTAAAACTGAAGCCAATACTATTCAAGTTCATGAAATACCAAGAAGAGGGAAATAAGATAGGAAAGCAAACAGCAGTTCATACGGAAAACAGGTAAATAGTCTGTGCACCGTTTTTGCAGGACTGCTTCTGTTATCTGAGCTTAATTTGTTTAAAACTAGTTCTGGTGCCCTCACTCAGGTAAGGATGAGAATACAGTCGGTCTCTGCACTGTGTTCCAGTTAGAAGACTCAAGAGGTGGAAAATGGGTAAGAAACACTTATATGAGGCTATTTCCTGTATCTCAAAAGTGGGCTAAAAGGCCAATTTAATGGCTCAACCTTCCTGAGCTGTTTAGGATAAAATGCATTTAAGAAGTAATAAAAATTCAAGGGGTAAACCATTGTGCCTCTAGACATCTGCTCTTTTGCCTTTGAGTCTTTATTTTAGTTGTTTGAAGTCTTTTTTTCAAATAAATTTGAGAGCTCAAGATAGAAAACTCTGCCAAAGTAGTTATAGGACCAGGATAAATTGTTACTGTATGAGAAACAAGAGGAGGATTTTTCACTTCCCATTCTGTAAATAGCATTAAAATACTACTAGGAAAAAGAACTATATGTTTTCCGTATTCATATTGGTCTTATAAAGAGCATGCATCAAGCCCAATCTAACTAAACCAAAGAACGTTCTTTCTAACATGAGGTAACTCGTATATGAGCTTAAGCTGATGCATCCTGAAGAGTACATCCTGATGTGTGCGGCTTTTCATTGCAGTTGTCTAAGTTTAAGATCTAAACCAGCAATTTGCCAGAAAATCATGGTGCTAGATCTTAAAACTGCAGTGTTATTCAACAGTTGGCAGATCTCCTTCCCTTTTTCATAATACTCATTTTGCCTTCTTGCCACTGTCTCGTCCAAGGAAATTTTGAAGCTCGATAAGCCTTGTTTTATGTTGTTAAATGTGGTAGATTTATGAACTTCCATTCCCCAAATCACTACTTGTATTATAAGTGTTAATGATGGGATTGCCCTTTCATGTAAATATAAATATAGTACAGTCTGCAGACCTTCACTGCTGAAAAAGCGCTATTTGATGCGGTGTGGTTATGGAACAGAGTACATATAAAGTCCTCCTTCCTCCTTTGTGACTGAGACGGATATTCTTTTCCTTTGTTCATCCTGTTAATTACACAGCGTAAAGCAAGCTTGTGGGAAGAGAACTTACATTAGACCAACCGGCACAGTTGGAAGTGGGCAAACTGTTGGGTACATAAGGTTTTGTGTATTTTATGGTCAGAGCTTCACTTTCATTCTACAACCCAATGTATTGCAAAAGCCGAACGGCTTTTAACGGAATGCAAGAGCACAGCTGGTTTTTTTCTGCAGAATCAGGAAAGGCAGAATTGTTTGATTATTTGGGATTTATTTTTTTTTTCCTTTGTGTATGTTGTTTGTTCTGCTGGAAGTTTTGAACAGGTAGGGTTGTCCTACCTGCAGGGCAACCTAAATTTGCATTCAAGAACAGATCTGGTAATAGAAAATGCCCTGTGCAAGGACTATCTGACATGCAATGTCCTAGATTGAAAATTCAGGGGGAAGATGGACAAGATGTAGGAATTCAGAAAAGTAATTAGTTCTTGAATTTTGGGAGAATTGAATTCTCCGTGAAGCTTGGTACGTACACTGTCATGTGTTACTTCTTGTGAAGAAGAGCTGCTGCTTTGTAGCTGGGGGAGAAGGGGAAGGTGTACACTTGTGAGTATCGTGCATGCAATAAAACTAGGCCAGCACCCTACGCATTTATCAAATACAAGGGCTTTTAATGCATGATTGATGTTGCACACAAATGTGAAAGGTGCAGAAAATAAGATGTAATTGTTGCAGTTGCTTATAAGTGCTTGTTTCTGTATAGTCTTTGGAAACTATATGGTTTCTGCAGACAATTGATGGGCAATAGCACTTCAGTCTTTTATATGAAATGACATACTTCTGTTGACTAGCTTACAACAAAATGTGACTTTATTGCCCTTTGATACTTTTCTATTTAAGGCTGTGCAACATACATAACTGCTAGTTGACGGATGACACTAATTCACGGTGTTTGTAACACAGGTCATGCAAGAAATAATTCCCAAGTTCAGTAGGTGTATGCTATACAAAGAGTAACTGCTGCAGAAACAGACTGGTTGCTTCATCTGTTACATATTTTGCATTTAAAACTTTGTGGTTTTCAAACCACAGTGTTTCAGTGGTATTGGCAAGATTCAAAGACTAATATTGCGTATGGGTGGAGTCAAAAAGATTTCTGTACAAAATGTTGGCAACTGAGGCTGGCAAGATTTGCTTTCCAGACTTAGCAAGCAAATCCATATTAATTGGCGTATGATATTATGTCTTCCATCACTTACGCAGAGTATGTTACCAGAGAGTTAAGGGCAAATCCAGTGATTCCTCGATTCGTTACTGTGCAGTAAAACGAATATGGGCACTTTTTACTTTAAGGAATCTAGCTATGTCCAAAAATAAGTATTTGATCCTGTTATCCTTTTCTATACTGTGTTGCACTGAGAGGCAATCTGTTGAACTTCCTTCTGCTGTTCAGCTACAGAGCTTTGTGGAATAAAGATCCTTCTAAACTACACGTTCACACACTCTGTCCTTCACTGAGTAGAAAATGCTTATATATAGCCATTTGACAGCATTTATAGTCTACCTAAAGTTTTGTATCACTTACTTAGGCTTTTCCTTTGGGGAGAATGAGTTTATGAGTAAGTAGACAAAGGCTTTAGGTCTATTTTGAAATCTTTTTGCAAACACACGGTCTTTTGTGTCTTTAAGATTCTTTGAAGCGTAAGGACCTTAGTGCAAGAAATTGAAATATTTTTATTAGCTCGGAGTGGTCTCGATTCAGAGCTGGAGTAGTTTTTTTGTCTATGATACTGATAAATTCTGTTTGTATATGCATAAATTATATATATGTGTAAACACATGGGATATAGTAAATGATTTTCTGTTTAAAAATGTAACCAAATCCTCAGAAGGCCATCTATCTGCATCATTTATAAAGTACAAAAAAATACAGGCTAATGTTAAGAAATCTGTTTTAGGTTATCTGTGTCACAGTCACTGAGCTCATGTCCTTTCCCCTTCCTTTTTGTTAATCATTCCCTCATGAGCTCCAGTCATCCATTTGGTTCCAGAAGGGATTGGTCATTTCTCCCCGAGTTTAAATGCTGGATCTATAAACCACGATTCTTTTAACATGTCTGTCTCGCATCTAGGTTTTTGAGACTTTGTTCTGTGTAGAAGGAAGAGGATCATTAACCCCTGACTGTAGAGTCTTTCTAAGGCACAGTGTTGTCTGTTAAAAAGAAAGAAAAATCTTGGAGAATGTCTTTTTAAAACCGTGAATGTACCTACAAGTCTGCTTGTCTCTTTTCTGGATTGGAGAGGTCATAACAGCGTCCATTTACAGCCCTCTTCTCCCATGTCAGTCTGTTGGGTTTTGTTTTGGTTTTTTTTTTACAATCAACATGCATCATCTTGTTTTCTTTTTTATTTTATTTCAGTTTTCCCGCAGAGGATCTTCTCAACTCCAGACTGTGCTTTCTAATTTTTTTCAGAACGGTGCCTTTTGCAAATCTGTGTTGTGCTTTGCTGGAGGTAGAACAGAGGTTTAATGAACTCTGCGGCTTCCTGAGCACTCCTTCACCTGTGTTTGAATATTTGTATTTAGTAAGCCATTACTGGTCTCGTGAACAGACTACAGCATGAGAGCATAAGAGGCTGTTAGCTAGATCAGTAGAATCAGCTACACAGAATGATTCCAGTAATCCATCTAAATTTATAGAAACTTTACCTTTTAGGGGATTATATGCACTGTTCCTAAAAATGTTGTGGTTTGGTGTTTTTTCAGTTATGACAGTACTACAGCAGTCAGTCTGGTTGTATTTCTCATTAATGTTGAGTCATATATTTTAATAACAGCTGTTTGTTTAGCATTTCCTAGGAATTTGCACTTTCTCAAGAAAGCGTGAGGTAGGTAAATTAATTTTTAATTTGATTATGGCTATAAACCTCAGATAAATTTGTTAAATAAACTGTACATGTTACGAAAGTGCTGTATTTTTATTATGTAATCATGAAGTTGCTATTAGTGCTTGCTATAAAAAGGTATTTTTAAAGAGTTGGTGTCTGTAGAATATACATTCAAATAAATACATGAAAAGCACGGGAGGTGGGGTTTGGTAAAAGGTGATACTCGATGAAGAAGTGGTACCATTTTAATTTTTCTAGGTAAATTTTTCACAAAATGACTCCCTTTTTTTCTTTTTTTTTGACACCTCCACTCTCTTCCCCTCTCCCCAATATTATAACACATGCATTTCAACTTTTTTTGGATCCTTATAATTTGTGAACACTTGCACAATTCACACTTCCCACACTTGTCAATCTTCAGTAAAAACGCCTTCGTAAGGTAGATATTATACAATTTGAAACATAAAATCCCCTTTACAATTATTTGTTATAGCTGTCTTCAGCTTCATCGGGGTAGCAGCAATGAAATATTTTCCACTTAATGATTTCTTGGTGTGGGGCTGTAGCAGTAACAAAATCCCTAAGGCCAGGTTTAGCATGGATGGCTGGGACTGGGGAAGGTGAGGAAACGGAAGATGCCCAAGGAGCACCTGGGGTTGTAGGAGATGAGATGGCAGCATTTCTTCGCCTGGTTGATTGGGTGGTTCTTTTTTTATTCCTGAAGGACCCAGCATTCTCAGTAAACAAAATGATGACAGAGGAGATAGTGAACTGAGAGCAACGTAGGTAGGATTAAAAGCAGAAAAAAGCCAGTCTTGCCTTTTTCCCAGGGTTTTGCTAAGTATGTGCTTTGTTCCTGTTTCTTTGCATAACGAGAAGGAGGCGAACCATATCCGGAAAAGTCTTTTCTGCCTAAAAATGAATTTTTAAAAATTCTGGTTGGCAACCCTTGAATTCACTGTAGTTGATAGAAAACATCTTCACTGGTGTTGGTAAAGTGAGCTATTTTTCTGCTACAGCCTGGGCCTTTTCTTGTGCTTGCTAGAAATGTGACACTCATTCTAATGACGTGACTAAGTGAACTAATCTCTTTAATCAACTAGTCGGATGAAATCCTGCCTACTTAGGACCTTCGGGAGAATAGTATGTGCTGCAGCCTGTTTGTGAGCATGCAAAAAGATGCGATTTATAATGCTTTTCTTCATTAAAATCCATGCCAGCAAATGCAGATGGTGTTACCCAACTTCTTCCTCCTGTCATACACAGCTGAGCAGGGTGTGTTTTTAGTAACAGGGGTAGTGTTTTAACCAGCACTGTGGGAATTCAGACTGTAGATCAGTTTCCCTTCCAGACTTAATGACAGTTAAATGCACTTTCCCGAAATCTTAGTGGTGTCTTATCACAGCTGCAGGGTGTTGTGCTTTTTTTTTTTTTTCACACCCCCTTCTTTTAAATATACTCCCATACCATCTTACTTCCCTATCTCCGCTAATACAGCCCACCTCAGGTATATAAAAAGGGATTTCCAGAACCAGGTTTCATTTGTAACTCTAGGATTTTCTGGCGTTCACTGCTGCAAGAGGACTGGCGTGATGATTCGTAGTGAGCTTAAAGGCGGTCTTGCAGCTGAAGGAGAAATAGGTCTATTATAAGAATGGCTTAAATATTGCAAGAAGGCCCTGAAATCATTTTATGTTCTGGAGTGCCCAGCACCAGTGATGCAAAACTGAAGGCTTAAGGATTGCAACAGCCTTGGCGGGAATAGTATGTATGGGTAGGTATTAAGAGGATTTATAAAAGGTCATGGGAGACCTGAGGCAGCCCGTCAAACAGCAGAGAATGAGCACTGCTGAGAACTATCCCACCCCATGAAAACAGTGCCTTAGACAGCTTTCTTAACTACTCTACCTTCTACCCCAAGTTTCCTGAGAAAGTTGAAGATGGGCTGTTAGCAGTGAAGTTATACTCATGCTTTGGTAATTAATAACTCTTGACTGTATGTAAGTGCCCGGGGGAGCAAAAAAAAGAAAACCCACAAAATCCAGCACTAAGTCATCTGTATCAGGATTTCATAAATGGGGTTTTTTGTGAGGCACCTCACTGTCAGGAGGGCTGGGCATCAAAATTGCCTGTAAGAAAGGCAGTGGTCGGAGACTGGCTGTTGCCTGTGCTAAGCTATGTACCAGCTAGAAAGCTAGCTTACATTGTGCTACACGGCTTTTACCATGGTTTGGGAATACTGGTCTGTAATTAAGCTTAAATGTTTTACTGAAACAAAGACATTCTGGCCACTCGAGGATATTTCAGTTCTGCCACAAATTAGTATTGTAACTTCTAATGAATGGCTGTGCATTTGCAGAATATGTGAAATTGGGGTGGTAGCCTTCCATGAATTACACGAGAAAGATATTATTGGCACTGTTACTGAATTCAAGTTTTGAAAATAAGTCTAGGAGCCATGTCCAGTTAGCAGCATGGTGGTAAATTTTCTGTTTATGAGGGATGCTTAGAATCATAGAATAGAATCATAGAATAGTAGGACCCCTTTAAGTACTGAATGGCCACTATAAGGTCTCCCCGGAGCCTTCAGTTCTCCAGGTTGAACAACCCCAACTCTCTCAGCCTATCCTCATAGGAGAGGTATTCCATCCTTCTCATTTTTTTTGTGGCCCTCCTCTGGACTCAGTTCAACAGATCCATGTCTTTCTGGTGCTGAGGGCTCCAGAGCTGGAAGCAGTACTCCAGGCAGGATCTCACAAGAGCAGAGTAGAGGGACAGAGTCACCTCCCTCAATCTGCTCGCCACGCTTCTTTTGATGCAACCCAGGTTACAGTTGGCCTTCTGGGCTGTGAGCACACATTGTCAGTTCATGTCCAGCTTTTCATCCACCAGTACCCCCAAGTCCTTCTCAGCAGTGCTGCTGTCAATCCCTTCATCCCCCAGTCTGTATTTATAGCAGGGGTTCCCCCAACCCAGGTGTAGGACCCTGAATTTGGCTTCAGTAGGTTCACATGGGCCCACTCCTCAAGCTTGTCCAGGTCCCTCTGGATAGCATCCTGTCCCTCAGGTGTGTCAGCAGCACCACTCAGCTTGGTGTCATCCACAAACTTGCTGAGGGTGCACTTGATCCCACTGTCTATGTCATTGATGAAGATATTAAACAGTGCTGGTCCCAGTACGGACCCCTGAGGGACATCACCCATCACTGATCTCCATCTGGACATTGAGCCATTGATCACTACCCTCTAGGTGCAGCCATCCAACCAATTCCTCCTCCACCCAACAGTCCATCCCTCAAATTTGTATCTCTCCAGTTTAGAGAGAATGATGTTGTGAGAGACTCCGTCAAAGGCCTTACAGAAGTCTAGATAGCTGACATCCATAGCTTTTGCTTTGTCCACTGATGTAGTCACTCCATTATAGAAGGCCACTAGGTTGGTCAGGCAGGACTTGCCTTTGGTGAAGCCATGCTGGCTGTCTCAAATCACCTCCCTGTCCTACATGTGCCTTAGCATAGCTTCTAGGAGGATCTGTTTCATGATCTTCCCAGGCATGGAGGTGAGGCTGACAGGTCAGTAGCTCCCTTTCTAACCTTTTTAAAAATGAGTGCAATATTTCCCTTTTTCTAATCACCAGGGACTTCACCTGACTGCCTTGGCTTTTCAAATGCCACGGAGAGTGTCTTGGCAACTACATCAGCCAATTCTTTCAGGACTCTAGGATGCATCCTGTCAGGTCCCATAGACTTCTGCAGGTTCAGGTTCCAGTTCCTCAGGTGGTCACTAACCTGATCTTCTCTTACAATGGGAGGGACTTTTCTCCCCCAGTCCTTGCCTAGTGGTCCATCCACTCAAGCTGTGTGGGAAGAGAGGCTGCCAGTGAAGACTGAGGCAAAAAAGTTGTTGAGTACTTCAAGCCTTCTCCTTGTCTGTTGTTACCAGTTTGCCAGTCTGCTTCTCGCATACTGATCTTTTACCATATTTTGAAAAAGTGGCTGAAAATCTCTCATGGGAATAGAATGAAAGTTAATATTATGATAGCAGGGTTTTGCTTTTTTGGGAAATGTTGTGTGTTTGCAGGGCCCTCTGTAAATACGTAGTATGTCAAGTGCTATGTTTTTGTCAGTTTTTAAATGTATGTTATAGGTTGTGTCTAGTATGCTTTTTCAATAGGAAAGGAAATTATCTTTGGTATACTTTTCTACTGTGAGAGGTCCATCTTCTTCGTCTTACAGAGTGTCACTTAAAAAAGTAATAATTTATATAAAGAATAAATAATTTCTAACTTTATGGTCATATTTTGCAAGGGAGAAGTTGCTAATAGTTCTCCAAGTTAATAGCTGGGGTTAATGTGTGTTTTTTAATGAGACAGATTTATTTTCATCAGAGCCAAAGTTCTTTCTTGCTTAGACTGTGAATTCCATAAGGGAATAGTAAGGAGTTAAGAAGGAAACATGATGAAGTGTTGGTCTTTGCATCCAAAAGAGGATTTAAGTCATGAACTCCTGAACTTGTGATCCTCAATTACTTATCCTGGGTGCGGGAAATCTGTTCTGCTTTAATGTTTTTATTAATGTGACTTGGAATGAACTCAAGCATTCTTTTCTCTTAAAATGTGTTTAAAGAAAATAACTCAGGATTAAAAAATACTGGATCTTTTAATTTTTAATCCGCTTTTCTTTTTAACATAGTCAGTTTCTAACAAAAAAAAAAAAAAGAGTTCTTAGAGGGGATTGGTTGTTATTTTACAGGGTACGATGAACCTTGACAGCAGTACAATAAGAACTGATGGCCAAGTATATTAGAATGTTACCTAATAAATAAAATATTTAAGCTACCTGTTATACCTTGCTTCTCCCGAGAACACCTGGAAGGCTCAGCGCAAGGGTTGGCCAGTGGTTGCATTAACCAGTCCTCTGGAGTTCTAGCAAACCGTCCAAACACAACCAATTTTTAACAGATTTCCTACAAAATGTACGTTTTTCCTTTATTTTATTTCTAATGTGTCTTCTCTTTTACCAAAAAACATGGAAAAATCAGGCTCATGTTTTGTGTTCCTAGATGCCTTTCTGCTGGTTTTGAACACCAGGGCTGTTTTCATATATTGTGCCACATTTGCCTTTATTGTTTGAAACATGGGCAATTTCAGTGAAGCATAGGAGAAGCAGGGCGGGTATGTTCATGCAGCTGCAAATTAGTCCCCACTTAAGAGAACTCATTTTTAGGTCTCAGGATTCAGTGCTTCTTTAGTAACATGTGAACTCACATGAGGATGGAAGAAGGCAAATGAAAATGAGTGCTAGAGCAATATATTTTAGTGTCATTGAAAGTTAACTCCTGACCTAGCAATGCACCCATTTTTAAAATCTTGTTTTTCAAATGATAAATCAAGCTGTTGTAAAAGCAAAATATATTTTTGGTGTGCTGTGGCTCAAGGTCTGCTTTAAGTTAAGGTTACTTAACTTGTCATTCTGAATGCTTGTGTAATGTTTCATTAAGTGTTTTAGAATTCACAAAGCATCACGTGTGCGTGCTTTACAGAGCTGTGGAAAACTCTGTAGGAAAATAAGCGAAGAGAGAAGGGGAAAGGAAATTTTCAGATCCTGGGATCTGACCTGATGTGACCGAGTGGTAGTACCACACTATCAATTAGGTTGCAGTTCAGGTTTGCAAGGCAGAGCATTGGATTTATTCTGTGGACTGGGAATCTCAAGTTTTTGTATCTAGGATATCAAAGAACTCTTGGGTTTGGATTCATTGTTTCATAATATTAATGCAGTAGATTTGCATGTATTTTACCAAATATCATTGGTCTGAAAGCTATTTTTGTCAAATGTTGGAAATGTGTTTTAACAATTCCCAAGGATTGCTTTAGAAGAAGTTTATATAGGCTGTCATAACTCACATGTCAGTTAACAACTTAACATCCTTGAAGTCTTTCTTTAATAATTTTTGCATGAAGAACTTAACTTTCATGAGCAGAAATAAGTAAAATTGTTCTCACCTGAAATGTTAAATGAGTATAAGCATGGGAAACACCTCCCTGAGAGGCAGCACATCTCTACCGGCAGAATGGCGGTGTGCTGCTGTGAATACTCAGGGCAGTGATAAGCTCTTCCTAACTTGTTTTCATATTCATAAATTGAAGTTAATGACACTTCGTCACTTTTTCTAAAGCAGAAGCGAAGTGTTAGGTCATTCATAACTGTTAATGTTGTGAGCACAGAAGACATGCTCACTTAAAATACGTAAAACTGCTCTTTATGTTTTCCTGGTTGATCTCTATAAGGGCACCTGTTCTATTTCTTGGGATAAGCAGCCTGTGGCCTGCAGACCTGATGGTGAATCAACTCTTGGCTGCCCTTTGAACAGGAAGCTCCTTACAAGCTCTCTAAATTGCTCCGATTCTGGCAGTCTGTTCCTCAGGCATCGTCTTTTGTGGGGGATCATTGGCAGGAGCCAAGGCTGATTAAGGACAAGCTCTTCTCTGACTTCAGACACAACTGTTTGCATGGATTTCGCAGGTGAAAGGTTATGAACATACACAGTAATCCTAGTTACATGGTGAAGAAAGATGTTATATGACCTTCCTGGCTGGAGGGCTGGGATACCGTGCTACGAAACAGTGCTTTGAAGGCTGAATTGTGGTTCTGAGGCTTCTTAGAGCACTCATCACCACCACGAATGTGTATTTCACAAGTACTGATAAACTGATGTGCGTAACACCTAATTGAGGTGAAATTTTAGTAGCAGAGGCACCTGGAGCTGGTCTTACAACCTTTAAAAAAAATCTATTCTCTAATTATGAACTGCTTGTTGTTTATCTGGGGTTTGGGGTTTTTTTCTTGGGTGGGTGTATTTATCTAGTTTAGGGCACCTAAGACTCGTTTTCATGCTTTCTGGGAGGCTCTCTGGGTTTTATGTTACACTTTATGTATTGAGCACACGATACCACGATATTAATGGTGTGGGTGCCAAGTCCAGCATCTGGAAAGAAAAAAAAAAAAAAAAGGTGAGATGAATGCTTGGTTTAAACTGCTTGCTTAAATTCACAGTGAGGTTCTGTGAAATTATAAGAGAGAACGTTTTTTATGTTCTGTTTTGTTTTTAAGAAATGTTCAGTTGCTTTCACAACTTCTGCAGTTCATGAACTCATTCACTACAGCTTTGCAAGAGAGGAGTCAAGAGTCCTAGAAACAAGCATCCCTTGCAGTATAACACTTGTTTGTTCCCAGAGGAAGTCAGTTTTGCACTTAGCACGAGGAAGGAATCGTGCTGCGAGAAACTGTGTTGTCATTTAATTGGAGGTTGCATCATGAAACCGATTCATGAGGGATGATGGTACAGAGGGAATTAAAGTCACACAGGTATCCTTAGTGTAGAAGATTGCTTCGCTTCTGCATCTTACTAGTTCTTATGTTTGGCTTGCTGAATGTTTTCTTGTTGATGGTGTTACTATGTTTGTTTTTAAAATAAGCTTATGAGGCACGCTAGATTATCTTACATCAGCTTGACATGAGCCATCAGAAAGGTTCTGGATCTACTGTGCATCCCATGCACACTTGAACGTCTAAGTTGATGTTAGGGGTGGCGTGTTATCCTCCCTGTAGATCAGCACTTGGGCGTGCAGAGAAGATGCTTTGTGTTAGCTCCAGAGGAGTGGCAGGTTGCAGCAATCTGTGTGTCTCCTAAGTAGATGGCAATGAGCATCAGCACTTCCACATGATCCCTCCATTGTCACATCATCTTCTGCTCCTTTCCCAGTTTAACCGTGTTTCAGTCCGATTTCTTTCCCATCCTGATCTCAAGCGCAGTCATGTCAGTGTGACCGAAATGCATTCTATTTCCACTCCTCTAACCTCCTCCACCATTGCAGTATCTGCCCTGTGAGCATATCTCTGTTCCAGATTTTCCTGGTCCCAAATCAAGGGCAACTGCAGTTTTGGGAACAAAGGATTTCTTGTGGGTTGAAGCATTCCAGTTAGGGAAAGCAGGCATGTACCAAGCAGGTGCAACATTCTTCTCCTCCTTGATTCCACTTCAAAAAGAAAAGGCGTGGAAAAATGACTAATTCTGGCAGATTTTCACCTGGATAGCAACTAGGTCCTATTATCTTAAAGTTTACATTGCCCTGCAGACTTCCAAATCTTGACTCAAAGCATATGGATGCTCAGACCTGGTTACGTGGCGTCTGTGAGCTTTTTGTTTGTTTTTAAGGAGATATCATCAGAATGCATTAAACCAGGCAAAGTAATATATTTTCCTCTTTGTTCACAGAAATTACCTGTTTTGGCTAAATTTTCTAAAAAGTTCAGTCTGACATGACTCCCAGCACAGAAAATTTCTGCACAGCAGCTAACATCTGGCAAAGTCACAGACTGTTGAAAGCAGGGTCTTATAATGGAAGTTGTCAGACAACCTTATTAATGGGTGAACTTGGAAGCACTGCTGCTGATCTATCTCGGCAGCTTTTTTCCTTTGAGGTGCCCAGGTGTTTTCTTTTCTGCCCCAAAGGTTGGATTTTACTCTGAATCAATATGATTCTAGAAAATAAAAAAAAACTGTGGTGACAAAGCAGGCTTTCTTCTGTATGAGAAGAAAGGTACAGAAACTGCCCAATGCTGCTACTGCACCTTTTACTCTAAATGTGAACCTAATGTCTATCTGTTCCTCAGAATTCAAGGCTGCAAATAAATTAATCTAAGTTTGCACTATTAACAAGGTGAAAAAAAAAAAAAAGGGAGTTTGGATTTACTATAGATTCAGCATTAATTAATGCACTGATAGAGAAAGCTGCAGCGTGTAGGTAAGGAGTATCCCCTTTCTCCTCTGGAGTACACGCTGCCAGTTGACTATCAAAGGAAGAGTCTTAAGGAAATGTTGCCAGCCACTTTCTTGTTGTGGAAGTCTTCAGTTTTTGTAAACATACACTTCCTCCTATGAACTAACATTTTTGTAGTCAATTAAAAGGTAATTATTTAAACCACTGTTTACTGTCGCCTTTGGCTTTGGACAAGTACACCTCTCTAGTTTATCATGCTGGTATACCTTATATTTAAGAGTCATGAGATGTAGTGTTGATTGATCTGTTTATTTTTAATGACGGCACAAGTACAATTGTTTAAGTTTTTTTTTTTAATCAATCATACACAAACACATGAATGGAACAATAAGTGCTTTTCTATAAAGCTTAGGTAGCTAGTAGTTCATGATAGTGACTGAATTGCACAGTTATGTTGCTTATGTATTAATATGAGATGTTTAATTTGTCCATTTATTTATTTATTTTTTAAAAGCCTCAGCATTAGTAAGATTTTGTTGATAGACTAAAAATTTTAGGAGTTACATTAAAATGTCTACTATTAAGGCAGTTCACTGGCATTTTCAAATTGTTTTTTATAGTTTGGTGATGGATGTGTTTCATGCAGTATTGTTAGGAAGTCTGGATTAAAAAGGAGAGACTGTATTTGGGCTGAAATGTCAGCTGTAACTTCTCAATGATGCTGGCAGGTTGCATATCCTCCTTAGTCTAGAAACTATGGTCTGAGCTGTTTTAAACCAGGAAAGTCAATGGATAACCAAGCACACAGCTTCCTGCCTGCAGGGAAATTTCGTCTTTGAAAATTTCAGGTGTTTGTCATTATTTAAAATAATAATTTTAAATTATTTAATAATTAATCAAATAAATAATTTAATAATTCAGTAGATTAGGTTTATGATGATGAGCTCTCTTGATTAACTGTTGAAAAGTTTCATTTTGTTGATATATTTCATATACAGTTATGAAATTCAGAGTATGCTATGCAAAGATACTTGATTTGCCATAGTTGTACTTAGGGCAAAATAAGGTGTACCTTAAAATGGTAAAAATAGGGGGTTAGAGAAGACCTTTCAGACAGATGTTTCCCTGATAAAGAGATATATTTAAGCTTGACCTGACAGGCATGTATCCAATTTGTTCTTGAAAATTCTCCAGTATTAAAGATTTTGTGATCTCTTGAATTAACCTGTTGCAGTGCTTATTTGATTCTCATAATTAAGCCTTTTCCTGGTATCAAGCTGAACTCTCTCTTGCTACAAATTAAGCTGAGTATTTCCTGTTCTCTCTGACTGAGCTGATCAGTATCTTCTTTGCAGTAGTCTCCTGCATCTTAAAAAGCATTTCATTTTTCTTTCAGGTTAATCTCTTCTATGTGAAACACGATTCTGTCAGTCAGTCTTCACGTGTAAGGTTTTCGATACGTCCTACAGTTTTTGGATGCCAACTCCAGTATTGATTTAGGAAAATCCCATCAGTTCTTGTTAGTAATTCCTGTAAAGTGTAAAAGAATCTGGACTCTACCTAATAATTGAATTTTCTCCTTTCTGTTGAAAATCTGTGTTCAACAATCAGGTTTAAAACATTGCAGTAACAGGTTGGGTACTGACCGATTAGTAATATAACCACTTCAGTATTTCCTAGATCATCCAAATGCTATGTAAACAGTGGTTTGACCTCTTGACGTTGTGGCTCTTAATTTTTGACTTACATGTTAGAGAAACTGTAAGTGGGCTGGTCACAAGTAAATGCAGGATAGAAACTGAAAGCTTCTTATCCACCTGAACACTGGTAATTGGAATGGCCTTCCAGGTCACTGTGAGGTTGAATTACTTTACATTGTTAAGCTTGCACAAACACTTTATGATGGATTAGGAAATTTCTAGCAGAAAAAAACCCGTATCTGTGATATGGATCCTTATCTATGTTGACATACCCAATGAGTTTTGAAAGGCAGCAAGACCGTTCATTTGTCTACTTTATATTCTTTATATTTATCTGATATTAATTCAGTCTCCATATTCCTGACTGTGGAGGGGATTGGGGGAACTTCTCTTTCCTTTTTTTCATTACTCTTAGTGCATAAGTGGAGTTCAGTAGTTTTGTCTTCTAAAGAAGTATTCATATTTATGCAGAACATTTGCTTACAGACAAAATATAATCATAGAATGGTTAGAGTTGGAAGGGACCTTAAAGATCATCTAGTTCCAACCCCCCTGCCATGGGCAGGGACACCTCCACTAGAGCAGGTTGCTCAAAGCCCCATCCAGCCTGGCCTTAAACACTTCCAGGGATGGGGCATCCACAGCTTCTCTGGGCAACCTGTTCCAGTGCCTCACCACCCTCACAGTAAAGAATTTCCTCCTAATATCTAATCTAAATCTCCCCTCTTCCAATTTAAAACCATTACCCCTTGTCCTGTCACTACATTTCCTGACGAAGGAAAATGTCCAATAAATGTCCAATATGCTGCCGTTTGTGGTTTATTGCCTTACTCTAGGTCCCCAGCTGGTGCGTTCTGCTTGCAAGTTCGCTAACGCGTTTCCTGCCATTGCAGGAACCTCAGCCACTGGCAATGCCCTTGACCTTGCCGTTCTTCCTGGAACAATTTAGAGTTACGACTTTTGCTCTTTTCTGACATACTCACATAGATCAGCATGTCACATTTGTGGCCTGTGGAATGGAGCAAGCGCTGCTAGCGTACTCTGGACTCTACTGAACTAGTTGCCTATTGAATGATTTTCTGTGTGTGCGTGAGCTGGTAACTTCATTCATGCCTTGCAGTCCTCTGCTCCTTGAGGCAGTGTCAGATTCTGTCTAACCTTCCGTTTTGAATTGTCCCTGCAGGTGGTTTTATGGATTTTTGTTTTCTTTTGCAGCTGTGACTTTTTTTTTCCTTTCCTAGGGGCCACTTCTTTCTTCACCTACTACGTGTCTATGTCTTGAAAATGTACTTATTCAGAACATTTTGGATATGTCTCTGGTTCTTGCCAGCACAAAGAAAAAAAAAAAAGAAACTAACAAAAAAACCCAAAAAACCACTTAATAAGAATCTGAAAATTCCAATGTTCTTTTAAAGTTCTAACTGAAATGGAAATAGTCCACAACATTTAAACACAAGCAAGATGAAAGTTGTCTTCTTTAACTGAGCAGTGACTTCCTTTACGGATGGACTTGTTTCACAAAAAAACACTCAGGAGCCTATCCATAGCTGCTGCTTGACACTTCTTAGGAACTCAGAATTCTTCCCTTCTTCATATTCCATATTTTTCTCTCCAACTGATGGTGGAGAGCACTGAATTGTCATTCAGAGGACTGAAGTTCAGAGTCTGCTTCAGATACCAACATAGGTAAAAACGTAGTATGGCCCTTCTATGGTAGGGCCAGATCTTGAGATCCTGAGTATGAGAAATGGTTAGGTATATGTGTTGTAGCTTTAGGCATTTTATGCAGAAGACTGCATACATGTCTTCTGACCTTTTGCCTTCAACCATGTATTAATAGACTTTATTTACATAGCATACTTTTAGAAAGCACATATTCTAAATTTCTGCGGAAGGTCTTACTGATTTAAAAAAAAAAAAAAAAAAGCAGGAGTCATTAAGCCTGTAGGTCCACTTGTATGTAGTGCTCTAGTGCTCTGATCTGACATGCTGTGAAACAATAAATGGATGTTCTTACTGCAAATGGATCAGTGCTGCCCTTGCATAATGCTAATAGGTTGCCCAGAAGTATAACCGTATTTAAATTTTTGTGTTTTTTCTCTTTCCAGCAATGTCACCCACTTTCAAAATGAATACTGATTCTAAGTTTAAAAGATAACGTTAATATTTGGATTCCTGAATGTAATATGAACTGTAGTTTCTAGTAAGAGCTAATATATGAATTTATATAAGAAACTGTGGCACTCCAGTTTTAGACTGAAATAAATTAAAAAATAAAATCAAATCCAGAATATGCTGTTCTTAGTTACACCTTTCAAATTTCAGTTCAGACTGTGTTTATAGTGTTAATGTCTGTCTTGAAGGGGCCAGCAGACTTTGACAGGCCTCTGTCCTTGCTTGCTGTAAGTCATTCGGAAGATTATGTGGCTTTAGAAGAGATGGTTGTTTTTTGGGTTTTTTTTCATTTTGGGGAAATAAATGTTTTTGTCTATTTTTAAAAGAAGCTATAATTATGTCAAAAATACCACAATGAGGAAATATTGAGTATGTATAATAGGTTTTTAATGTATTCAACATATGGTAAAAAAGGAGCTTGAAAAGATTTATACAAGGACATACTAAATTAGTACAGAAACATGCTAAACTCCTTAAAATGGATAACACTAAAAGTCCTTTCTAGTTATTTTTCCAAACCACAATGAATAACTTGGTGAATAATATATTTTGCTTGAACCAAACTCTGAAGCAAAGTAAGTATGCCAGAACTCTAGAGAATGAGTTCCTCGGCAAGCCTAGTAAGTATTGACCTACTATTCATCATGTAACTTACCTGTTCTTACAACCTTTTAAAATTAAAATCGATAGAGTTAAAGAAATCAGAAGTATCAAGGCATATATGGCAAAATATGCATCTATAATGTTTGGATCATTAGAAAACAGCTGTTTGTCTGCATGTCTGTCCAAAAAAGTTACTTTTCAAAGGAACAAATTATTCTAAGAGAGAATTGAAATTGGGAGTCAGTTTTAAGTATTTCACAGTTTTCATTTTTAAATACAGGTTTATCATAATACCAAATATTTAAAATCTAAGAAATTACTAATCAAAACTAGGAATAAAAAAATCAAGCTCTGTTAAAGTAAGAAATCTTAATACTATTTTCTAAGTTACTTTGCATTTGTGAGGTTGAATGCGTTTAAAGTCTTAAGAGGCATTATTTAGAGGTCCGGCAGTCTCCACAACTGTTTTGTTATGGCATCACAATCTAACAGACTCGAGGAGTTCTTTTAGTATCCAAGCCAGACTTAATCTTCAAAATGTACTCATGTCATGTTGTGCAGGTATTTGGTATTCAAAAAAATGACAGCAAACTGTCTAGAAAATGAAAAAATAGAATATTAAATACAGTTAAATTTGTACTGAAGACCACCTGTGGCAGATGGTTGAACCAGTACTTCAGCAAGACAAGCAAAAGAAATGAGTAAAACATTGCATAGATGTCGGTCTCAAGAAAAACTACTGTAAATGTGTTAAATTAACAGAACTAGTTTTACAGAATTAGTGATAAAATAATAAATTAAAGATATTCACAATGCCTGAATTTAGGCTTTTTAAATATATAACTGTCTCAACCATAAACCAACAACTTCTAGGAAACAGCCACAGCAGATGCCTCAAAGCGGTAAATGTTTCAGCAATATAAGTTTAATTTTCCTGTGTCCCTCTTTCCCGGTGTGCATTGCCCCAGGAGAAACTTCACTCTTTCCTGCCGAGAGAAGGAACACGGGGAGATTCACCACGTACACTGGGTGCCAGAACAGTCCTGCCAACTGGTTTTAAGTTGGGACGTTTCCTTGGCCAAATTGTGTATATAATTTGATTTCCTGTTACTGTAATCAATAGACATGACCTTTTTTATTACAGTGTGTTCCCTAACCTGTTTTAAGCAGCATGCTGTCTGTGTTACAACACAAGCGAAATCACCCTCAATACTTCTGGCTCCAAAAAGAAAATGCTCTTAAGAAAATTCGTCTCTCAGTAATGCCCTTGGATGAAACATTTTGATGTTGGGGGTTTTCTTCTCATCTGTGTTTTCCCATCGTAGATCTTTGGAACAGATGGCTTCAGTTTTATGAAATGTGCAGCAATACCTTCCATTAAATTCTGTGAACTAATAATTTTGTGTTTATACTTTGTAAAGGGCTTACTGTGCTACTTTTACCTGTATGAGGCATCATGTTTCCTTTTTTTGAGGAAGTTTTGCTTGGATCTGAGGCTTAAACTCTCCAGGATGACTTTTTGCATTACTATCATTGGCATGCACTTTTTTTTTTTTTATGATTTCACTTGGTGTATCTTTATGAATCTTGGTTGTTTGTGTTAGTGCCTTATGGTTGGACTCGATGATCCCAAGGGTCTCTTCCAACCTAGAGGATACTATGATTCTATGAAGTTTCATATAAGGATTGGAACTATGTCGTAACTCGCATTATAGGAGTGTGCATAACAAAAAAATTATGGCTGTACCTGGTTTTATAATGTGTTTCAAAGAAAGACGAAGCCATATCATGAAGCATCCGGCTCCTGTAGTAGAATCCTTTAAATGTTTCCTCCCCTCCCTTATTTTTTTAGTGCATGGTGGGAGAGGTTTACTCATTTTAGGGGGAAGGTTGAGTTCTGTATGGGCTGGCCTGCAAAAAAGCAGTGTTAGGATTTTAAGTTTAAACTGTACCTTTATGTTTTCTAAACTTATTTTATTAAAAACATTTTGGTATAGTATGGAATGGATTTGCGTTTCTTCCTTAGAGGTTTACTAAATATGGCTTACAATAATGCACTTTATGTAACTCTCCTCTAAAATAAAAATGATGTTTATGAACGAGAAAAGTATCCCATCTTCAAACATGCTGTAACTTTTTCAAGTAGCTAAGAATAGATTTTGGCAGCTGCTGATCCTCTGAGGGGATCTAAATCACTTCAGGGATAACGTGAAGCCCTGTTCACTGTAGCAGACATTTCATCTGTCCTCTGCGTGAGTTCTGGGGCTGGATGGTCAGTCAGCAATTCCTTTCTCTGCGATTGAAGGCTTTGCTGTGTAATTATGTTAATATGCCTGGTATTGTCATCTTTCTCTAACTCTTCCCCATGTAGAAATTATGCCTTTGGGCTAAAGGATGGATGAGGAATTTCCAGACTGAGTTTGTGTAGCTGCTGCTGTCAGCAGCAACAGCTATGCATTTGTGCCTGGCTTTGACACCGTTTTCAGGCATAAAGCAGGCTCTACGCTTCCCTTAAGGATTTCCAAACTTTTGGAGGCTTGTTGAAGCCATTGTACAGTACCTCTAATCAGGCTGCCATAAACTGAAAAATCCCAGGCATTTCTGTACATGGGTGTAAATCAGCTGTGTGGTACAGCTGCAGTAAGACCAGCAGAGGAGGAAAAGCCACGTGCATTTATTTTTGTCCAGGAAATCCCAGGCTAAGATGTTAGTCCAGCATACTCATCCAACCTCTCTCTTCCAAAGTAGAAACCGATCCTCCTTGGGATCGCATTCATCTCCCTGAGCCAGAGTGCCCATTTCAGCATCCTAAGCCCTGTGCTTCCTCACCTCATGACTTCTCCAAATTTGCACCCCAGCCCACGCTCTGTCGTGTGTGCATCTAACCTTGTGCTCTCTCCCTTCCAAGTGCAGCTCCTGCTCTTTCCAAAGCAAATCACAATGCTCTGCCTCTCTTTCCCTTTCCCACTCCCATCTAATGCACGCCAGCCCAGCACACGCCTGCTCTGCTCTGCTTCTGCACTACCAGTGTGTAAACAGGGCGCCGATGCAGTTCCCCAGCCCCGTGCCCTACAGCACTGCCTCTACCCCACATGGCAGCTTCTTCCTGCCCGCCCAGCCAAAAATGCGGATCCCAAGCAGGTTGGTTCATCCTGGCCAGGCGGCTGTGGGCACTCCTGGACATGGGGCAGTTTCTCAGAGGAGGAAGTTTTGGTTTGGCCAAATAATGATTGTTATCTGGCTGTTCCTGTAAAAGGCTGAGCCCAGGAGGGTTGGCACCGGCTCGGTGCCCGTACTGCTGGCACGGGACAGGTAGGGTAGCGCAGGGCACCTCCAAAGAGCCCTCTCGGACAGCAGGATGATGAGATCTTAAAATCA
Organism: Numenius arquata; assembly: GCF_964106895.1. Classification (NCBI taxonomy): domain Eukaryota; kingdom Metazoa; phylum Chordata; class Aves; order Charadriiformes; family Scolopacidae; genus Numenius; species Numenius arquata. Next base: position 25,256,490 of record NC_133579.1, read on the forward strand.
CATCGTGGTAAATGAGAGTATTTGGCACTAGATGGAAAAGGACTACATTAAGCTAATGTTACTTCACCTGCTAAATTGTTTAAATAGTGGAGAAATGTGTTTATTTCTCTTTTTCTTTGTGGAAAGTGGGAAAGGAACAGTGCATTTGCTGTTTGTGCTACATTACCTTTTTGTATTCTTTTGGTTTTTATTTCCTTGTCTTTTACAACAAATATTTGGCAAATAAGTATCACAAGACATCACTCTGTCAGCCTGTTTTGCTCACTCTGTAGTTCAGCATGAAGTGGTCCATGTACCTTAAAGGAAATTGACTTTAAAAAAAAAACACCAAAAACATTGAAAATTGGCATTTGTAATACACCATGAAAGCAGGTGCCAGGCATTTAACTGGAATGAGATTAATGCTGGTGAGTGGGGAAACCCTCAGCAAGTTGGTTGGCTGAGGCCTGGGTTTGAAGATTTCTTTGTCTGCTCTAACCATGACAAGAAGCAAACCTTCTTTCTTCATCTTTAAAGAAAGCCGAAGAGATAAGCACTCTCAAATGCTTTCTGCCAATAGAATAAAGTTAAATTAAGCAAATAGTAGAATAATATTTTTACATGGTAAAATTGTTCTTGGTGCACCCTGCAGTCTGTCACTTTGTCGCCTTTCCTTCTACCACTTTCCAATGTTTTCTTTCCCCATCTTCCAAATAACATTCATGCCTCTTTAGATTTTCCAGTCCATTAGCTTCAAATGAATAAAAGACAGTGAATGAAATTTCTGAAGATAATCTTGGGATGGAGAAACACACTTTGATTGAAATCTTTCAAAAAATACTTTGTCCTCTGAGTGAAAATCCATGAGAAGAGTGTTGTGTGAAGGCTGTAATATTAGAGACGTCTTTAATATAATTTCTTAAATAAGAAATGTATTTTTTCACTAAAGAAAATTATTCTTAAAAGTGTTCTAAAGCTCCAAGGGCCTTAGATCAAGTATTTGCTCATTCAAGTCTGAAAACAGCCCTAAAATAGAGTTCAAACTCCATATTTAAATTTAAAAATGCTAAATTGGGTAACTTCTTTTTATAGAAAATATGAACCTCTACAGTACCTACAGCTTAAGTTAAACCTTGCCCTTTTTATTGCAGTTAGAGCTGCCCTTACCTAACCGTGGTCTAACCATGTTAATATATTAAGCCAAACCTAAAAATATTGAAAAGAGAAGGTAGTTTGGCATGCCTTATGCTTTACGTGGCTTGTTATATTTATTAACTATATATATAGTTTCTAAATTAGTAGGAAAATGTGGAAAGCAAAGCTTAAGCAGACCTAAATTCTTTGGAGGTGGGATTCCGAGGAGAAACAGATACTCTTCAAATCTCTGTCCATAAAAATAAATATTCATTAAACATGCAGAAGTGAGACATAGTTTACCCATATGTCTACTCTCTCGAGTTTCGTGAGACTCTTTGTGCCTGGATTTTCCACGTTGGCACGTAAGCTGGTAAAACTGATGTTCTTGTATGTTTAGGCTTGGGTTTCTCCTTGCCTGGGAAGTGGAGGAGTTATTATTAGCTATTACTACTAAAATGAAATGTGATTTCAGGCTATATCAAATGTATGACTGTCTTCCTGCAGCATTGCATAAGGGCCCAAAACATAGGCAGGACTCAGAACCTGCTGCTGTGGAGGTTGCCAGATGTTTGTCGTTTGCCAAATTTTAAACAATTACAAAATTTCTACCATATCTTCAGAGCACAGCTTCCTTCCCTGCCCCCTCGGCCAGCTTTCCCGCCCTCCCTCCTCCCCTTCCCTTGGCTTTGCTTGTAGCTGTGAGCGCTCGCAGTTCCTGCAGATCAGGCACTGGTTTCTGCTGACTATGTACATTTATTTATGTTAAGGCATTTTGCAATATTAGGTCTACAAATGGAAGCCAGGGAGGGGTGTTTTTTTTAAAGAATTTAACTAAAGCTTCTGAGAGAGAGAGGGAGAAATAATTTGGACCTTGAATATAAGTGAAATCGATGTGTAACAATTTCGTACAAAGTTCATAGTTCTTGATAATGAGTTGACATACAACATTTCAAATCCTGGTAATTTAAGTGTTCTTTTGAGGCACGAGTCAAGTTCAGCTGTGCTTTTTCCAAGAATTTGTGAAACAATTTCAGATGACCATGGTTCTGGTGATACACAATGCAAAAGAAGTGGAGATCAAAAGAAATCATTCACACTGTGTGTAAGGTGCATAACCTTTCTTGAGGTTTTATATGCATTTACATTTTTTCATGAATGAAATTTTTAAGGTTTAATTACAGCTTATATCCAGGGAAGAGGTTTCTAGTACGTAGTGTTAGAGAGCCAGGAGGTGGTTGTATAGTACAGGAATTAATGATTGCTGATTTTGTTAGCAAATTTACAGTAGTTTAGTAATAGAGCAAATGTTTAGGTGCTATTTCTAAAATCAAAACCAACCAAGCAGGTATTCAACCAGCCTCTTTTTATCTAAGCATTGCTGTTTCTCAAATCAGACATCCATCAAATGTCAAATTTACAATGGGATCTAGAGATGAGGATAGACTCCACTTCTCCAAAACAATGTTGAAATACTTGAAATAAGAGAAGCTGTTTTGTCTATCCACAGTCGTCTTCTTGTCCACCTCTTTGCTCATATTATTTAACCAGGAACTTGCTTTGTAGCCTTTTCCTTGTTGCTGTCCTTGTATTGTATGGGTGCAATTCCACACGGCTTCTGTGAAGATGAAGCAGAACTCGTAGAAAACAGTGTTTAACTTTGCCCTGAATCAAGCTGAAAGCAACTGGCTTGCTCTCTGAGAGGAGTTAGATGACCTACGGAAAAGTTGATACACCAATCTTCAATTGCAGACTTAGATCTTCCTGTCTACACAAAGGACCAAAATAAGATTGTTCTGGCATCTTTTTTGTTTTTGTAATCCTTATTTATTACTGCTTTGTTTAGCAGAGTCCGTAGTTATTGAGTATAGTTCTTGCAATTTAATAATCATCAGCGATGACCAAAGGCTGTTTTGTCTTGGGACAACGAATTAAACATTTCCTGAAAAAAATGGAAGAGTATGCACAAATTGCAAGCTTCTGTACTTCAGACTTTCTAGGTGCACAGTTGTTTATCAGTTACGTTGTTCTGGTTTTGGCAGCCATGAATTGTAGAGATTCTCAGAAGCTGAGCTTTTGCTAAGACCTGAAAGCACCTTGTGGGAAGTACTGGTATCTGATTCCACTTCGCACTGGCTGGTTTAGACCATTTTCTTCCTATTCTAGCACCTTTGACTGTCAAATAAATTGGATGATTTCAGTACATTACCCTCCCATTAAACCTTTGTATTTCTCCTAAGGTATTATATACTATCAACTAAGATATTTTTTTTTTTTATTGTAAGTTCTTGATTTAGAGTTTATATGTGTCTTCTTTGGAAGATAATGTCTGTCTTCTAGTAACTAGTTTGAAACAAGATTTGAAGCCCATATGAGGAATATCCCAGTGAGTTTTAACGAAGTGGTTTCATAATAATCTCCCAAAAATTATCTTTGAAACAAAAGGGGCATTAACAACACTATCTGAAAAATAACTACCTGTCAACTTGCACTGTTACCAAAATCCTGAGATTTCAATGTCAGAAATCCTTTGGCATCTAAGAGTTGGGCTTGCTTGCAGCTGATGTGGCTTCAGTGTCTTCTCTGTGACCAAGTACTGTACCTCAAGATCTCCTGAGAAGCTCTTTGCTAGAGCCCGACTCTTCTTGACTGTGTGCTTGGGCAGCAGAAAATCCTGTTCTCAAAGACAGCTCTGAAGTGTTCTCGGTATGGTGAGGTGGCAGTGGAAGCTAACCCTTAGAATGGCAAGTCTTCTTTGGTCTTCTTAAGAACTATTTTGCAGCTACTATAAATTGCCGTGCAGTTGATCTTTTACTTCAAGAACATCGGTGTATTCACTGAGAGCAGTGCTTCCTTAGGCAGAGAAACCTGAAAAATAAACAAACAAACAAACAAAAAGTATTCTTGGTTTTCCTCTCAAATGTTGACTTGTTGTTATGATACAAAAGCAGAAAGCCAGAACAGGTAAAGGCAAGGTATTTTGGGTTCTTAAATAGGTGCATTTTTCTGAAGCTATATGAAAATGCTGTACTAATACACACGTTATTTGGGGGTTTTATGAGTGTTCATATGTTTTGCCTTTCTCTTGGAAGCTAACCAAAGAGTTTGAGGATTTAAGGATTTATAAAAAGTCCTTTCCAATTCATTTTTAATAATTATGTTTGCTACAGTGTAACTTTTTTTAAATGAAAATGTACACCTTATTAAAATAATCAACTCTGATCACTTGAGCAACCACTTGAAGAAATCTTAGACTGAATAAATTAGTAATATTTAAGTATTATTCTATTTCTTTAGTGAAGGGTTTTCACACTTTTAGTCTTGTGAAATTAGTGTGTAGTTCTCTAGTGACTACCTAAACAATCCTTTTTGTGTATTGCTTTTAATGTAAATTTTTCATTCTTTAACATTCGTAATGCACATTTGGAGCCTTGCCACCACAGATTCAGTCTTCTGTGGCAGATCCTGTCACTTTTTAAGTGAGTCTGCACTAGCCACGGCACAGATGCCCACGGGACTCAGTCTTAGCTCACAGGCCACTGGGCGACACAGTGACTGTGGCTTGAGGAGTGCAGCGCTACGTGTTTATGGCATAGTACCAATAGCTGTGCACAAATGAGAAATTCTTAATTTAACAGTTCCTCTAATTTTGGTGTGTGTAAAGGTTAAAATAACATGCACATTAAGATTATTATTAATCCAGAGACTGTAAACGTGGTCTCTTAGTAACCTGCCGGTAGCAGGGAAGAAGCTCGGAGTAGAGCCACTTCAAAAACACGCTGGTTGCCCGAGTTGAACTCCTGTTGACATTTAAATAGGGTGTCATGTTCCACAACAGATGAGAAACAATGCTTGGCAAGAAGACCATTTCAAGAAGTGTACAGGAAAATGGGGCTACTTTCTCTTTTCCCAGTGGTGGAAGAGCTATTTTGGTGCTGGAAGCTGTTCCTGTGTGAAGCGTATGGGAAAGAAATAACAAACATACGCTGAACCTGGAGAAGGTAAAAAAAAATATTTCAAGAGGCTAGCACAGAAGAACCTTAGGACCATGCTTTTACCTGGCAAAACTAAAAGCTGACAGTAAGTCAAGAAGCAGCTTTGGAGGAGAGTAGTAGCTAAAATCTTAAAAAGACTGGACTTGAGGAAAGAACTCACTTGGAGGAAGTAGGAACATTGAAAGTAGTAACTGGACTCACTGTTGCTTCTGCGTGAGTGCTGGTGGTATTCCACGGCCAAATCACTGGCAATAGTAGAAATAGCAGGGGTTAATCGTTAACTGGTTTGCTATTTGCCTGGTTTTAACACACTGCTGCCAGAGCAATGAAGTATATTATGAATAGTTTAAGAAGGCAAATATTTGTAATATCTTTACTGCTAGCCCAACTAAATATATAGCTATTCTATTACCTGCATGTGGGACACAACACTTTAAATTTATATAATTAACCTATCACTTTAAGTAATAGCTTGAGATGCAAGCTGCTTCTTTATTTAGATTACCTTAGATACTCAGTCAAGAGAGTAACTTAATTTTCAAAACATACTATTTTCTCCTTATTTTCTAAATAGATGAGTAGTAAAAGTAAAACCTTAGGCACGTTGTGGTTAGTAGAAGCTTTTCTTTGACTTGAGGTATACTTCATAGTTATTTAAGCATAAGACAATCTAAGCAAGCTAAGGGAAGGGTTGACTGGAGAGCTTATTTTCTAACTTCTTGACAAAAATACTTGCTCTGCTTGTTCTTCCAAACTCTTCCCACAATGTATGAGAGCAGAATTATCAAGAGTCAGAAAAAGCTTACTGAGAGTTATGAGAGATTCAGTCTTCAATGACATAAGAATTTTTTTTTACTGGTAAGACGTATCATGTAGTAACTCATTCCTTTAGCTTTTAAATGTATCCAACTTCATGCTGAGGAGGGCAGGAAACTGATGTTCGGATCGTTAGTCCGTACTGTGGTAGGGCATCTCTTGGAACAACAACAGTGTGTACCAGCTAAGGATGATTTCTTTCAGGAGGAATCAATTTGAACTTGTCACAGAAATCGGGGTATTCTAGCTGTCTGAGTTCTGTTTAATAATCATACTCATCTAATTTTAACAAGACTTAATAAACTTTACCATGAGCAGATAGAGCAGAAATTGGTGGGGCATCCAAGAGCAAGGCTGTAGGTGAGGCAATACATGCACTCTCAAAATTGCCAGGTTGTGAAAATATGCCTTCTAGGCTGTCTGTGGTAAGAGAGACCTTTTTCACACTGATGCTTTTAAAAGCTGCCTGATCTGAGTTTATTTCCACTATCAGTGAGTATCTTTTTTATAGAAATCTAGCTTCGGGCTGCATTTTCTGCACATCCTCTCTATATATCGAGTGTTACTTAAAGTGTTGACAAGCATATTGATTTAATTTTCAATTCTTATCCTTCATTTTCTTAGCAGTTTCTAACCTCGAAAGAAAAACTCCTTTTGAAAATGTACTTTTCATATTTTCTCAGCCCTGAATAAGGGGTAATGTTAGGATAAAAAGGAGGAGATTATGCAAAACAAGTTCAGCAACTTGAAATCCCCATGTTGTGAGGTTTGTTTTGAAAGCCAGTCCAATCAAATTAAAAGCAGACAAAACTAAATTTGGTTCAAAGTTGGCTCACCTCAGATTTCAGCAGGAGCTGTGAAAGCCAAGTTTAAATTGGGACAGGAAGGGAGGGAATGTGGTCAATAGCCTTAAAGTTGAGCATTTTAAATAGGAAATCTGTTTATGCCTCCAATAGCACTTGCTGTTCTGATTTGTTTAGAAAAGCTGAAACAATTCAGAACAGTGGAGTTGCTTGAGGCTTTTCTGGCTGGGATTGAGCTAAACTTTGTCAGAAATTTAAGCTCATCTCCAAGCTTTGATGCATCCAGTTAAGTGGTGTAAGTGATTCCAATCCTGACTTAAAGCACCATCTTGCCATTACTTTCTTCACATTTTCCTTGTTTTCCAATATTGAGCAAAGCATTAATATTTCCTAGTCTTAAGAATACATTGTATAACTTATTCCATATGCTTTTCGAAGAGAAGTTCTGATTTTATCAAAAATATTAAAATACTGTTGCAAGGCAAAATTAATGAGGATAGTATGGGATCATAAAAAGTAAGAGTCACAAGAGGATTTTTGGAAGGAAATACATTGATATTGCTCACTGCTGAAACATGGCAGGGTTAGTTTGGCTTATTTTTGATAGGAGAAGTAGAAGAGTGCTTTCGCAGAGAGATGAAAACTAGGGAGAATATCATTTGCTAGATGAAGATTTTTGTTGGTGATGAACAGCCTCTCCCTTCCAAAATCTGCATGGAATTTTCTATAGGCAGGGTCGTTTCATTATTTATTATATTTCTTTTCACTTTTTAGCTTTATCTGCTTCTCCTTCCCTCATTCTTATTTCTCTCCCCTCTCCCAACCCCTGACTCCAAAGGGCCAAGATTTTCAAAAGGACAGTTGTCACAGCAGTCTCCTGAAGCATTGAATCACTAGTGACTTAAAGCATTATCTTAGCTGATTCACTAATGGTCCTAGCTGGATAGTGCAATGATTTATATAATACATTGTATTTATATCTGTACAATTTATATAATTTGTGCAATACATTATATTTATGTAATTCATGCAAATAGCAGGGACAGGAATTCTATTCAAATAACTGCATCAGAAATTCAGGGGCTGCTGGTGTGGAAGAAAACAACCACATCCTTTTCTCAAATAGCAGAATTCTAAATCTGCAACAAACAAATTTGGCAGAAAGAATACATGCATATGCAATTGGAATTGATACGGTCCATAATTTAGATCATACCAAGTTGTCATTCATACAGTTACTACACATTACAGTTTCTACATGTGATGCTGCTACGTGTGAATTCAAATCATATCTTGCATTTTTGGGGTCAGCTTGCGATTACTGGTTTAGATACCTTTAACATAATTGTAGACAAATCTCAAGACTTGGCACCTCTTTCAAATCTGGCAGCAGTATGAGAAGATGTGCTACGTGTTAGGAGGCATAGCCCAGAATTTGCAGTCCAGATGTGGCGCATTCAGAGGATTTGTGATGATAGTTCATGATCTTCCAGAGTGGTGAGTTTTACAAAATCTAGTGAGAAATCTGTGACATACATACAGATTGCCATCTTTGCCCTGTCCCTAATTAGTGCTAGCAGCAGTCTGGATATCTTTGTGGGATCACTGCAGCCACCCTCCAGCTCTACTGAATGGTGCAGGGAACAACTGGAGTAAGTTGGCAGAGCTGGAATTGTAATGTGATGCAGAAAAGATCATGCACATGTTATGAAAAAGATATGATTTCATAAATCCCTGCCAGCAGTGAAGGGGAGGTGATCGTGGTTTGTAGGCTTAATGAGATGTTAGTGAAAAGTGTATTGTTAGTGGCATAAGAGTGAAGAAACTGTGAACTTTGGCTGGTATTTCATTCTACAGGGAAGAACATGGTACAGCATTTAAATTTGTAGTCCCTGAGTACCAGGACTCTAACGCCAGGATTTTCTTTAGGTTTGCCCTCGATCACAAAATACATATTGGTCAGGGAAAAGGTTAACACTACATAAAATGTCACAGCTTTTCTAAAGAATAGCTAAATTCTTTATACTCCCTCTCCTCACCACAGTCACCAGCCCTGCTTCCTTTCCTGGTTTTACCAGTAACGAAGAGTATGACACTCACCTTTGGAGAGCAGGGAGATGGTCTTAAAGAAACATAAAGGAAAGGGTTACTCCAGTTCTGCATTCAAAGGAAGGGAATGTAGAGCTGACAAGCATTCCTCCCACTAATTTCCCTCTTCTGTCAAATACCTGTATTATTTTCTTTGTCATCTGGATTCTCTGTATCTGGATCAGGATCTTCTTCTGTCTTCTCCTTTCCTCCCCCCCAGCTGTGCTAAATTTTACTGCTGCTGAGCATCACCCTTTTATTCCCATCATCTTTCAGTATAGCTTCAATCCCATTTTCTTATTAGCTCTTTTCTTCATTCTTTACTTTTCTCAGCCCTGCAAGCATGTGTTCATATATGCAGTTTGTTTTCTTTCCAAAAGTAGTTTGATTCTTCAGAATGTTTTTATACTCTGCTAACATTTCTTCAAAATAAAAAAAAGTCAACAAATGCCACTTGTAGCATTTTTCTTACTGTTTTTCAAATTTCTGCCAGTTTTTTACGCGAACTGATACTGATTGAGCACACTCCAAATTCAGTGCTTAGCCCATCTCTTCCATCCACTCTGCTCAAGCAAAAACTGATAAGCTAGAGATTCATTTGGATATATAGGTTTGGCAGATGCATGTCTCGTGAGTATAAAGCTGGTGCCTGGTCTAACATTTGGACTCTAAATCTTGTTTTCTTTTAGCTTTTTTGACTGTGCAGTGAGTGCCATAGTCTAAATGCAGGGGAAAGTGTTGAGACAGAGAACATTTTCACAGTCTGATCCATGCTTTGATCTGTCACCTTCATCCTGCAGAAAAAAGAGTAGTGACATTTAGAAGAGTTAAATTTGGGAGGAGGAAGAAAAAGTTAGCTGTATCTTAGAATTACATATGCATTTAATTACAGATGCTCCAGTTAGGAACGTTAATGTTACCAGTTTCCTCTCCCTCCCCCCGCCCCAGTCCCCAGTGAATGTGCCAAACTTCAGGGCAATCCAAAAATATATATATTTTGTTTTGTTTTCTGATCTATTGGAAAACTACCCTTTTACATAGAGGGTGTTATCTGTTTACATATCACAGCAGAAATTTGACTTTGTGGAGATACTAAGGCTGCAGTTTTTCGTTTTGGGGGGTTGGGAGCTGCTCAGTGTATAAAAACATTACTAGTTCTGACCAAGAACAATCTTTGAAGTTTCACTTTGTGTAATAGGTGATGATTTTGATGATTAGTGATGATTTGTTCTTTCTGGTCAAGCAATTCATGTAAAACCTTACAGCTCATAAAAATCCATCGTAAACAGACAGGCCCCAGAACGGCTTGACTGGCTGAGCTGGTCTGCTCCTCTGGAAGAGGTAAGCACTCATTTTGGCAGCACGGTTTCTGCAAAGGGAAATAGTGTCTCACTCATCTCCTAGAATTCTTTGAAAGTGTTTGGAGAGTAGTGGTGCAAAGACAATTAACAGCCAATTTCGTCTCATTTAAAAGGCCTTTTGTGAGTTTTATCGGACGGGTCAACTAAGGAACTGAGACGGTCACAGGGAGAGTGGCAGAGTATTCTCGTGATACTAATGTTTTGTCTGTCAGTTTTAACAATGGATTTATGAGAAAGTTTTAAGTCTTTATATATCTGTCAGTAGGCAAAGGAGATATTTTGGCTACTCAAATCAAGAAAAGGCAGAGGAACTTGGAAAGGGACCAAGCTAGGGGAACGAGCTGGAAGATTTCTCCATTTGTGTCATCAGAGAGCCTATAATTTTGGCACAGTTACAGAAAACAGGGATTTCTTTTTTGCCTTTCAGGCATGTAGTTGTATACTTGCATTTAAAAGGAAAAAAAATAAGGACCAGTTATTTTTTTTTAATTTCCAAAAGCAGTTAAAATACCTGTAATCACATTTTAAGCTCTCCTCACGAGAACTCCATTTGCTTTTTACAGTTGTTCATGGGTTCGCTTTGAGCAGATCTCAGACTTGTCTATGCTGATCTTAATTTGAACAATATTAATTTTGATATGCGTGGCAGATTTCAGCTGCTCTCTCACAATAGTCTTCACACTGCTGCTCCTCCCTGTTCAGCATCTCACTTGTGCTTCTTCCCCAGTTAATGCAGTTCTGAGTTCTGGCCAGGTGCATATTCCTTTAGTCTCTGTTCCTCTTGTTGTGTTGCATTAAACCTCCCTCCGTCTCACTCTTACCTCAGTCTCAGTTATCTACTAAAGTTTTTTTGGAATTAAAATTTTGCTTGAAATACTTAAATAGTTTTCATACCTGTGCTCTTGAGTAATATGCGAGCTAGAGCTGAAACAAGAATCAGTGAATATATTAGAGATGCCTCTTAAAATGCCAGTAGCTTAAAATTTAGTACATATGCATCCATAGGTTTAGAGACAAAATTTGGAGACTTCCTTCCATGTCAGTACTAGAGATTCTAAGGGTGGTATTTGTACAGGCTATTTTGGGAGAGGGGTTCAAAGGAACGTGGAAATTAAATATTAATGAAATCAGGAGGTATCTAGGAAAAATTCTGCCACCTCCAACCTCAGCGGTTGTCAGGTGTTCTTCAGAATTAAGAAAAAATTTGGTGGCTGATGAATGATTTAATTTTTAAAAAATTATGGAAGCTTGATTGATTGTGACGTTCGTTGTCTCCTTATGACCTAATTTACCCTTCCTCTTTTCTAATTCAGAACTTAGAGACAATTTACTAAGTACTAAAAATACAGATTCAAAATAAATTTGTAGGTGGCTAGTTATGTGTTAAAAAGAGAGTGGAAAGGGAGATGCACTTCATACCTGTGTGTTAATGAGCAGGTGATTATATTAATTTGTCTTCCTCAGGTCTGCATGAGCTTCTTCATAAGCTGCCTTCGGTCAGCTCTGGTCCATCAGTTCTTTCTCCTCTGCAATCTCATGCTTTTTAACGCCCTGTTGCTTGGGAGGAAGTCACCTGGAGCAGCAGATCCCAACCCATTTTGTAGCTGAATAGTGCTTGAAAAAATTAGCATGTTTGTTCATTTGTAGCATTTAGGCTTTTTTAATCACAGAAGAACTACTTTGCAGAATGAAAGAAGAGCTGACTAAATTAAAAATAGATAAGTGAACCATATTTATCGTCTTAAAGTGAAGTCTGTACCTACCTCTCATCCCCCAATTTGCCAAATCACTGGCATCATTGGAGACTCGAGTGCTACTGAAGATAAAGGATTAATCCTAAGATGTGCAACATGTTGGTCGGAACATTTTGATGACAGATATACTGGGCAGGAAACGGATCTGAGAGGTGGATGGGTTGATGCAGGGGTCGGAGGACTTCTGTGCGGAGCCATATAAACTGGAAATGGAGATACAGTAGCCGGGGGGTGGGGTGGATGGGAAGTACCCTCCTAAGGGTATCTAAGGGTATATGTATGTATGTGGCTGCAGTGGTGACTCATTAAGGATAATGGGGACACTTAGCAGTTTGGTTGTGCTATAATGCATGTATGGTTAGGTAGTGAGCTACTGTTTTCCATAAGTTCAGACACACTGAGATTTAGTGAGTGAGGTCTGTATTTATGGAAGTCATTGTTTTAAGGTTAAATACCTCGGCTTATTCACACCAGAACTTCAGCTGCCATCACTGTTTTGTCTAGATGACCATACCGAACTAGGACTAACAATGTTCAGCATCAAGTCCTCCAAAGTCTTGTAGTTTTTGAAGCAGACTGTTGAGTTCTTCCTCAGAGTGTGATCTCCTCCTGCACTGTGAAAGCCTGCTTGGTTGAAAATAGTTTGAATGTATAAATATAGCTCCAAGATGTTCAGTTAATCCTCACACTGTACAGTGTTGCATTCTTCAACCTTATAGCACATTTTGCATCCACCTTGCACTAAACCTGGTGGCTAAATCCCCCAAACTGATTGTTTATAATTTTTCCCTTACACTTGGGCAGAGAGCTTTGGGAGCAACTGTTGTGGAAACCAATGGTTTTTTTGCATTTGAGAACCCACAACGGACAGCACTAATTGCTTATCGGTACCTTAGAGCAATGATTTGCTGCTCTCTGGTTTTTTGCATGGTATTCAGCTTTCCTATTATAACTGAAGAAGTTGCTTCTAAACAGGGAAAAATTAAACAAGGAAACAAAAAATTGCATGCAGCTTGAGTTGCCACTTTTTTTTACGTGATCTACAGTTTGAAGCCCCTTCCATGTGTTTTGCAGAAACCACACTGCTCTGAATGGCGATGCCCATCTTCCAGATGGAGCAGGCCACATGTCCTCAAGTGCCTGTGGAAGAGTCTCGTGCATTATAATCCCTCCCCATCAAATGCCCAGACACGTGTCTTCTGTGGCCAAAATGCAGGCTTCCTGCATCCCATGCTGGATATGCTTTTGGTCCTGTGAAGGAAACATATGTAACAGCTTGCTGTCCTGTGACCGGAGCGTGCCAAACATATGGTAGGAACATCTGGTTTTGGACCCATAATGCATGTGGCAGCAGAGGCGCCATGGAGGAGGAAGGGAGAGGATTGCACGGAGGGAGCACTGGAACAGGTCCTCCCTGGTCCATTCCTTGTTCCCACAGAGGGGAAGAGAGGGTAAAGGAGCGCTTCCAGGCTGATGCTTTATGGTGTCTTGAACGTGGCTTTTACAGGAGACACCCCTTTGCTGTGCTTTGCCTGGGATTCAGCAAGCATGCTCGTATTATTGAGTATGGCTTCACTGAAGCCCTTATTTTTAAGACAGCTTTAGAGGTATCTGATGTTACTGGAGTCTGAAGGCCCCTGTTAGTTTTTATCAGAATTAGTGCTTTTAAAGATTAATAAATGCTGTTTTATGGATCTGTAGCATAATTGTTGATGACATTTTGGCACTTATTTCAGGGTTTTTGTCTTCTTGGTGCTGTTCTGGGCCTTGAAACTGTAAAGAATGACACAGCTAGTGATCTGCAATAAAATTCAGGTCTTTCTTTCCTTCTTTAGAGAAATGAATTATAAATGTCCTTGTTGCCAAGCACTTGATAACTATATAAGTGGGAGAACCTCTCAGTGATATACCTTAATAGCAGAATTAATGATGTTTGAACCTAAGTCTGTTTGTTGAGACTTCATTAGCTTTTCAGCTGAGAAAGCGAGTGGTGGAAAATGCACTCCTAACCCCAGTTGTGCACTGGGGCACACGGGGAGGCAAGCAGCCAGCGAAGTCCCTTGTAGCACTTTTCTCACTATTAAACTGCTGTTGTTTCTTTCGTGAGTTACATATATTGTGGGTTCCTTTCACCTTTTAGTTTATGTCTGGGCTGGATATATTTGTTGTTTTAAAGTCTTCATATGTGTGTTTATGTCCCCGAAAAGTGTTTGCATGTGTGCCTATATATGTACACCACTTTTTTTTGGGTTTCTGTAATGTGTTTTCATGACTGAAGATCAAACACATGAGTTATTTTTACACAGTGATGAGTCCTTAGACAGTCCTGTTTAGGCTTTGGTTTTGTTTTGATTTTAATTTCAAACTCTCTTCTTCCGAAACACTGAAATGTGACTGACGTGGAAGCGTGCTAACCATTTCACTGTGTTGATGAAGGGTAATCCCTATATTGAATGTCCCAATCTCCTGCAGCGAAGTTTTTCAGTTTCTTAGGACAAGAGGATCTTATTATAATCATAAGGGTGGAATCCAGTACTATGTATTACAGTACTGGATTTTATTTGCAGAAGAGCCCCCTTTTAATGAGAGTAAATTCCTAGTGCTAAGAGCCAAAAATCATGTTTTACTGTTTATTTTAAACTATTTGGCATGTCCTCAGACAATTTGTTTGTTGTGTTGGATCATCACGGGGTCTGTTAGATCATCTAATTGAAAAAAAGGGAGTTTGTTGTCCTGGAACATCTCCAGAAGTTGTTTGTTCCACAGCCAAGTCCCTCCTATGCTCTAACTCTGAGGTCATCTCCATAAGTCACGTTTTATTATGTGTAATTTATTTCCCTGTTACACACTAGGAACCTAAAAATTTTTAATTAAATATATGGCAGAAAGTATATTTTAAAAGTAACAATGTAAATATGTCTCTAAGCTTAGTCACCTGGCCTTCAGCCTTAGGTTGAAGGTTAGTTATTCTGTACTCCAACAGAAATGCACTGATTATTATTGCTTATGATAACTATGTCTACTTCTAAGATATAGATAAGGTACTGAATGATAGGGAAGTTTTTTTTTAAATCGATATGTATTTCTGTGGGAAAAAAAACCAGCATGCTTTGCTTTTCATGTTTTCACATCTGACTTCTCAGGAACGGTAGTTGTTGAGGAGATATCTGACAATGTGCCCTGTCTAGTAACATCAGGCTTGCCCAGTATACTTTTGCTTCTGTTCAGAATGTCCCAAGTTCTTTCTACAGCAGCTTTAATCAAATTTTTTTTTGGAAAAGTATATTTGGGGGTAGCTTATATCTGTTTTTCTTTTATTCAAGAGCATTCAAAATGTAACCTGCCTCTTAAAAGGTGCGCTGAGAAATGGAGTTGTTCTTTAGGATTTTATATACTGATCTGTGAACATATTTTTTTTCAGGAAACAGAAGTCTTACTTATTGCCTCTTTCGACTGAGAGAGATTTTTATGTCCCATAAATCAGGAAGGAGAGTTTCAAAGGGCTAGTTCCTATCTTTAGGTAATTACATATTCAGTGCAATCTTCTGAAACATGTATCATCTTTGTCAAAAAGGAAACCAGACTGCTGCTGACAGCTCTTATCTCATGAGCATGAAAATTGGGAGGGAGGGGGGTTTTAAAGTTTATATTGTTCTTTTATGATGGTTATGAGTTCTCATACAACTGTGTGAAATCGTCTGTATGATTTCTTGCAAAACTGATGCTGCTGGCATTGATTATCGCAGTGGATGGCAGGTATTAAAGAGGCCCCAAGTAAGAAAGTAGGAAGAGCAGAGCTTTTTTCCAAAAAAAAAGAGATAAATTTATCAAAGAAGGCATCTATAAGAATTAAGAGGATGTAATCCTTCATAAAATGATAGGTTAGTCCTGACAATTAGACTTGGAAAGCAAGTAAAGGACATCAGGGCGCAGAAAGAAAAGGGAAAGAAAGGGTATTGCTTAATGCGCTTACTTCCTTTTCTAAAGATAGCTATCTAGATAAAAATGTCAGTGGTATTATGGAGTAATTGTAGACCAGGATGTATTCAGTTTGCTCCAGCTGCTTGACCTTGCCTAGCTGTTGACTGAAATGAAACAAGCCACGTTGTGATCAGCATTTTCTCTGGGCTGCTGTGGAAAGTTATATGAACGCCCATCGGTGTCGCTATCGGTTTTGTGGGCTGTTGTGCTGAACCCTGTTTGCTGCAGATTTTTCAAGCTCAAAGCAAAACTGTGCCCAGCTCTGCCGTGCCTCTCAGAATGTGTGGGTATGCACACCGGAGTAATTCGTATTTGGGCCATCACAACTGGTCTCACTAAATTTTGCTGACTTTGAATAGCTTGAACCTAGGTTTTCTGCCATTTTTATGTAGAAAATAGAGATCCTTCTCTTTGTGCCACCCTCTTCGCTCCCAGAAAGGGAATATCAAAGAGTGAGGTCTGTCTTCCACACTGCAACTGCATGTCAAAACCCGCCCTAATTGCGAGTGGATTCCAATAACTCAAACGTATTAACAGATTTTGTGAATGTAACATGTTAATTTTGAGTTTGATAGCATTTTCCTGCGTGTTATTGTAGGCCTGAGTACTCTTTAAAGGTGTATCTGTCTTCTTGCTTGCAGGATTTTTGAGGACTTGTATGTCTGCTCTATAAGTGGGCCAGCATGCAGACAACTTTTTTAATACAACTTACGGAAGTTGGGATCAACAGTGTGGAAGACCTCAAAAAGTAGCTGGGAAAATAAATATAACAAAAATGCAAAACAAAGTGGGGGGCAGAGCTGTATAATGGTAGCTTGGCTTTTGTCATAAGAAAATGTATTTGGTCATGGAGAAAGCAAAATACGCGTGCCCAAAAATTGAAAGTGGAAAGTATGCCATGCATAGTCAGTTAAGAAACCTGTGCTGGAAAAAGAAATTATTGTATTGAGTGATTATTGAGAGAGAATTAAAATTTTATTTTCATCAAGACAAATTTAAATTTATGTGGAAGTCGTGTAGGAGAGAAAGACGTAGGTCAAGACTCTGGCTTGAGTTGGTGTCAGAGGTCAGAAGAGACATTGTGGACTATGTATGAATTGAAAAATATTGCCAGAGAAGTATCCGAAAACAATTGCTGGGCTCCACAGGATTCTCATACACATAACAAATTTGGCTTCCCTGGTACTGGATCACTGTGAAAACTGAAGGCCTTGTGGTGTTTGTCAATACATTTTGTTGATCACTTTTAGCATATGACTTCTGGATTTCAAACACAATGCCACCTATAAGAAGTTGCTCAAAAGTGACTCGAATTTAGGTTTTGGTTCTTACAAAATTCTGTAAAACTCTTGAATATATTTTTAGAAAGAATACCGCAAAAAGCTTTATCTGAAAATGCCCTGCTGTAGATGAGAAGTACCTACAGGCATATGAATATCCCATCAATTGACTGCTGTTTCCTGATTTGTTCTGAGCAGCTAATTACCATATTTTAATGGCTGCATCATTATTTTAAAGTGAAACCTAACTGAAAATACTCAGCAGTTACTGAGAAAATACAGTGATCATCTTGAAATATTTTGTTTATTTTCCAGCATTTCAGATACTCAGGTGAGTGCCTTTCGGGTGCTTTGATAATGTACATTGTAAGTTAGCTCTACAATGATCTTTTCAGAGTTTCAAACTGATGTTTATCACTGTCTCGTTCACTTTCTAGAAATATGTACAGATTTTTAATGCAATGCCTTGCATTCTGATGAAAGATTCAATCATTTAGAGAAAAAATGTATTAACTATGAACAAGCAAACTTTATAGGCCTTGAGTCCTAAGGCAATTTCTGGTACATTGATCAGACTTCACAAAAATCTAACCAGTGAAGGTACTCTGTCAGCATTAGAGTAGTGGTGAGTCCGTGATGAAGTTGATGGATCGGTTATCACTTACTTTAAACAAAATCTCGTGAATATTGCCAAGCTCCTAGAAGAGATGGTAACCAGTAGCAGGCTGCTGTCATCGTGAAAACACTTTTTTGATCTACAGCACGTCCCTGAGTTTCCCTCCTAAAAAGTAGTGCTGCATCTTTGTGCTGAATGAGTCATCCTGCTGCACCACCAGTGCCCAGGTGAAGAACAAGAGGACTAATACCTGAGTTTTCTTAGAATCATAGAATGGTTTAGGTTAGAAGGGACCTTAAAGACCACCTAGTTCCAATGCCCTACGGTGGGGCAGGAACACCTTCCACTAGACCAGGTTGCTCAAAGCCCCATCCAGCCTGGTCTTGAACATTTCCATGAAAGGGGCCTCCTCAACTTCCCTGGGCAACCTGTTCCAGTGTCTCACCACCCTCATAGTGAAGAATTTCTTCCTAATATCTAATTTAAATCTACTCTTTTCCAGTTTGAAGCCATTACCCCTTGTCCTATCACTACATGCCCTTGTAAAAAGTCACTCTCCAGCCTTCTTGTAGGCCCCCTTCAGACACTGGAAAGCTGCTCTAAGGTCTCCTCGGAGCCTTCTCTTCTCCAGGCTGAACAGCCCCAACTCTCTCAGTCTGTCTTCATAGCAGAGGTGCTCCAGCCCTCTGATCATCTTCATGGCCCTTCTCTGGACCCATTCCAACAGGTCCATGTCCTTCTTGTGTTGGGGGCTCCAGAGACCAGTCCACATCAGTCCAAAGAACTGTGTTCAGTTCAGCTTTCTGATGAACTAACTTTTAAAGGCTTAGTTTTCATCTGATCTTTTAATTTCTTAATTTAAAACTCACAAGGTAATTATTTCTGCACTCACATACAATTTATGCCACCAGTGTGTTGGAGAAACATACACTCACACATGGGACAGGCACGTGGACAGAGGAAAGGTTTATTATTGGTGGAGTTTACTTTTGGGAGAGAGAGGAGGTGAAGGGTTTGATAGAAAGAAAGAATAATCCTGAAAGTATAGGAAACAGCTCCATAAAAGTTAAATTCATACTAAAAGACAGAAAATTCTGGTGTGTATGTGTGTTGTCAGTACCAAACCAACGACAGACCTGTTACCTTAGAGTTTTACTTACATACCTCTACATGGAGAAAGGGGAAGTTGTTATCTGCTGCTTGCTTTTCGTTTTTATTTTAAGGGAAATTCAGGCTTACCTGAGTGTGTTTATAGGCAAACGCTAATTTTCATATGTATTGGCATCAGTGCACATATGGCATTTTATTCAAATTGTACTAACTTGTAGTTGTGGTAGAATCTGGGAGGCAGGGATTGTGTCAGACTCTTAAAGGTCAAGATGCCAACTTTTGAAAAAAAATAATGTGTTGTCATGATCCTTGTTGTGAAGAGATACAGTGTAGTTTACGTTCTAAGCGTTTTTCTTCCAGTGGCTCCCTACACCTTGTGAAGCATCACTGAAGCCAGGATTGTTTCATGAGACTTGGGGATATGAGTTGCTTGCCCATGTGGAATTTCTCATTGCCTGAGGTCATTGGATGGCTTATTGACCAATTTAAACAGCATCATATTGAAAGAACTGTTCGTTTTTAAGTCCTTTTTGAATGAAGAAAAGCATTAAAATGTACTAAGATTAACTTCTTTTCTTATGAAAAATGTGGACTTGTTAATACCACTAAAAATGATTGATCATGAGCAGAGGTGCTAAACTGAGTGCAAAAGCTCTTCTCGTAGTAAAACTTGCAGGTCACTAGCTCTGCGCCTTTACTTTCCAAGTTATTTACACATCACTGAGAATACACTAATTTTGGCTTGCTGCCATGCAGTGCAGTTGCGCAGCTGTATTTCCTGCTAGTAACCTTTATTTCCATTTCACAGTGATTCCTGATCACTGATTATTAGATCTCTAGATGAACTTGTCTTGAATCCATTTATAGTCTATGAAGAGAAATAGGCATTTCAAGGGTGGAATTTTTTTGATAATAATATAATAATTATTGTAATTCTTATATTTTAAACATCTGTGTTAGAATGAGATACGTTGCACCCCACATTTGATTTATTATATTAGCTTGACATATGGTAAGAAACTCAGCTGGAGAAATCAGCATTTAGCCAGATGAATTGCATTATAAGATTCGGTCCTTTTGACTGAAGTTGGTTAATGTTATTGATGACAGAGTTTTGCATAATGCGTACAGTTTTAACCCTTAGTGGAGGTAACATCGTGTCTTTACTATGCACAATTATAGCAGATTTTCTATGTGGCCCATATCAGAGGTTTCTCTTCTTATCATTGATATGATATTAACCCCCAAAATGTTCAAGTGGGAAGATTCTAAGCATAAGATGGGAATATGTGATAATAATGCGCAAATCTGGTACAGTGTTTTCATATGCCAAATAAAAAAAAAAAAAAACATTAAAAAAAACCACCATAGTGTAGATTTGGAATAGAGCAAGCTGTAAAAAAAAATTACACTATTCTGGTATTCTGTATAGATAATATAGAATGGATTTGCTTAGCTTATAATAATCCAAATGCTTCCAGAGTATTGGTCAGTGTGAAGAATGACTTTTTTAGTTGTCATGGTTTTGATAACAATTAGAACAGTCATCTTCTACGATCTAGTTCTTAAATCTTATAGTACAATTCAAAATTAAAAAAAAGTCCCAAAAGTCCCTTAATAGGTATGTAGTATCTGCATTTTTATGTCTATCAATATTTTGAATTTTTGAAGCGCAGCCTATCCATTCAATATATTCCAAAAAGGCATGGAAAAGAAGGATTACTACACATTCAAGGAGTTCTTGGCAACAACATGCCATAAATGTAAACTCCAACATTATGCAATGTAAGATGTATACTAACACTAATTCAGATTTCCGTAGGCAATTGAAATTACTAACAGTCCACAGGAAGGGAAACACTAAATTTGGCAGTATTGGAACAATTTTGCCACAGTATCAGTTTTTTTTGTTAACCGTTGGTTGTGCGATCTCTACAGTTTATAGAAGACAGTCACCAGCTCACATTATTAATCACATAAAATTTTGGAGACAACATATGGAAAGTAACCAAGTTAAACTTGAAAATGTAGGCACTTGACTGAGTGGCATCTTTTTCTCCTTTCTAGAAACCTTCTTGCAGAGCACACAGAGAAATAACCTGGCTGTTCAGAGAGCTGTAAATACCAGAGAAGGTAACTTGGGCTGGGGAAGCAGTATGGTAAAGGCATGAAGGGAGCCTGAGAAGATTCACAGATTAGCAGGGAGGCTATTGTTTGCTGACACAATAGAAGGAACAGACTCCGAAAGGTGTGTGGACGCCTGCCATCTTCTGCCTCCTTTCCCTCCGCCGGATGGGACTTCCATGGCAGAAACAGCAGCTCACTGCGATGAGGTGGAAGCCTGAGGAAAGGGACCTCTCCATCCCTGGGTCCCCTCTCTCCCCTTGGGTGGCTGTGTTGCTCTCTGAGCCGGGCTGGTTTGGGTATTGCTGTTACTTTCTGCAGTCATGCTCTTACAGAGAAAGGCTCTTCTGCTGGCTCAAAACTCTTTTTTTTCCTGTCTTATTTACACATGGTTTGTTACATCTCAAGACAGAATTATTAAATCAGGTGAAACAGTTGGGATTGTATTATATTAATTTTTCTCTAGTCAAGGGAACACTCTCATGTACTCCTCTGGAAAGCAACAGTATGCCTTTGATTTCTGTCAAGCAAAACCAGTGGCCCTAACCCATGGTTTTGCATAAAACATTGTTCTCAATGGCCCTTGCAGTGTGCTTGCTGTGGTAGAAACCTGCAGCCCTTGTGGCCCAGGGTGACAAGGCAAACCACAGTGTGCTACATGCTTCACTTGGTCATTACAGGCAACCACGGGGATCCCTGGTCTGATAAATCCCACTCCTCCTAGTCTCCTTCTCTGATACCAGCTGTCCTTTCTTACCATCTTCATCCCTCTCCTCAGTACCTGTGGCAACTTCTGATCATTTCTCTTGAATGGAGGTGGGCGATGTTGATCATGTTTTCCATGAATTCCTGTGAGTATAATGTTAATACTTTCCCCTATCTGAGGAATACCATATTTGATATGTTCTTGGCCTCCATTTGTTGAGGAGTTTGGGGGTTTTTTTCCTTCTGTTTTGCTTTGTTTTGTTTTCATGTTGTTGTGGTTTAACCCCAGCTGGCAACTAGGACCATGCAGCCACTTGCTCACCTCCCCTTCCCCCGAGAAGGGTGGGGAGAAGAGAGAGAAAAGGAGGGGAAAGGGAAAAGGAAAAGAAAACAAACAAACTTCTAGGCTTAGATAAAGAAAGTTGAATAGAACAGTAACAGAAAAGGAAAATAACAGTAAAAAGTAACACAAGTAAACTTACTACAACAGTAATAAGTGACACAAGTCGCTCTCACCTCTCACTCTGACAGCTCATGGTCATTCTGAGGCGAAATATATCCAGAAATTAAGCTTTCAAAGGGGAGGACTCTATGATGGTGTACGCATGCAGAGGAGCTGCATCTGAGGTGCACAGGCAACTCAAATTTGGGCATTTGCTATCTTTTTCATCATTTGCTTTTGCAGCCTCAATAAAATTATGTAAAAATGAATGACATAGAATAAACTTCTGGCATGTATTATGTGCCTTTTACAGATATAATTCTTGAATCTCTCTGAATGTACAGCTGTCCATTCCCAAACACACTATAAATTGTTGTGTGGACCACAAGCATTTGAATGGTACAGAGAAGTTTTAACCTAGCTTAATGTAAGTCATTTACATGCTCAGACAGAGCATCCTTGTGTGTATTCTTCCAAGCTCTCTTCTTTGTATACAGTGTTAGGCTGGTTTGTATTTCTGGTAAATGTTTTGCAGCGCTAACCTATTAATAGCTGGTTTTCCCTACATGAGCAGGCAGCATCCTAAGCTGTCTAAAGGTCAAGAACAGATTTGTCAATTAAAATTTATAGTGGTTATTTTTATTTAAATCAAGTGTTCTCAATTAGTGTCCATGTAAAAGAACTGTGTAAAAGAATACAATAGTCATAATGTATCTAATGATCCTTTAGTGGCAGATTATGATCGTATCTTTATTAGTGGTAGTAATTGTGATGACAGTGTTGCTGACAGGTTAAGCCATTTCTTACGACAATAGCTTTTGTGCTGTTGCATGAGGATCAGAAATGCAGTTCTGAAGATTTGCATATTATGAAGAATAGGCTACAAAGACATGGAAGCACAATCTTGTCATTGTGGTTAGCGATGTGGGTGGCAGATTGCTGTAACTGATTCTGAGCAGGAAGAGCTTGCATATGGGTAGGTTTAAAGGCCTTTAAATGTTTCTAGGATTGATGGGCAAAATGGTTGGGTAGGTGAGTGCTGTTTTAAGTTGTTAAATACTCCAAGCAGCTATAAGCTTCTTGAAACCCTCTCAGTGTTTTAAAATGTATAGTGCAGTATGTGAAGAGCTGCGTTAGGTGAGATATTGCTGGATTAGACCACTTTGCATTTGTACTATTGCTAACCTCAGACACTGCTGTGATAGTTCTGCATAGCGTTGCGCTGCGTCATTTGGACATTAGCTAAGATTTAAAATTTCAAGGAGGTTGCAAGAGCTAGAATGGCTCTCCTTTAAAAAAAAAAATTACCTGTAACTACACAGATTGGTGTGGAAACATGACACCGTTGTTGATCTAGCTGAAACTTTAAACCCAGAGAAAATGTTGCCATATTTTAGGAAGTTTTCTCACATTAATGTGTTTTTATTTTAAAAACAAACTTTTTCTTTCCCAAAATATGTGAGAAAATACAGATTTCTCAGTAACTTAGTATTTTTAAGTGATTTGTACCAAAATGTCTGCAAGTTCTCTGGACTTTTCAACCTTTCCCCCTTCTCCTTTGTGCACACACCAATGCTTTTATTGCTTTTCATCCCAAGTGAAATGATCCTGTGAGATTTCATCCATACTCTTGATCCTTAGGATAAATTAAACAAATATTTACTCAAAAAAATCTAACCTGTGTTACACAAACAGCCCAGTGGGCACTGGAAAAATCTTCTGCTTTTTAGTCAAAATAGGTTCAATAAAATCACATCGATTTGAATTTCATTAACTCGTGCTACAAGGTTCTATAAGAACAGCATTGTAATTTTGAGATGAGCAGAGGATTGCCCAGAGAAGTTGTGGGTGCCCCTTCCCTAGAAGTGTTCAAGGCCAGGCTGGATGGGGCTTTGAGCAACCTGCTCTGGTGGGAGGTGTCCCTGTCCATGGCAGGGAGATTGGAACTAGATGAGTTTAAGGTCCCTTCCAACTCTAACCATTCTATGATTCTATGAGTAAGTGAATCAGAGAATAAAACAAAAAGAGACTAGAGTAAGTAGACTTATTTCCCAGGAAATGATCACACTATGTTTACAATTTTTTTTCCCCTCTCCCACATAGGTATGCAGACAGAATAGTCATCTGTACAAGTAATCTATCTGCTTAGTCTTCATATCTACTGTTTTATCTGTCCAGAGAAATAAATAAATTCATGTCATGAAAGCACAGAAGTTTAGTTGCAACATAAACCTGGTTTTAGAAAGGACCGGGTCAACAAGTCCTCTCTCTTCAATTATGAGCAGTTATGTGATAGCTATTTAATCCAAAAGATAATCTGCTTTGCACATATGTACCACAAAAATACCCATAGGATACTTAAGATCTGTACTGCAAAAGGCCAAGCTGAACGTGACTCAACAAGTGTTTGTTACAAGCAGATGTATAGGTTAAGAAAAGATAAATGGATGAGGAGAAAAACTCTGTGTGGTTGGTTATTCAGTAAGTGTTGATGTTTTATCTGGATTTGCTAGTCCAGACTCATGCAGTCAAGCAAAAGCTGTATTTCTGCAATAAATATTATTGATTAAAATCAGGGTGTGAGGGTGTGTGAGGCTACACACATATTGGCAACGTTGTTTCCTGAAGCCAATTTTTACTGATTACTCTTGTGTGTAGTTACATGTTGGTATCCTTAAACAGGGTTAGGAAACAGATTTACTTGCTATGAATTTACCAGTGCTTCTGGGTACTGGAATTGTATTAATATGCACTCACTGAATGCAGTTGTAGAATTCCTTTATTCATGTTAAGGTAGTTGTATGTAAGGATCGTGTTTATTTGTAAAAATTTTCTGTTGAGGGACACCCTTGACCATTACTGCAGACACTCAAGAGTGTAATTTTGAGTTTGAATGCCAATAACTTAACTATGTAGAGATTTCCTTTCTTTTGAAAATCAGCCATTTGCTGGGGTAGCTAAAACTTAATTCCTCAAGCAGAGGAGTTAAACAGCA
This sequence comes from Numenius arquata, assembly GCF_964106895.1. NCBI lineage: Eukaryota > Metazoa > Chordata > Aves > Charadriiformes > Scolopacidae > Numenius > Numenius arquata. The sequence goes on from NC_133579.1 coordinate 25,281,673, forward strand.
GTGAAAAAACTAAAGAGTATCTCTACATTTATATCAAGACAGAGGGGTGATACAAGCAGAAGTAAATCACGGACCAGATGTGTTTGTGGTGAATGCAGAGACAACCCAGCTCAGCAGAATGTTGTCTAATGGCTAGGGGTGGGGGCAGGCATGCTGGGGCTGCGAGTGTTTTGCTGAGACGTGCGCCTCAGAGTTAAAGGTGAGGTTAAGGCACATCTCATGTATGTTCCATGTCTCACAAGTTTTATTTTCACCGGTTTTACACTCTTGTCCAAACAGGGAGATCCTGGTAGTCGACCTGAGCTTTTACTATTAAATGCAAAATTCTGTATGACATACAAAACCCTTTATAAACTGCAGATAAATGAATTGGCTTTGCTGTTGCAGCTGTGCAAGATGTTGGTCAGCATGTCGTAGAGAATCCAGAACATCTCTCCTGTGTGGATTTCCCCCCCTGTTTTTTTAAATAGCAACTCCATCTATAGTTCTACCTGATTTCTTTATTTATTGATGAATTCACTTCTATATTAGGATGATATTAGCATGTTTTGCCTGGCTTCATTTAATTCTTTTTAATCTTGAGGACTCTGCTAAACAACTAATTAGAATTAATTTTCCATTGCCTTTAAAACGTGAATGTATTACTTTGTTTATCCAATTTAAGGGAGCGGGGGTAACGAGGAGGGGGTTGTGCATGGCATGCGCAGCCGAGTGAAACTCCCTATAAATTGGGAAACTGTCAGAAAAGTGCCTCCTGTTTTGGTAACAATGTAACATATCCCATAACAGTCTTGCAAATCTCATCAAACTAGGGTTGTCCTTTTGCTTATTGCAACAGCATCTGTGTCACTTTGTTTAACAGTGTTATTCGATTGTAATGTGTAAGAATATTTAAACCACCCGAGGTTACTTAGTCTTTTAAACCCTATTAGGACCTTGCTGTACTTACGTTAGTTTCAGTCACCAGCTCCTGCCTTTGGTACTGACAGAGGGACGCGTGTGCAATGCTGCCGCGCGAGTCTCTCTTCATAGAAAGGGATTTCTAGTCAGAAAAGACAAGTAGTAGACATGTGAATTGTCTTACCAGTGAGGATCTACATGGAAACCCTGAGCTGATGGGCATGGCTAGAGCAGAAATTCCCCTTTCCCTCTACTTCCTTGCAGGACATGGATGAGGAATAACTAGCTTGGATAGGGAATAACTAGCTTGAATGAAAGAGGATTGTCTTCTTTCTTTAACACAGTGATACTGCAAATCTGCTTTTCACCTGATGCTTTTCCACACAGGCTTCCCAGGAGCATATGGCTCCTTCTTGGAACTAATCCTCCCCGTCACAAATGCTTTCTCAGGGTAAAAGGCTATCGTTGTCAATTCTGTGGGCTGCTCCCTGCAGTTCTTCTCTGGAAAACTTTTCTTTCTCTTCAGACCCTATTACATTTAGTCCATAGTCTTCTACCATGTCACTTCACCTGCTTTCTCCCTGTCACTGCTTGCCTGTGCCTCACAAAGATGGAATAGGTTGTGGTTTGTGGGAGAGGAGCAGATGAAGGGTAAGTTGGCTTGACAGGTGAGTTACATGGTGACAGCTGCCAAGTGAAGGAATGTGGCATGGGAACGGGGACAGTAAACTGGGTCAGGAAGCCGGGGAGATACTCAGAGCATTGCCATGCCCCTCAGCATTGCCTGACCCTCTCCTGCATCAGTGAGTTTGTCCTTAATCCACAGATGTGAAGTTGAATCAGGCTCAGTTCCGCAGTCACTGTGGAAATGCATACCTCACCTTCTCTGGCATCTCTCCCATCCCGCTTCTTAACACAGAAGAGCTCCTCTCAAAATTATTTTAATGACTTTTTTGAGGTCACAGGTTTAAACAAAAGGATAAAGGTTAGATTTTTTAGCATGACATTCACTTCTCAGCAAAGCATTGCTGTGTATTTTCTAGACCCTTAGTCAGTATTTTTAATACAGTCAGAGTTGTAATTTTTTTGGTTCCTGGTTCGTGTATCTTATAAAAATCCAAATGTAGCCTTCCAGGGAGTGTGCACTTTTGTGTTAATATTTGACATCTGCAGGGAGACAAACCTACCAAGAATTTATTACCAGAGAGAAAGAATTATTTTTCTTGAATACCTATGCAAATGCCAATTTATTTTTCTCTTTTCAAACCATGGTTTGACAATGAGGTGGGGTAAAAACCACAGGTACTAGTGAGTCGCATATCCTGATGTGCAGCAACGGGCTACATGAAAAAGAGAGGTCAATGAGGAGAAGCAGGTCAGGTCACCGCAGTGTTGCCCACCTCGAGCAGTGCTCATACTTGAGGATGATGACAGTAGAGAGTTCAGAGACCCCTGTGAAAGCTGAGGCAGGAAGAGTGGCAAGCAGGAAGAATCTCTTTTCCAGTTGTTAGCTCCCCCCTAAGCTTTTGTTTATATCCGTCTTTCCATTTGCTCTTTTTTTCAGAAAGAGAACCAAAGCCTCAGTAGAGGCTGTGTAAAGAGAAGATGGATCTGCAAAGGGTCTTCAGGGTTTCTGTGGAGAAACTTTCTCTACCTAATGTTTTCAGGAAAAAGCCGTGCATCAATCCTGTTCTGGACTAGAGAGGCAAGGAGCAACCAGGTCGCGTGAGCTGCATCTGTAGGAGCTCCCCATTAATTCTCATTGCGTTTTGGTCCCTCTTTAGCCCAAACAGAATGGGCATGAGAAACAAGACTGTGACTTGTGGCAGGGGTGGCCACCTCATATGGCTGTTTCTTTGAACTTAGCTTCAGATGGGTTGTCAATTCTCTTCCATTCAGGAATGCAAACACGACCTCATGAAAATGGCTTGGGCTCCCCAACATTCAGCCTGAGGCTCATAAACAAGTGTAACCTGAGGTGGGAGCTCGCAAAGGAAAGCAGGAAATAAAGGTGTCTCTGGTTTCCCTCCAGGAGGGCATATGCTGTATTGCCTGGTTTCACAATGGGAAAACACCAAGTTTGAGCCCAAAGCAGGAGATGAATCTTTTTTTTTTGGCACACACATACCCACTCAGTGTGTATTTATATTTATATATGTGCATATATAAATATATGTATGTATACAGAAGTTGCCTGATATGATGGAGCAGAAGCAATGTGAAATACCTCATTTTCAGCAGGATCAGGAACTTGAGGAGGATTCCATGTTGGTTGCCTGGGAAGAGAGGGGAAGAGCAAGAAGAAACTCCTTTCCCTTGCCCAGGACTTTATTCACATGGAAGATTTGTACTAGAAGCTGGTTTGGTAAAGCAGCATTGCTGAGACCTTTTATAGGGGCAAGTATTTAGATTATGCTCACAGTTCCGGTTTATCTGTGTGCAGAGGAGACATATATTCATGTGATAGCTGTGATTTCTCTCTGGGGAAAAAAAAATGCTGTGTCCAAAAGGGGTGAAAGCTTCTCTTGTGTTTATTATTGCTTCTAGGATTTTGTAGTTTCAAGTGTGTCAGAGTAAGTGCTGTATTTGGGAAAAGCAAAGGGAGGGTTGGGAATATAATTACAGCCAAAAGTTCTTTCTGGGCACAGGTTGCTTGCGCGTGTCATTCTTGAACTGTGTGATCTTTTCTCAGGAGGAAGAGACCCAAAAGGGTCATGAGGTTTTTCGAGGGGGAGAGAGGAAATGAGAAACACTTTCCCTCTTTTGGAGAAAGGTAAAAGCAGGATATACCAGGATCCTGTCAAATCCTATTTATTGGCACTGAGCCTTTTCAAAGCTGGGAACAAATCTGTACCAAAAATCCCAACGTTAGTACATGCAGGCAGAAGACTGCTGAGGGGAGGAAGGGAAGATTTAGCTCCTGGGACCGACTGACACTAGCCCGATTTGGGGCCTAGATCCCAAACTGAGGTATTTGCATAGGAAATAAATATGGCTACGCACATCTTCTGCATCATAAATCGCGGCTTCTGACAATGAGGAACTATGAAAATCCAGACCCAGTTAGTGATTTCTAGCCAAGCCAGTTCAGTTTTGAGCCCTCGTAGGGCTGCAGCAGAGAGAAAATGTGACGGTTCTTCATGAACATCATGTTTCCCGTGCCTGACAGCTTCCGAAAACAGCAGTCACCCTGAATTGCGCTTCCAAACCTGAGGTGGTTTTTGCCCCTCCAGACAGGAAAATGTCAATAGGATAAAAGCACCCTGTCCTAAAAAATGCAGTTCAGTAACACTTAAAAATATGTATTTCGGCCTGGCAGATCCTGTCAATTTCTATCTGTGGTGTGTCTGCTCTCCCCCCCACGCCCCTTACAGCCTCCAGAGTCTACATCAAGCGGTACCATAAAAATTCGTATCTGGCACTTGAATTCAGTAGTCTCCTGAAAACTCCACATACCCAACCACAGGTGGAGCAGTACCTGTTTCTTTTCTGGATCCTGCCCTTTTCACCTTCCTGCGGTGTGCACTCAGAGTAGACAGTTCCTCTTCCTCCGTCCAGCACTTCTCACCTGAGTGAGAGACCAATTGAAAACAACTAAATCCTTCCCTTTGTAAAATCTAGTTTCTTTCTGCCACGTGCATCTCAACACTTCTTAGATAAAAATGATTTTATTGAAGTTGATGGCAATCTCGCTTTGATTTTAGTCAGGACCAGGATTTCACACGTCATACGTAGCTATCAAAATACTAATTTTTCAATGATCCGTCTGCAAAAGTCTGGGGGGGAATAATAATATATGGAGATAAAGGCTGAAAATATTTTGGGACTTCAGAGGTGTCCTGTCCGTCCTTCTTTTAGTGCCTCAATGAATCAGGGTCACGTTTGAGTAGCGTGGCGGGTGGTTTCCATGCGGTGGACATCTGGGAAGAGCCCAATGCTGTGCTGCTGCTTGTGCGCCGAGATGCCGGTTTGCGAGGCGAGAGGTTTGAAGCGAGAAGGAACGCCTATAATGTTGTCTAGCTTGATGTTGCATTTCAGGACCTAAAATGGAGGGAAATGAAGGAACAAACACATGGTTTCTTGTCGAGATCTGGTGGTGGTACTAGCATGTGTGTTACCATGTTCAGGTTACACTTTATCGTGAGCTGTTGGGACAGCTTCATTTTCTTGTTCAGCTGGCGTAGTTTGGAATGTTCGAGGGGAAAAAATGGCTATGTGCTGCTGTGACAACTTGTGGAAGGGGACACTTTGCTTCTTAGCAAGCCAACACATGATGTTTGTGCATATGTGTGCATTTTATATAGGTGTACATACGTTTGCCCACCTGATGGTGGGCAGGGTGTCCTCTCGGCAGAGCCTGGCTGCTTTCCTGCCCAGTGGCACTCACAGGCCTCTTCCCTCAGACCAGTCAGGATGGCAGCCATCACCTGTGACAGCCTGGGATTTCAGACCTAGGAGTGCCAAACCTTCCTCTGCTCGCAGCCGGGCTCTTCCAGTACCGCCGAGGAACGCGGGGAAAGATCGGGAAAAACCCCCTTCCATGCCAGGGCGCCGCGTCCCCCGCCGCAAGGCCGCAGGCCGGGGGTGTGGGGGAAGCCGGGGCGGATGGAAGGCGGTCGGGCCCAGAGGCCGCGGGTCTCGCCGAGGCGATGCCAGATCCAGGTTTTCGCGGCAGCAGCGCTGCCGGGGCGCCAGGGCCGAGGCTGCCGGGCGGCGGCGGGGCGCGGTGCGGGGCGGAGGGGGCGGCCCGGGGCGGAGGGCGGGGGGTGGGGGGGCGGCGGGCGGGCGGTGCGGGCCCCGCCGAGCCGCCTGTCCGCGGCCCCGCAGGATCCAGGTAGATCGGTCCGGCTTTTACCTTTCTCCTTCGGCTTCCCTGTGCTGGTAGCCGGCGCTGTTTCCTGGTCTCGCAGAAAGAGGCAGTGCTGAGTTAGGAAGACAAAAATAGACCTTTACAGAGAAATATAGGGATTGTGTGTGCGCGGTGCGGGGAGGGAGAGAGGAGAGCGGCACCCGGCTGGTTTCCAGGAGGAGCCCTTTTCTCCCTCTCCGTTGCATGTTAGGCATTTTTGCACGGCTTTTTCCCCCCCCGCCCCCTCCCCGCCGGGGCACGGCCACCTCTGCCGCCCGCCCGCCGCATCGCTTCGGGGGAGCGAACCGACCAACCCCGCCGTGATCGGAAAGCGGCCAGAGACCATTTTATGTGAGCGAGCCGGGGGGGGAAGAAGAAGAGGAGAGAAACCGTCGCAGGGACACACGGATATAAAGACTTTGTCTTCTGCATTTCCCCCCCCATCCCGCACCCCTTCCCCGATCCCCCCTACCCTCCCTCCCCCCCCCCCCCCCCCCACCGCCACCTCCTCCTCCCTGTAAATACTAAATCTGCAACGGCAACGATTTGACATCCATCCTAAAGCAGCGGCTATGGGGTGTTTGGGCAACAGCAAAACGGAGGATCAGCGTATCGATGAGAAAGCGCAGCGAGAAGCCAACAAAAAAATAGAGAAGCAGTTGCAGAAAGAGAGGGTGGCTTATAGAGCGACACACCGCTTGCTCCTGCTGGGTAAGGAGGGAAGGGGGCAGAGGAGGGGGACGGGGAGAGGAGGGCGAGGAGGGGGGCATCTTGGCCCAGCCCGGCCGGGCGGCGGGGAGCAGCGGCCAGGGGAGATGGTGTCTGCGCCTCAGGGGTGAAAAATGTAGGGTTGTTGTACGGAGCAAAAATGCGAGACGTCCAGAGGTTGAGCTCTCTTGCCCGAGCCACATGGATGCGGACACGCAGGGAGGCTGCCGGAGGTGGGAGATGCTGTCGCGTCCGAAAAAAAAGCCACCAACCCACCCCAAACCCCACAGCCCGAGCCGTGTGTCACAACGTTCTCCTTCTTTCTCTTTTAGGGGCTGGTGAGTCAGGAAAAAGCACTATTGTGAAACAAATGCGAATCCTACATGTCAATGGATTTAATTCAGAGTAAGAATTACTGACACTTTGTGACTTATTTTGTGTTAAATGTTGGAAACAGGTTAACACACAGTAGGCTCGGAGGTTTCTCCTCTCGTCCCCTGTGTTTTGGTGGCTTGACACTGCGTTTTAGGGGAGGGAGGGGAGAAAGGGGAGCGAGAATAAGGAAATTACTGCTATTGTATATTTGCATTTTCTCCTTCTGGCCCCTTTACTGTGTTTTACACTGTTGCTACTGCAGCGCTTGACAGGCCCCTGTGTAGCAACAACATGGCGACTACTTTTTACATAGAAGCAAATAACTAAATATTGCATCTGTCTGTAATATAAAAATACATGTCAGGTCGCATTCAGGATGACAGTGGCTGCTGTTTTTCCGGTATTGGGGTTAGAGTAAAACTGAAACTAATTTTGCGCGTTTGTTAGAAATAATTGTTTTCTGAGGCTACATCATTTTCTCTCTGAAGAACTCTTTGCCAGAAATTGTTATTAATCCGTAGCGTTAATTTTTGGTATCTGTTGGCCTTCAACTACGTATTGTTAATTTAGAGCATGTTTACAGCATGCTGTTGAAATGAAAGAATGACTTCTGGTTCCATCAGGGGAGGCTTTGCAGATGTGGCTATGATTGTCTGATTTAAAAAAAAAAACATCAGGGTTGAACGTGCATTGCTCTTCATGCTATGTAAGAAAAGGGGTAAAGGGAAAAATAGATTTGCCTTGCTGTTCTTTTCAGTTAGTAGGTTGTAATGATTGAAGAGCAGATAAACAAGTGATCAGTGAAAAAAAATAATTAAATGACTGAACTGCTTTGGAAGAAAAAAATCAAAGTGTTAATATTTCTGTTTTAATGCAGAGAAAAGAAACAGAAAATACTGGATATTCGGAAAAATGTTAAAGATGCGATTGTGGTAAGAATACACTTTATACTGTTTTTAAATGCTTGGGTGTACTGGAAATGATAAGGATTGGGCTCGCCAAGATTGTGCTGAGGGAAATCCCATTTTGCTGATCGGATTGGATTATCTTCTATTGATCCTGTATCCTAGATTTATCCAGATTAATGTGTTTGTTTTTTTTTTTATCCAATTCTAGACTATAGTTTCAGCTATGAGCACTTTAATACCCCCAGTTCCATTGGCCAACCCAGAAAACCAATTTCGAATGGACTACATCAAGAGTATAGCTCCACTTTCTGACTTTGACTATACACAGGTAAGAATAGAAAGCACTGATTTATTCTGCTTCAAGGGGGAACGTGTTGCTTTACTTTGATTTCCTGAAACGTTGGTTTTTTACTTTTTGGAAGATGGTCATGGGAAGAGCCTATGCCAGCATTACCACTAGGTTAACTTTCTTAAAATGCTGTGGTGGTTGCACCTGTTTTAGTGGTGCAAGGTTTTGTTGTTACCGATTTATTTGTTGCTGTTTGTAAACGCTGTTTCTGCATTTAGTTCTTCTCTTCAAAATTTCTGATATAATTATACATATTACCACTTCAAATAAGACTTTGTTGAAAGCTGGTTTCCTACATGGAATTAGATGCAAGATGTCAGTCTGAGGAGTTGCAGTCTATCTGCAGAAAAGGATATAAAAGGAAATAAAAGGATAGAGTGGCCCCAGTGGTATTTTCCATACTTACTGCACTTCACAGTGGAAGCTCACATAAACAGTGGTCAAGTAAGGTGGTTTGCTTCCTTAAGTATTTATTGTAGTTGGCATGAGCAGTGGTTTACTTGTATGTAAATGTTGCCATCTTTTGATTTGGAATCATTAGAAAATTAAGGACTTCTGTATAGAGGCTATTCTTTTCTAGACAACTGAGAGAGACCTTTTGGATTAACTTGCGTAGGCATCTTATGTTTGATTATTTTTATCTTTTTATGTTATTATTTATAGGGACTTGCATAGAATGTTTCATATTTTATGCATGGCATGAAAGCAAGTGCATAGACATTCTGAATATTATAAAGAATTTTATTTTTGCAGTAGCTTTAGATGATACCGAGAGCAATTTGTTATGAATACAGTAAGGACTAAAAAAATCTTCATTCATTGGCTAAATGATTGCGAGTTGTTCATGCTATCAATATTACCAAAGAAGCCATTTACAATAGAGTGTCTTTAGGTTATTATAGCTTCAGGGTGGAAGGGGGAGAAGGGGAAGAGTCGTTTCTTTATTATATGACTCATATTCTCTGGTGTGTGGTTTTGCCTCTGGTAAACCTACCACTTTGAAGGTTCAAGATAAAGAAAAAATATCAGACATCTTGTACAGTTAGAATTTAACACAGAATGCAGATGTTAAGAAAACGACTGCAAGGTACACCCACATATTGCATAATTGCTCAATTGGTAGACGTAAGTTAGTGAAAATGAGAAACTCTTTTTAGAAATGGAATGCGAGTTTGACATGAAATATTTGTCTTATGCAGGTACTGCAGTTCTGAGGCATTTGTTGCTCATTTTATGTGGTTTTTTTTTTTTTTTGCTTGAATTTTGACTCTTACACATTTGGCTAAAATAAGTGGTGGCATATATCCTTTGCATTTCTCTACAGTACATCTGGGTTTTTTGTGTTTCTGGGATAAAAGAAAACTGTCTGCAGATTTTCATTTTTTTTTAATTGTTTACAAAATTGCTTCTTTTTCACAGAAGCTGATTATATCTAGTCACATTTGACTCACTGATGTTTTATAGAGGGGAAAATTCTTCTTGGAGGGAAAAGAATAGGAACCAGTGGACTGTGAAACAAGCAATAATTCATTTCAAATCTCCATTTAAAGTCCATTTTTGTTTAAAATAAAAAAATTAATAAATCTGTTTCTTAATTAGTAGGATTTCTGACAATATAATCACAATATTTGAAAAAGTGTCAAATAATAGCCCTAATTAAAAAAAAAAAAAAGTTGTTAGAAGCCTAAAAAAAAGAAGAAAAATCAAGTGCTGGTTTAGAAGTAAATATATTTTATGTGTCGCTTTCGTCTTTTCTCTCCTGTTCTCTTCTCTGCTCAATTCATAGATTTGGAAATATTTGTAAAAGGCATAGTCTGGCTAAATTATTTTATTTTATTTTATTTTTGTTGGTTTAGTGTGTTATTTCTCTCCAGGAAGATGTATGAGCAAGACAGATTGGAAAAAAAAGTGCTATTGTGCTTCAGGGCTTGATGCTACTCCAGTTTAAGTCAATGATAACTTAAAGTAAAATTACGTTTCCAGCTGAAATAACTTTTCACCCATTTAGTATTTTTGGATAAGGACAACTATAAAAATAAACACTTGGATAGCAATCAGTTATGCATCCTTTTCTAAGCATTACTGATTCTCTAATTAATATCTGATGTATGGAATAAGGCCTTCTAAGCCAGAGGAACCAATACAGTATTTAGTAGTAGACATACAGGACTTGTGTTTCTATCATCCATACTCAAAAACAGTTGTAGAAGAAAAAACGCTGACTTAGGCAGCGCTTAGATGTCACCTCTGGGGTAAATTTTGGCACATTCTAAAACATGACAGAGGTTACCCTTCCTCCTTTGAATGAGGGAAGAGGCAATTTTAGGGTTTTTGTCAATATGGATGGTAATGAGCTATTAAAGACATAGCCCTTAGTGTTGCAAGATGAATTACACGTGTTATTTTTTGGATTATGTTAGCCATGTAATCTTTGTCGTAAAAAGCAGTGAAGATGCATTTCAAATATATTGCATGCAAAATGTGGGAAAATGACTGCACTGTATCATGAGTCTTTAAAGAGAGATCCCTGATAAAATGCAAAAGCTTCACTGATGGCACAGTATGGCCGACTAATTTACATATATTTGTGACATATTGGATATACTTGGATAGGCATTCTTAAATTGCATACAAATTAACTAATACGCATTTAATTATGAAAATTATCCTTTAAAATAAGTGGATTTGAAAATACCGGTTTCCTGTGGGTGAAATCATACTCTAATTGGAATTTATGACTGAAATTCCAAGCACTTGAGTAAGGATGGGATTCACATTTAGACTCAGATCTGTATTTTGGGGTTTTGTTTGGTTGGGGTTTTTGGGGGTTTTGGTTTTTTTGGTTGTTTCACAGCTCTCTACAAAATGTAAGCAGAACATCTTACTTAGTAGTGATGCAAATTTCAAAGCAAACATTTTTCTTTTTGCAGCCCTTCAAACATTCCTTTAAGAGTCTGTGGAGTGCTCCCCCCCCCAATAGCTTTACTTTTAAAAAATTATTCTTTAATTTGGTTTAGTTACGCTACCTTGATGGTTTATCTAGTTGATATAAAGAAAAATAAAATGTTTCTTCATTTCTTTTGTAATTTTTATGTTGCCTTTCATTACTTTTATTACAAGACTGTACAATTTTTACCAAAAAAAATCCTGGATGACTAATGTGGTCTACTTCTATAAAACATAAGATTTAAGGTTAAAGTTCTTACTAAGTTAATATGAGTAAGGCAAATGTCCACTGTAGTTTCTTCCCCGAAGTTGTGAAAGCAATAAAGATAAATTTTCATCTGATGACTAGTTTAGGCATTATCTTAACTCCATATTCCAGGGTGGAAGCAGCAGAAGGGCTTTAAAACTTAAATGGAAGCACACACGCTATATTGGAAAGGATTTTTATTATTTTTGGCAAAGTGTTGATTGATATTTGCTAAAGTTAACAGGAATTGACCTGCGCCATTTTTAATCCTTTATTGATGGGGATTTATTTTGTCCTTTGTGAATCAGAGTGAACATATTAAGGGCATATTATGCTGGTAGCTGTGGAAAAACATCGTGTATTATGTAAGCGTGTGTTTACTCAAGTTCAGTTGTCTTCATTAAAGTATTTGAATTTTGTGGACACTACAAAGGTGCTCGGTGCATAATTCCTTTACCCTTTGTCTTCCTCAAAAATGTAGTCAAATGAAGCTGATTTTCATAATATATGTCTTGGATTAAGCTCATCTGATCAGTTATGTGTAGGTACATAGCAGGTAGTCAATTAGCTACCTCCAAACTATATAGTCAAATGTTTGGCTATACGAAGCAGTTACCAGTGAACGCGAATCGTTTGCTTAATAGAGAACATGTAAATGCTTCACCCGGGTTTTGGGGAGCGGGGAGAGTTTTCAAAAGATTTGTTTTCCTTTGCTAGGAATGTTTTAGAGAGAGACAAAGTGTTTTGTTGAACCTTCATAAAACAGTGAATTGTGCAAATGTAGTCCCTTGTGCTGATTTTAGAATCTGAGTTTTAAAAATATTTTTTAAAGCTATTTTATCAATCAGGCAAGCTTTTTAATTTAGCTCTTAAAAGTGAAATGTTAATGTCAGCATTGACAGGAAAACTGCTTTTGATTAATCTGATCTGTGGTTTGCTCTACATTTTCAGATACTGCAGTTTGAGTTCAATTTGATGACTTTAATTTTCCTCCACATTTTCTTCTTGAATAGCTGGAGTTTGTATTCGTAATGTAAAGACACAAGAAAGAAAGAAAAAAATTTTTGGTCAGAATTTGAAGTTACGTAGACTTTCATTAGGCATTGCAAATTTTTATTTGACCTGGTATTCAAATTCAAATGTGTTGATGCCTGGTGATGGCTGATTTTCATGGTGAAGTAACTGGATATCTTGCTCAGGTGAAGTCTATCACTGGGCTGTAGAAAATCTTTATCCTAAATAAATATGTAAATAAAAGATTAAAAGCATGATAAGTACGGTTCATACATGGTTAAACTGAACTTGCTTGGGTTGTACAGTTAATGCTGTGACTTTAATATCCTATTTGACCACGTGTTTAAGTTTCCCTGTAATATGTACTTGATGTAGCCCAAAGGAGTTGCAAAATAGCATCATCTTACATTTTTTGATTTTCAAATAACTTGCTATATATCCATGTTTCTCAGGAGTGTGAAAAAAATGCTCTGTTTTACATGAAAGTATCATTTTAAAAAAAGAGGGAATATAAAAGAAAAGAGGGAATGTGGTGAATATTGCCACTCTAATGGCTTCACTAGATTTTTGTTTCTATCTAGATTTTTACTTCAGGGCTTTGTTTACCATTTTGGGTAAAATGAGCAGCCACAAGCTTTTATAATTACCTGTGATTATGATATTTAACGTTACCACAGTGTCAAGTCAAAATTAACTTTTGATCAATGAGACTTCAAAAAAATAAGTCATTTGCCCTTTTTTTTTTTTGTGGTCTAAGATGCATACGGGTAATTCTTCATTTGGTCTTATTTCACAAAAGCGGAAAGGGTCTGGAAGGCCCAACAATGATTAAATTGCATAGGTCCAACAACATTATTACTGCCCTGAATTAATAACATTTGGAAAACTAATGAAGGCGGCTGTCAGAGAAGGGCAGCTGAAAATGCTGTGAATGCAAAAGTAGCTGTTGGCAACTCTTCAGTCTTCACACAAAGGTTAAAATTTTCAAGAGGAATGGTATTGAAAAGTAGTGGATATTGGGGAGAAGTAACAATTAGGTAACGGATGAAACTTCTTTGTTGTGATAGCACTTGTTTTTATGCTGTACACTAAGTGTTAAAATTAACAGCAGATACTGAAGATGAGCTTCTTTCATCTTAAGAGCAGTTTCTGCTGATGCCCAGCAATACCTTTCCTTCTCCGGTTTTCATTAAATCAGCAAGCTGAGGCCCTAATATTCTGATGTTAAAGTAGTAGTTATTCGATGTTAAAGTAGAAAATTATAAACATTTCATGCATGAGATCAAGAATATACTTCAATGTTATGTGTTATTTTATTCTTATTTTCTGTGAGCATTAAGTTTGCTGTTGATGGATTAGTCAGTCCAGTGGTACTTTCAGAAATAGCAGACGTTATGTTAACTGTGTATGTAAAACTGGAACTGGGTTTATACTGCAAACAAGTATAGGGAAATTTGGGGGGAAAAAAGAAAAGAAAAAAAACAAAAATAAACCCCAAAGCCACACACACCCCAAAAAACCCACCACCAACCAAAAAAAAAACCAACAGAGAGAAAAAACAAAAAAACCCAAACAAACAAAGGCAACCCCCCCCCCCCAGCTTCTCAAATTGATAATACATACTGGAGCTGTAAAAGTATAAAATTCTACTATGTTTTTCTTTTCTTTCCTTTCTTTTAATTCTTTAATAAATACTCTGATTTTACTGAAAACACAACTAGGGCTTAAAATTGGAGTGGTTTGTGTAAAGTACAGCTCTTCTGTAAGGCTCAGGATTTTTTGCTTAAAATACACGGTTTGTGTTTGAGGGGTGCTTGCTTTAGGATGAAGGAATTCTTTATGTTCAAGCATAAAAATAAAGTAAGATTTTTGTTTTAGTGAAACGCTACTCCATTTTATAAAAGTGTAACAACATATTTCTTCCTCCCCTTGTTCCAAACTCACTGAACCACAACTGTTAACAGTTTATCCCGATGATAAGTAAATAATTAAATTTGTGTCCCACGAAAGGAGCTCGGGGATATACATAAACCCCCAACAATTAACAGTAGAAATACTGAGATTGGGAGCCAGAGGAAGTCCCATGCATAATCACAAATGATCCATAGCTAACACGTATAAGATACATTCAGGAAAAAACGAAAAGCGATATTAATTACTGTGTTTATTTCTACATATTCCTATCTCAATATTTTTAAGAACAGATTCAACTTTGAAATATACGTTAAAAGTTCACCTTTCCAGCATGTATGTGTGAGTTTTAGAATATATTTTTGCATAGCTTACAATGTAAAATAATGAATTTCAGTCTGAAAAGACAATTACTTGAGAATGTCTTGTGAACAATGCTGCTTATGAGCTTATGAATCAAGTGCAGTGTTACATTCAATATTACATTATCACAGTAACACCAAATTAAATGTTTGCTATCTTATATTGTGAATCTGATTTCCCAGATAGTGGGGTGGTATTCACACTTTATCCAGCCTGCCTTATTTATTATCATCACACAACACAGAGACTTTCACTGTGAAACCGGAAAGATATTATCATTTATTATTACTGCTAACTAAAACTTAAATTACTTCTGTAGTCTCCAAAATTGTTGACATTTACTGATACTAGTTTAAATTTTGTACCTATGAATGCAAATTAGTTGGAGGTTTTTTGAAAGTCAAGCCAGCATCCAGTCAAATACTGTAAATTAATAATAATAAATGTCATATTCTGTCTTTTTTTTCTACAATTTTGGCTGAAAACTTTGTATACTTCTATCACACTTTACAAGGATAAAAATATTTTTACATCTAAATTTGGATATTTGGTTTGATGGCAACGGGAAGACTAATAACTTGAATTATCATTTTAAGTAGGAGTGACTGATTTTCCTCACGGAACCAAAAATGTATTACAGGATTATTTATGAGCTTTAGAATATTTTTTTTTATCAGGTATTTTTCGGTGTATATCCTAATTTTAAATTGAAGAAGGGCGAAAGCAATAGGTTAATGCCTGTGCTGTCATTATCTTTGTACTGGCCACGGGTATATGAAGCACACTGATTTATTTTAATAAAACTGTGGTTGCGGGTGGGGGGGGGTGGGGGGAGCTGCTGTTTTGTATTCCTTCGCAACTCATGGCTGCTGCTAAGGTATCTTCCGAAAGCAATCCTGCAATGTGAGCGTGGCAGCCGTCCTCCTCCGTCCCAGGCAGTAGGATTCGGAAAAACAGCTGAAGGAACAGTGTTGGTCACTAGGTTGGTGCCTGACGGAGGTGTAGTAGCCTGGCCAGTATAACAAACCAATCCTAATTCCCAGTCTTCCTTCATGGCAGAAACAGGAAAGAAATTCTAGCTTATGTTGAATAGAAATCTCTAGAAGATTTAATTACAAATTAGTATGTAGTTTATTAAGACTTAACATACACTTAAAAACGTTTGCAAGAACGTCACTTGTTTGTTCCCTCATGTATTAATCAAACTGAATTATAATGAAAGTAAATGTAAATACATGCTAAGGGTAGCCACACTCTTAATGAAGACACAATGTCCGATTAGTCTGAGGATGATGACATTTCAGACTTTTACAAGTGGCAGTTTTAGATGAAGGTTAGTGAAATATTTAATGAATTGTCATTATTTGTAAACTACATTAAAACAGATTTTCCGTCACAGCCAGAGAAAAGGTAAACATAGCACAGTATGTTTCACAATTGTCCTCATTATCAATTAATTATTTTAATCTCTTAAGCCGGAGTTAGCAGGTTGATGTACTGCTTTTGCCATTTTTGAGTGCTCTGTAAAAGTAATGTGTTTAGTAGTCAGGGAGAATCTTTTTTTGACTTCAGTGGCCATGATAAAGAGGTACAGGTCAGGGATAAATCATTGTATGCATGCGTATTGTCACTGAAGCCAGTGGAGACCTATGGAACAGAGGATATCACCTACTCAAATAATAATAGTGTCATTATTTAGAGATTCAAAGAATTGAGTGTTCATCTGCACAACAGCCAAGAGCTGCGTCCCTTTTCTTCAGCATGTGATGACTTTTCAACTTCAGCTTCTGAAACAGTATTGAGCATTGCCGGCTTAGACCTTTGTTTATGTTTTTTCATCACCTCCATAGATTCATCCATTGCTTGTACTTATTGTCAACAGTGGATTATCCTTTTTAATGTCAATATAGTCTGCATCAACAGACAGGATATTTTGTTTGCAGAAGGTAGCAACCTGAGCTGAGGAATAGAGAGCAAGCTAAACAGTGTGAACAGAAGACTTTGTGTATACCTGGCATACAAAGAAGTAAATAGGTTGAAAACCGAAAAGTATTATGAACAATCTTTTTTCCCCTGAGTATCTAAGAAGCTCTTTACGATAAATGTAAATACGACTCTAAAGCAGATGAAAGGCAAGAACAATGCACATTTGCAGTTAACTGCTGAGAGTTTCTGTAAAATGTTTATGGTTTTGTTCTGCCACCTATTTCATTTAATTTGCTTTTCTGAAGTTAAAAGAGATTCAATGCAAACATTGTAGTCAAGTTCTAGGACCTTCTCTTTAAAAAGAGTCAGGAGGATAGTGTAATTTGTACAACATGGTTTATATTGTCTTTTACTTTGGAAATTCTTGCAATAATTTCTTGGAACAGAGCTACCTCTGGCTGTAAGCAGGCCAGCTATCATTTGAAGCATGCAGATCATTATGGTTTCTTGCTTTAAATCAGTAGATTAATTTTGGTTGGTTTAAAGTGCACTTTTGTAATTAATCTACCAGTATTTGTTTTAAAAACCTATGCTGGATGTTTTGAAAGGATATTTATCCTTAGGCAAGAAGACTATTGGAATTTTTGTCTGTTATGTCGGCGTTAGACATGAACTTTGCCTTTTAAATCTTTTAAAAGTAAACATTTTCTGACACTTCTGCCAATTCATTCCATGAGTTTTCTTATTGCTGTCAGTAGGACTTAAACATATTTTAATGCAAATAATTATCCCACTGTTTTGAACTGCAAAATTGTTTAGCAAGATAAAATAGGCTAAAGATATGCAAGCCCTCTTATCTCTGTTAATTTGGTGAACATTTTTTGATCACGTCCACCCTCACTTCCATAGGATGTTAAGTGACAGAGCTGTGCAGATCATTCTTTTCTTAACATACACCCACATACTTTCTTTCATAGGAGCTAAATAATATCAAATTTAAGAACTGTCAGGTAGGAAAACAAGAAAAGGCAAAGAATGGTTAAGTAAAATAAGGGAAAGTGTATCCTCACCTCCCTCTGTACAGACGAGGAACTACCCCTTGCCGCAGACCTGCAGCTGACCACGAATGGCAGCAGGACCTGGTTGTCAGTCAGGTCCAGAGTGCCTTTGACGCAGGCTGTGTACCTTGAGGAGTTCACAACCCCAAACAAAAAGAAAAGGCGGAGGAGAAATGTAAATGGAAAAAAACCTATCCAACAAATATACAGTCACTTCTTTTTGTCACTGGATAGAGGAAGAGGTCAGGTATCTCCAGTTGCTGCTGAAACCGTGTCATTAATTATCAGATTCCCAGCAGGTTTCGCAGAAGAGTGAAGCTTCATGGCAGGATCTCTAGCCTTAAAAGTTTGAGTGAGAATATTCATTCTCACAGGCAGGCGTCTTCTAGCTTTAGCTTCTCCTTCCTTCTCAGGACATCATTGTTACCTGTTCCTTTTGGGAAGAGCAGACGTATTTATTTAGGATAACATAATTTCAGTTGAACATTAAAACTTTTGTTTTTCCACCCCTAGAATTGCTAGGAATTGCTAGAATTCCACCCCGTTTCTAATCACTGTTGTTGTCAGCGGAATTTCTCTCTAGATTTTAACAACAGCAAACTAAACATGCTAACTAACTAACAGCGGTGGGGGTATATTATGGACCAAAAAGAGTAATTAATCAGGAAATACATAAGACAGAAAACACAATTAAAAAATAATTTGGTGGATTAAAAATCATGTCAGTAGAAGAAGATTGGCTCACTGTTTCTGAGAGCCAGCTATTCAATCCACAGAGGATTTTCTGCAATAACCTTCTGTATTTTGAAGAAATAAGGGATTAAATTTGGTCCTTGGCCTTCAGTTCTACAGAGCAGATTTTGATTCTTCTCACTGATGAATGAAAGCCTGGCAAAAAGTATAATGTTCCACAAATACAGAAGTCATCCTAAACATCTGTATTCGCTAGGGTCTAATCTTGTGAAGGCTTAAACATATGGATATATGTGGACCTAAATGCACTGCTTATATACTGCTAGCACAGCATTCATGCAGCTGAGCTTCCGGTTATGCAGTGATATTAATATCTAAATCACAAATACTTTCAGCTGAGAAACAAAACAAGCGAATCAGTTCTCCCTGTTAAATTTATATTTGGGAGGTCGTTGAGCACTTTTATGGATTTTCTTGGGGGTGGGAAAAGTTGTGTAGGTTAGAGATTGGCACAAAACTTGAAATAAGCAAAATCTTTTTCAGATAAGTGACAGTTCTCTGGATGCTATTAAGCTGTGAACAGTAGGTCTTTTCAATAATCACTGTGATTCATTTTCATATTGTGTTTTTTTTAAATAATAATATCTTTAAAAGGCTTGCTGAACAGTAGGCTGCACCAGCATAACTTTCTGTGCAGAAGGAAAGGTTTCACGCACAGTCTTAGATAATTTACCTTAAATTGATTTGCACAGCTCAATAAAACCATAAAAATACTGTAGCAGCTCAGATCACAGGTTCATTTAGCACCAAATCTCATCTCTGACCATGGCTGATAATGAAACTGCAAAAAGAGTTTAAGAATGGGGCAAGCACGTAGTAATGTTTCCCACATTGATTGTTCTAGTCTCCACAGTTTATGGCTGAGGTATTTTTTGACTTGGAGTGGTATTTTTGTATTTAATAACTTCAGTGGATTTTTCTTCCAGGAATTTTAGGTTTTTTTCTCCAACCTGTGTGAACTTTCAGTTATGGCAGTGAGTTCTGCAGTTTAAATATGTATTGTATGAGGAAGTACCACTTGATTGATTTTTCTTCCTTCCCCTACCTCCCTCCAAGCCTGATACCCACTGGTCTTCCCTGGTTTATCTATTAGAAATATTTCATCTTTTCCACATAGCCCTTCTCATTGCATATCATAACCCTCCAAATATTTATCTTTCCACTTAAAGAGTCTATTTAACTGGTTCTCTCACAGGGCTTGTTCCACATCTGTGCTCTTTCTTGTTGCCCTTCCATATATCTTCCAGTTTTACTAGACCCTGTTTGCAATGAGAGACGAGAACTGCATGCAGTATTCAATGCGTGCATTGCAGATTTATACAGTAACATTATCTTTTCTTTTTCTACTAATTCCTAACATCATTTGCTTTTTTTTGGACATTGAGTTGATATCTTTAAACAATTACAGTAGATTATTTTATAATTCCAAGAGAACTTGAAGAAGAGGAATATGTGTGAAGGTCTCTCTATCAACTTCAGCAGGGCCCAAAGGGTACTATTAATGACAATTATCCTTATTTTTCTCTGGTATTTTCAGATCTGTTATACATTTTGACTAGTTTGTTCAAAAAATCCATTGCATTCAATTTTTTATGCTTTCATGTGTAATGGTATGTCTTCTCATTTGCTATGCTGCCATGTATCCTTTATGAAAAAGCATTTTTTTAAATTATCTACTGTGATTAATATTTTCTTCTGTGCAGAAGGAGAACACACTTCATTTTTGTTCTTAAAATGGAAAATAAATTGGTCTTCAGCCTGATTTCGGAGAGGCAATGTTTACAGTACCACGAAGGACATTTGTGCTTTCAAATCTGCTCATCGTTCCTTAATCGTTCATTACAGTTTGCCTGATTTAGCAGAAAAGAAGACCATTGTTTGGAACCCTTCTCATTAGAGAAATAAAACATTTAAAAATACCAAAATGCTACTTTTTTTTTTTTCCTTGCAGTTCCT
The DNA here is from genome assembly GCF_964106895.1 of Numenius arquata. Lineage (NCBI taxonomy): Eukaryota > Metazoa > Chordata > Aves > Charadriiformes > Scolopacidae > Numenius > Numenius arquata. Next base: position 25,301,936 of record NC_133579.1, read on the forward strand.
AATGCTGTGTGTCATTGAGAGAAAATGTTTTGAACTTTTTGATCTCCCTTGGGGAAACGCTGCAAGTAGCAGAATTTTGTTATTTTTATGTCAATTTAGGTCTTACATGATTCAGCACTTGTGGTTTATGGGAAAAAGAGCTGTAGATTATGATTAAAGGAGCAAAAATAGTAAGGAGTGGCTACTAGAGAAGCATCTTATTACTGTTAGAATATTTTCTGGATTGACTTTTCTTCATTTTTAAGCCTCTACCTCTGTTCCTCCTGTTTTCTCTGTCGTTTGTGACTAGTACACTTCAAAGAGAATAGTTCAGTTCTGTTTCACTTTTCAGCTTTTTTTAACAGTACAAAGAATTAAGAAGTTGCTGTAGGATCTTGATAATACTAAATCTGTACATTTAAGTCTGTCAAACATGGTTGTCTCCAACAGGCCAACCGGTTATCCTCTTCTGGCAGCCTCTCAGGAATTAACAGAAAGTCTCTAGGGAAGGGAATGGAAGAGGATACAGGATGCAAAAAAACTGCTTGTAGTGCAGGAAAAATTCTTTGTTGTAGTAATGGACCACAGACTACAAGTTAACTCATTCTGGGATGCATTAACAAGGCTGTTGAGCAAAAAGACATGAAGTGATTATGCCATTCTGTTTGGCCCTGGTGAGTCCTCAGCTTCAGTATTGGGTCTTGTTTTGAGAACTGAACTTAAAAAAAAAGATACACAAATGGAGTCCAGAGGAGAGTTATCAAGAGTAAGAGGAGACGAAGAAAACTGGGTATGTTTACTCTTGAAAAGAGAACACTCCAAGTTGAAGGGGAAAGGGAGCCAAACACATTTTTTAATATTTAAAAAGCTGCAATTACATATTCTTGTGCCTGTCTTTTCAGAGGGAGGAAATGAACTTGAGGAGAGGAAAAAATTCATCTCTTCTGTGTTGTATGGTAGTCCACATGTTCAGGATATTCTACAACAGCGAGTTTAAGGATCACAATCTCGCAAATGCACTGAAATACGACTGCCCAGTTTCAAGCATTTAAGGCTGTATTTTCAGTGATATGAATCACCTCATGTTCAAGTTAAAAACTTCTGAAAATCTGGAAAGCTTTGGGAGATGTGAGGTCCTGTCAGTTGGTGTTTCACATTTGCCACTCATTTCTGTTCGTGAAGGTCCTGTGGGCATGTTGGTTGAAAGTGCCTGGAACTTCTTTTCCAAAATTAAAGCTTCTGTAAAATCTAGAGACTTCATCAGTTACCTACCTGACTTGTCATGGCTTTGTTGTGTAAACAGATGTGATAATTTCTCTTAAATAGTGCACATTCTTCCAGGGGGTTATTCAGACAATGTAGCTGACTATAATATAGAGTATGCAAAACCATCTTGTGCTTCCACATATTGATTGTTTTAAATCTAAATCCTGGCAAGATGCAGATGATTCTGTTCTTCTGGTGGAGAATTATCCACATCTCCTAATCAGACAGGGCCTAACGTTTTCTTTCCTAAAAGCAGAAAAAAAAAAGTCTGTGGGAAATAACACTGTTAGGAGTATTATCTCTAATAAAGGCTCAAAGGAGCAAAGAGCATGCCTTCAGGTATTTTCAATTAAAAGCAGCAAGCAAGAGTTTTTGTTTTCATACCTATGTGCACTGACATACATATATGTATTTATGTATAAGACTTTCCCTATTTCTGTACAAGGTTCTATTCTATTCAAGAACTAGGACATCTGGTGGCTAACAGTGGGGTGAAAAATCCAGTTCATCAGCTGTTAGCTGTAGACCCTCAAGCACATGGAAATGAAAAGAGGATTTGGAGGATAAAACAAGTTTAGCTCAAGTTTGTGGCATCAGAGGGAAAGTTCTCCAGGTGAAGGGTGGCGGGTGAGTAACTTCCAAGCGTTGGTGACAGCTCCTGGCTGTCACAGCAAGGAAGTGTACGTGTGAGTCCTATGGCAAGTGCTACCACTTGGCAGCCTGCAGGCTTTTTGGAGATGTGTGTTGTGCGTTTGTGTTCATAAGAGGGGCTTGAGAGGAGAGTTATGGCAAAGCTGATGATTTTGCTCGTGAGAGGTTTAAAGAACTACGGACGTAGATCAGAGGAAATCAGTTTTCATTGCTCGTGATAGCAAATTCTGTACAAGGGAGAAGCAAATCCCATTTCGTTTTCCCATTAGGTATGGTCCCTACTTTCCTGATGGAGTGGATTTAACAAGAAATAATGCTGAAATGCATCTTGCAATGTTGTTGACTTAAAAGGTGGTCAGATTGAAAGGCATAGCTTTCTTTTTTTTAGTTCTGTAATCATTAGGAGTGGTGCACTTATTATATTATAGGTACAGTCAAATATCACGCTAATACCATTCCTGATCCCTGGTTACATGATAGATAGGAGCATATCTAAATTTTAGGAGTTTGAATCCTGTAGGAAATACAGAGATAAAAAGTATGCAGTAAATCAAAGTTTTCATTTCCTTTTTCCCTTCCCAAAATACAAACACACACACACACAAAATCATTGCAAATAGTATAATTAGGTGGTTATTTTTTTTGTAAAAACATATTGCTTTGCATGCTTCCAGACACCAAGAGGGAAATTTAAAACAAACTGTTTATTAATCAGTTTATGAAGAGTTGCTCTATGGTATTTGAGGATGTAATCAGGAGAAAATCCTGACTCTGACGGTCAGCTTGACTGCTGGGGTAATTCCAAGCATTTGCTTCTAGCAAGAGAGTTGGTTTGCTCTGAGCATTCTTTGTTTGCTGTGCTTATGGACTGGCTGAGGTGGGTCAGTGCATAGAATTTCTGGGCAGGTTTTTTCGGTGTTCTTAAGGGTGGGTTCTTGTTGGGACTTGATGAGTGAGTTTCAAAACTGGAAGGCATTTTACTAGCCGACTGATATTCTGAGTCACCTACTTTGTTGAGATGCTTATGCACATCTGATAGTTTTTTTCTCCCTGCATCAAATATTTTTCTCCCTACATTTTATATTTTAAGCAAGTCATCAGCCTTTGAATCTCTTTTCTGCCCTGCGAATGCATGCTAAGGAGTGCTTACTGTATCGTTTCATGTGTATTTGTTCCAGCAGCGCTGCCAGGCTAAGCCATCATCCTCCTCTTCCTCCAGCCCTCCCCCATCACTATCCACTCCGCTTTCCCATTTTTATGCCTGCACTGTGCCCTCAGCTGTGTCCTGGTAAAGCTGTTTGTTTGGCCGGACCAAATGAGGTGAAGGGAGAGGTTATTTTTAGTGCGGATCATTTCCGTGGTTTTAGCTGAGGGCGGGTGACACAAAATGGGGAAGAAGAAAGCGGAGATGGGAACAAGCGGTAGGACATAATGGGAAGGTGATGACTATCTAAACAAGCAGGCTTACTTCCTCCCTCCACCTCTGTAGCTACGATCACAGATTGTAGTCAAACCAAAAGCCACTGGAAATCTGTGTGCAGTGTGTTGGTTTTCTTCTTCTCATGTGAAGTCTGACATTTCTTGCAGAGGTCAGGTGCTGTAAGAACAGGTCTGTCTTGCTCACCCTTGCCCTTTTGGATAAGTAAACACAACTAGATTCACTGCAGTCATTATTCCTCAATTTAACTTTGTGAGAGCTTTAAGGCTTAGTATGATGCATTTCAAAAGACAAAGACTCACATGAACTCCAGTATACAAAAGACTTCCTAGCTGTTTGAGTCTCATATAACAAGAACTCTTCTCTCTCAGCTTTGTTGTGTAACTGCAAGCCACTTTTGCTCAATTACTGTTTTATCTTTACTGAAAACATGATAGATAGGTATGCAAAAATCCCATTAGTGATCGTTTGGCCACAAAAGACATGGCAGGGGAGGGTACGTATAGATAAATATATTAAAACTTCGTTTACATGTTCCCATGGTATTGGATGAGCGAGGGTAATAGTGTTCCTGTGGATGTAAAGTAAGAATGGAACATTGTTCCAGTGCATGCCATGTCAGCAACAGTACGTAGAATTGAAGCTATTTTATAAAGTTTGTGTAGCCTTCAGGGGAAACGGGACAAGTTTGCAGAACAGAAGTCAACTGATGGCTCCTGAGTATGTAGAAACCCTGTTTGGCTCAAGTTCTTCAGAAGTCTTGAAAGACTGTCTGGGGAGAAGTGCGGTTATATTTGCTTGTCCGGTTCTTGCCCATCTCTTGTTGGGCATCCACTGTTGGAAGAAGGCTAGCGGGCTAGAAAGACCTGGTGGAACCCTGTAGAAGCCTTCTTAATTTCAGGTTTAAGAAGTCATTTCCAGAAAGGATTACTTTCCAGCATGTCCCAATCAGCACTACACTGATTCATTTTTAAATAGATTAACTAAAAAGAAAAAATTAATCATAGCTGTTGTTCAGGTGAAAGTTTTACCTTATGAGCCAGTAAGGTTCCCCTCTTAGCCATTATTTAATTTTTCCAGTTGCACCATAACACGTGTGAGAGAGCACATTACCTTTCTTGCCAAAATGCATGATGGTTTTCTTTCTGTAAGCTAGGAGAGGCTTCTACAAAAAGAGAATCATCAGCCCATTTCTATCAGCCTGTCCTTGTGTAAGCTGCTGTTTGATAATATGAGAGAGCCTATGGCTGGCTAGAGGGGAAATTGCTCTCAATAGGAGTTTCAAAAACTGTAAGGCCATTTTACGCATACTCAGCAGTGAAACTCCTGGAATTTCACAAGCTATGAGGTGCTGCTGGAGAGGCACACTTGTGTCTAATGTATACATTTTAAAAGCCTAAGGGTCAATTCAGAATTCAGCTAAGCTAAATTGTGTTGTTTAGGAGATGAATCGAGAGCAAATATGATATGCTGTAATGTTCTGTCTTCATAAAGTCCACTGAAGCTTTTCAGTTGAACTTTTCAACTCCTGCTAAAAATGTTAAATACGACCTCTAGTATCTACATCTGTATTAGCTCAAGCATTAAATGATTTCATATCTTTTCTCATGGAGGGAAAAAGGAGAGGAAGAAATAAAGCCTCCTTCTTGCATTTCAACCTGGATTTTTCTAACCTGAAAAAATGGAAAGAGAATATATCCATCTTTACAGAAACACAGACACCACCTTAGCTGGATGCTTGAATAATGAGTACTGTGTGAAGGCAAGCTGAACCCTTCTCTGCATCTAGCAGTATTTGTAATTTGTTTTAAATTGTATTACTGCCATTCTTTACCTCAGTTTCCATGTTCACTTGTCTATAATCTGAATGCTCTGTTATCACAAGGAAAACATCCCAGTGATGTTTCCTGAGCATGTAAAGAGACACAGGGAAAGGAAGTTCACTTTTTGTTTTATTATTGAAGTAAAATATTGGCATGAGCATGAGCATGTTTGTCATCAGGTTTGTTAAAAAATAAAATAAAATTCAAGCATCTTCGAAGTGGAATAAAATTACCCTCCATCTGTGTCTAACACAAATGATCTCAAATATAAATATACAAAAATGTGTTCAAAATTGGTGCAATGATGTATCAATAGGAACCAATATTGTTACTTTATTCTTCAAAATAAGTATCCAAAGAAGAATTCGCATTTAGCTCAAAATGAAAGGTTTAATTTAAGCAGATTTTGTTATGATTTTTATTTTTTAAGATCACAATAAGTTTCCAAGAGGGTTTGCAAAGTGATAGATAGATAGATAGACAGACAGACAGACAGATAGAAAAGGTGATTAAAGCCAGCCAAATTAGGATTAACCTCTGCAGCCAACTAGAACCGAAAATTAACAGTAAGTAAGGGAGGAAGAGAAATCAACAGGTTTTTTTCCCATTTACATGAATGGTTCTCAAAAATATGTCAGGAACAGACAGAATCTTAAAACTAAATCATTAGGAACAATTTTAAATATTTTTTAAATGTAGACATTTTTAAAGATACAGCTTTGGTGCATTGGAGAGTTTATCTGCCTTAAACTTGTGACTCTTCACTTTACAAGCAAAGAATTTTCAAGGGAAGTAACCTAACTGTTTTGCATCAATTGCAAAAAAGCAGACTATTTGTTTAATGGATTTATTCTGATTTACCAAGACCTCTATAGCTTATGTGCATGTGCGAAGTGTTGACTGCAAAAATAGTATTTGACTAGTACAGCCAAAGTCTAGTGACACCTGAGTATCAAACCAGTTTTTGAGATGTTGTTTATTATAGTGCTTATTGTATTTATAAGGTCATTTATTGTCTGAAAGAAGAAGCAAAAATTCCAGTATCGATATCTGTGTAACCACAGGAATTATGTAGGGTTTTTTTTCCTGGATACACATAATCCAGCACTGCATACTTGAATAATTAATCAGAATATTTCCTTCTTTATTTCACTGCGTCAGCAAGACTTTCCTTCTGTGCTTTCCCAACTCTCCATGGGTGTGCTAGATCCTCCCTTCTCCTGTCTAGGGACATCTGCCATGGGACGCTCAAGGCAAAGGAAAAAGGCCGCTGAGGAAGGTGCCCCAATATCTCCCTTGGTTTCCTCCTCTTTCCTCTCTGTCCTTGACTTGTCCTTTCCTTCCTTGGTGGGACCTGGGCAGGAGACTTCCCCAAAGGTGTCTTCTCAGCAGAAGGCCTCTCGGGTATGGCTTGGCTGGTTCTGCTTCATGCCACCTGGGGAGACATCAGAAGTGGCTGAGTTACATTTGTACCTGACACAAGCTCTCTGATGTGAAAAATGAACTTTTGCCCTGCATGTATGTGATGCTGTCCTGTTGAATTGTTTTCTGTCTAAAGTACATATTTCTCAGTGGGGAACATTTTCAGCTGATCGAAAAACACTGAATAATACACTTGGATAAAAGGAAGCATGTTGATAATACAAACTATATGTCAGGTAGTATGCTTAACATCTGTATTTTAAAGCTGACTATATAAAGTAAGAACAAATAATTACTAATGCTTACGAAAACTCCTTTGTACAGATCACGTGAAAGCAAATATCTTAGAGAACACATTCACTAAAAACTAGGAGATTTTGATTAATTCTTTAAACCATTTAAATGTAGCTTTAAACTCATATGTGCAGTCTGGGCTGCAAAGCTTTTAGTGTCTTCCTATAAGGTTGAGATTTAATTAAAGGTCAGCGTCACACACGTTTCCACAACACATAGTAAAAACCTGGAATGAAATGAGCCTCACTTGAACATTTGATTAGACAAGATAATGTATTTCCCCCTGGAGTAGTTTGTTATTCAAAACAAGCTCTTTAGGGAAGGAAGTTCACATCAGTTGGTAACTGTTCCTGTGGATACCAAAGAACTTTGTACAGTACACACCACAGTAAATTGCACTGCAGGTCATTTAGGAGTTGGAAGCACAGCCCGTGTCTATGTAAAAGTATCGGAAGGTATAAAAAAAAAAATAATGAAGAGCTTAACAGCAGACAAACAGCAGGCAGTTATACTAGAAAAAAAAATAACACCCAAATTTACAGAGCCAGTCATGCTTTTAGGTAGTTAATAATTATGCTTTTCTAGGAACTGAATTTTAGAAATGCTGTTTTGCACCTTGTGTGTCAAAACACTAAAAAAAGTTTACTGTGAACTGATGTAGTATGGAACTGAATAACTTCTGGCAGTTGTAGGTTTCAAAATTATTAGCTATTCCACTCTGTAGATTAGACAGCTTTTTTTTCTGCTGTCATTGCCCTACTTTGACCCTTTTGGTCTTCACTAGCCACGGATCTTGAAAATTTTAGCAAGTGGGAGGGAGCAAGTGGTGGTAACAGACCATGTTCAGTAGGACTCAGCTAAATTTTAACTTCTGGCTATTTTTGGTTATCTGTATGAGCTGACTTTTGAGGGTAAGCTGGAAATGAATGTTGTATTCTGGACTTCTGAAATGAACATTCTCTAAAACAAAGACTTGTTTTCATGGGATGGGAACATTCCCTCAAGTTAATAAATGTTTGCTGCCACGGAAGCAGTTTTAAAATGCTTTACAGCATAGCAGTAAGTCTAGTATATCTCTGGTGGGTACTTTGGTTTAGAAATCCAATTTAAATGTAATTTTGACTTTATCTTGGGCTGCCATGTTGTTTATGTCTTTGATTACAGAAGTCTCTGTTAAACCAGCCCAAAGAGCTATTGCATTCTGAGTTTGCTGAAGCTGCTAACTAAGCTGTGGTTTGTATCTTAAATTTGTTATATGGAATTTTTATGACAACGGTCAAAGAGTTCTGCAAGTTTTACATAGTACATATTATATAATATCATTACAATATATAACATTAAAGAGTCAATATAGCTATATATGAATATTATACAAAAGAGCTAACATAATTTTATATTGCCACCCTTGGTACATAATACTAGCATTTGAGCCATAGTTTGAGTCAGTAGATAATCCCCAACTGGAAAAAGAGGCATATTTTGGCAATCAGCACTGATCTCTCTTGCCATTCCAGCAAGTAACTTAATCTTGTTTCCTCCATTCCTTCTCCTACCTTTCTATTTAGCTAAAGCAAAATGGGGGATATGCCCAGCATAATGTGCTTTTGGATCTTCACCAGGATCTCTAAGTGGTGGTGTCAGTCCTGTAAAGTGTGATTTGTTCCATAAGTAATGGAGGTAATAAATTCTGGTTGCCTGTGGATGTACTGTACATGCCCAGCCCACTTCTCCGGTGATGATAAATAGCCAGTTTTTCCTTTAGGTCTCATATTGCTTGATTTTCCTCAAAGTAGTCCCAGTCCCCTTCCAGCTGGGCAAGAGGCAGTGCATGTCGGGGCACCTTTTGGTGAATAAGTGCTGACTGGCGGGTCAGATCACAAGTATTGGTCAGCAGCTAATCCAGCAAAAAAAGGTAATTTGTTAAGATCGTGCTAAAACTTTCTTTCCATAAGGAGATATTGAACCAACTCCTTCCTCCAGCCAACGATGTTCTTTGGGTCCTCTCCCTTTTTGTGGCATTTGGTTGGAACTGGTAGAAGGCATGGTTGGTTGTCAGATGATATGACAGCGTAAGTCTTCCTTTCCTTAGGAAACCAAGCTAAAGAGACAGCACACGTTGCAGTAGGGCTTGAACAGTTTAATAAGTGAGGCTACAACTGAAATTTAAATGTAATTTTTATATGTTATCCTTATTGCTCACATTTTATGCTTATGGCTGCAGATATCCTTTCTCCTTGGATACAGTATATGATTTAAGAACCAGAGAGTGCTGCATAATATTTTTCCTTCTCAAGGAGAATGGAGGATCTACTGCTCATAAAAAGTTTAAGTGAATGAATTTTTGTAAACTAATAGGTGGGATGATGGACCCAGGTGCAGGATGTCGAGCGCAACGTTGCCCCAGAGTGTTGCTACCTGAGCTTGTCTTGGCTAGATGTACAGTGTCTTCTGAATAGCTTCTTCTATAAAAGGGATCTTGTGTCATCTTTGTTAGTGTATCTCTCTTTTCAACAGCTTGTAGGGTGTTCGTATCTATTAGTTATGCTTTCATTTCAGTCCTTTCATTTTATTTTTTTTGTGTGTGTGGACTTTTCTGCCAGCCTGCTCCAGTCAAGCATAACGCACCTTGATTTCTGTCCTTCTAGTTGTGCATAGTGTGCAATACGGATTTTCAGAAGTATATGCAAATTCAAATTTTGCATGGCTAATTTGAGGGGTAATAGTTTATAACTATAAAAATAGTTTATAACTATTTTTTAGCCCAAAAAGATAATTTCCCAGAGCATTCTGTGGAAGAAGATATTTTATAGCCTCTACCTTATCCAAAGATCCTGTCTTATAACTGCAGTATCTTCAACATGAAGAATATGATTTGCTGGAGAACAGCATATGGTTTGGGGCTGGTGTGTAGTATCAGCAGTGCCAGTGAGACTTAGAGTGATTGCCTCTATTCTAAGGTCTCGTCAATAGTAAACCACCTTTAGAATACAGTCACTAAAGAATAACTTTCAAAATAGAAAACCTACAGCATTCTTACCTGGGTTTACAAATTAATGAATTACTGCATTTTAATTGGGTATCTCTTTTAAAATGTGGAAGGATGTGTAGCAACTTACATTACATTTCCAGGTTTATGATTTTAACTACATATCATTAAGTCCACAATAAGGTAGTTCTTGGCATGTTCATCTGCATAAAATGTTCAGTTGAAGTGTGTGCTGCTAGTTAGAAATGTTCAGTGTCCCTTTTTCTTGTGATTCATGAAATGAAAGTAACAGGGAAAGAGGATAGCTGTTGTGGAAAGTTGTTACTACAAAATATGGAAAACATGAGATCTTGCAGTATGTTATAACAAAAATAACCTTCAATAGCTGTTCTAAATCAGGCAGAGCTTAACAGCTAAACAGACATGCTTCAAGCTATTAGTTGAAAAATTATTCAGCTGAGGTGGAGCTCATCCATTCACGTCTTTTAGTTGGAAGGCTGGCTCTTCTCAAGCCAGTGACAAAACTACTAGTGACTTTAGTGGCATCAAGAACTAATCAATATACTCCAACATACCCAAGCTCCCTTTTCATCCAAGAAAAGATAGACTGTCACAGGTCTGTTCTATATACTATGAATTCATCATTGTCCTGGGCTGGCCAGAATGATTGTGGGTGGTACTTAATACAGCGTTGCATTGCCATCATACTCACACGGTGGTATTAAAAGTAGGGGAAAGTTATTGTTGCTGGAGGGGAATTTACAGTAAGAGAGTTCCTGACAGTAGCAACGCTTTAAAACCTCTATCCTGCATTGAACTGCTTGATATTTTTAGTATATTGAACGGTCTTTAAAAACTTGGTTTGGTGCCTGAATTACTTGATTAGCAACTTTTTTTTTTCCATCTTGTAGTATGAGATCGCTCTTTTGTGTGTGAAAGTAAATAGCCATTTTACAAATATAAGCATAATGTGATATCGCTGAGGTTCAGTGAATTACAACAGAGCTCTGCTTTGCCCTACTGCAGATAAGACACCAGCAGTGTAGTGCCTTTCAGATTACTGAACGCTTAATGAATTTTGAGATATTATTCAGTTCATAGCTAGATAGTTTGAAGGTATGCTTTCTTTGAACACAACAGCTCTTCATTAAAAGCTGCAGGTATCATTTCAATTTTCATAGCATAGTCTTAAGTTTCTTATGGGCAAACCTTGCTATAAAAATGTTCAGTGTAGATACAAAAGTGAAAAGATTGATTAAAACTGTGGACAAATCTGAAGATAACGGCTAAGAGTCTTTGTTTATTCAATACTTAACCAAAATCCCATTAATATTTGGAATAGTTTGGTTTTTCAAGGCGGACACTGAAATTTCAACTGAACTAAGAGATGGGAAAAGTAAGCTATTTATGTGTCTGGGCCTTTATACTGTATCAACAGTAAGTGATAATTATTTGTAGCATTATTTTTTTGTGGTACGGAATTATTTCACAAAACATGGAGGTGGATTTACACATCCGTTCAGTCAACAAAAATCCATTGCACTAGTCTTAGTTTAGCAGAGTTGAAAATAGATAGGTTGAAATACTGTAATATGCTCTTACTGTAATGTATACAAAATACATTAGGATAAACAGACTTCAAAATGTGAATTTTTAAAATCCTTAGGAAAAAGGATTCAAACAAGCAGGTGGCTTAAAAAATTTTGCCATGATGTTCCTTCTAGCTCATACAGTCTTTTCTTCAGTCCACCGAGTGAATAATAAAGGACTTTCCCCCTTCCTGTTCCCTTTTCAGCAGGGTTGGTTGAACTATAACGCTGCCTAAATAGTTTGTAAATATATCCTGCCATACTTTATTAATCTATGCTTAAGATTGCAGGGATTCAAAACATTGTAAAATATGTAGTATCATGCAGACTCAGGCAGTAGTATGATTGTAGTACAAGAAAATAGATTCCATTTTATAAATTCTTATAATTTTCCCATTGAAAAGCTTTCCAAACAGTATTCCTTACTTTTTATTTTGGAAGTCTAGTGCTGACTTTCCGGGACTCAGTTCAGTTGCTACGGCCCCTGACTATTTTTATTCCACTTCCTAAGAAACGTGGATGTCGACAGAAGCCTTTTTCCAATCCACACATTGTCTGGAAAATCTTACATACTACATAAAAGTTAATCTACTTACCTGAAGAGCCAACTTCTTCCTGAAATATCTTGGATCTCTTCCAGTATCAGCAAAGAAATGTCATAGTGTGGAACTATCATATACAGGAACATTGTTGAAAAAATAACTCGGTGTTTAAATTTAAACTTCATTGTTACGTGTTTAGTTATTGACCTGTGTATCTGTGAAGAGAAGTGCATTTCTTCCTTCCTCTTGCTCTTCCTTTCCCTCCCCACCGAGGGAGGTCTGGTCCTCCTGCTGCCTTTCTTCCTATTTCCTGCTCCCCCATTAAAAATAGAGCTCCTCCACTTCATTATCATTTTCCTAAGCAGCCCAGCCCCGGTGCGCTCGGTCACAAGATTCACTTTCCACTCTTGCCAGCATCCCTACAGATTTCTTTGTCCTAGATAGCACTTCCCCAGTGAGACACCAGATGACTTAAGGAGATTAGACAAGGGTGACCAGTTCTGTGAGAAGAAAGTGGGACTCGTCTGGGCTCTGTTTGCGTGGGAATCCTCCTGGTAGGCAGAAACTCTCTTCTTCCACTGTATTATCACCTATGGGAGAATCCAACAAAACTCCTTCAATAGGGATAGCAGGTTTTTGCTTGCAGCAGCAGTTTTCTTTTTGACTTGAATTAGGATCCGGATTAGTGTTAGTTTTCAGTTAACCTGAGATTTTCTCAAAGGGCCACTGTTCCTTGGTGGGATTTTATTATTATTATTATTTTTATTCCCCCTTAGGGGTGATTTTGCATTATCTCCATGTTAAATTGTCAATGGAGTTTGGGGAAAAGAGAGCAAATATAGTGTTATATCTAAGAAAGCCCACCTACAAGGACTACTATCAGTCAGAAAGTCTGTGGGTTTCTGAACAGAGTAGATTGGTGTTGAAGGGAATCAATGTGTCTTGTGATACTCAATTGCCCCTATACCCTGCAGATGATTAGTTTAAAGCTTCAGCAAGATGGTAACAAGGTCAGAATTCATGAGTATTTTAAATTTTCCTTTTTTCAGTTCAGATATGGTAGTGAGCATTAGGCTGGGTGTGTGGAAGGTCCTATAAGATGTATCAATCTTCCCTTCTCCTGATTGTTGTGCATTTTTTTCTAAAGAGAAAAAGAGGGATCTCTTTATTTTAGAAATGTCACAGTTAAGAAAACTGCCCAGCTTGTTTCAAAATTCTTTGGAAAACTTCTGTCCTAACCCCAAGTTAAGTACTGCCATTGTTGAGATTGGTATAATCTTTTTGTTAACACAGATGGAAAACTCAGATTCAAAATAATACTCCAACAATTAACTCTGAAGTGATTACTGATATCCTAAAATAGTAATAAATGATGATTCTTATTGAAGTATCTCAAAATTTCCTAGAGATGACAGTAAGGTTTTTTTCTAATTTGTATATGGGGAAACTGAGCCACCAGAGGTCACAGAGAATAGTTGACAGAGCCAGAAATAGAGCTCAGGCTTTTCCACTTTCAGCTCAATGTTCTTGTCACTGGATACCACCAGATGGTCTCCAGATTATTCAGTAAATAAGCCTCTGCATCCTCCATAAATATTCCGCCAAAGCCAACTGGCTGTGTCTCACGCTTGCTAGTTCCCAGTCTGTGAGAGTGGCTGACTTGGCAGGTAACGCTGTAGCTGGCCCCATTGAGCAATCCTCTGTTCTGCAGGTTCACTGGTTTTACCAGGCAGAACAATCTCTTCCCTACCACTGTTTTTAGCAGTTCTTCTCTGCATCATAAGAAACTTTTTTTTTAGTGTAAAACTTTTTTGTGTATGCTTGAGGCAAACAATCATAGAACCATAGAATGGTTTGGGGTGGAAGGGAGCTGATTTAAAATAAAAAAACCCTCTTGTGATAACTGCCTGCAGATGTCTGAAAAGTGTCTAAAGAAGTATTTTATCTGCTTTTAAAATCTAGATGACTTAATTGTTAATGTCTGCATGCCTTGAAATTCAGAGAGTAGAAGTATATATACACATGCACTTGTGGCTGTGTGTCTGTCTGTGTGTGTGTAGCATAAATACCAGATGGGAGAGGAGGTTCATGACTACAAAACAAACTCTTTTCTAGTCTCTCTTAATTCACTTCTTCACTGCCTGGTTCATAGGCATTTTGCTGTTCTGGTGAGGGTTTTTGTGGCTCTTGAGTTCTTCAGGATTTTGCCTATACTGTAATTTGTGCCTCGTATGAGGAGGAACTTCTTCACTTTGAGGGTGGCAGAGCACTGGAACAGGCTGCCCAGAGAGGTGGTGGAGTCTCCTTCTCTGGAGACATTCAAAACCCGCCTGGACACATTCCTGTGCAACCTGCTCTAGGTGGACCTGCTTTGGCTGGGGGGTTGGACTAGATGATCTCCAGAGGTCCCTTCCAACCCCATATCATTCTGTGATTCTGTATAGAATGTCCAAACTAACCCTTATGTGTGCGGTATACTTCTGTTGGGGAGTTCAGTAGCATAAATCTAAATGTTGGCCAACGACAGCTTTCCTCAGTTCACAGTGCTACCATAGTTACATGGCCAGTGTTTTGCAAAAACTCAGCTTCTTCCAAGTAGATAGTTAACTACAGGAGCCGAATTCACTGCAGGAGCTGCAGGGTTGATGAACCAGCTGACTGGAATGGACGTTTGACTGGTGTTCTCTGAAACTGGGGGAAGCAGTTGCCTGGCTGGATGCAGGAGTGCTGTTCACAAGGACCTTGGCATACTCTGCAGGACTGGGCTGCCAGAAACCTTAAAGAGTTCAACAAAGAGAAGTGCTATGTCCAGCACCTGGGATGAAACAACCTTGAACATCAGTATGGGCAGGGGATCAGCTGGCCAAGTAGCAGGTTAAACGTGAGTCAGCAGTGTCTTGTGTGTAGCAAGTTCCATTGGGAAGAGTGTCGGCCGGTCAGGAGAAGGGATTCCCCTCTACACAGCACTCATGTGGCTGTGTTTAGTGCATGTGTCCAGTTCTGCACCCATCCAGAAATGTCAGAAAACTGCGGTGAGTCCAGTGGAGAAACCACTAACAAGGTTAGGGGGGTGAAGCACGTGGCATGTGAGGAGAGACTGAGGAAAATGATCTTGTTTAGCCTGGAAAAGAGAAGGCTAAGTCAGGATTTAGTAACAGTCAGCCCCCACCTAAAGAAGGAGGGGAATTACAGAAACTGAGCCAAACCCCTCTCAGAGTGATGAGACAAGATAGCAGACACAACCTGCAACAAGGGAAGGTTGTATTAGACATTAAGGAAAAAAGTTCACAGTGGCCAGACATGAGCAGGTTTCCCAGAAAGGCTGTGGCATCCCTATTCTTGGAGACTTTCAAAACTCCGCTGGACAAGGCTCTGAGCATCCCACTGTAAATATGACTTGAGCCCTACTTTGAGCAGGAGGTTGGACTGGATGATCCAGAGACCCCTTCCAACGTAAATTTCTCTGTGATTCTATGCCTGTATCTTGTCCATGACAGAGATGTGTCTCCTTGTGGGGTGACAGGCTTTGGTTCACCTGTAACCAGTGAGATTGATCAACATCTTTCTTGCAAAGAAATACAGCTATATATAATGCATATAACAGAACTGAGAAATATAAAGCAATAAGCAGCCTGCATGTATTTTTTGTTTTCACCTAAACTTACATTTTTCTACAGCTTGTAGGTGGAGTTTGTAAGTGGTTTATAAGTTTTCTTGAACTCGGTGACAAACACCTTGTGAAACAACATTTCAGGCTATATGGATTGAATCATGAATAAAAAGCATCTAGGTCAGCAGCTGATGAACTGTTGTAACTCAGCTGTGTGGATCCCAGTTGTTCAAGAGCCAAGTAAAGCTTTGAAGAAGTGGCCAGGGTGGTTATGGTATAAGATGATAACAAAAAGCCAAGGTATGAATTTGTGTCATGGTTGTTCCTTGTTGAAACTGTTCTCCATTGCAAGCACGTTCCTTCTATCATTCCCACCGTTGTGTAGTTGTTGGCTACCATCCTTCACAACCTGAAGGCAAGTCACAAAGAAGTAAGATGCACAGTTTTACAGGACCAGAACAATAGAGAAATCACAGGAATTGATTTCTTAATTGGAGAATCACAGGAATTGCAGGTCCCTCTTCAAGGGACAGTGCATTTAAAGAGGTAGCATGTAAAGGTAAGAGTGAGAATCAAGCATTAAACTGTCTGCTTTAACAGTTTCCTCATTGGCAGGGTCTTCCCTGTGACCTGTCACTTCTGCTGTAGCTTTTCCAGGAATTCTTGGGCTTTTCTGTTGGCCAATGCTGTCCACGGCCACTGGTGTTGGCTCTTTCCAGTAGAGAGAAGGAGCCGGGCAACTCTGCTGTGAGTTCTCTCATCTCCGCAGGCTTTAACTGAAAATTGGAAGATAGGGAAATTTATCTGCCTTTGTCTGTCAGCTTCAAAGCTAATTTGGTTTAAAAATAAGTCATGAGATGGAGGTCAGCTGCCTTTTCATGCAAATCAATGTCATGGTTTCGACTTAATAATTTTGGTACTGTGGAAATTGTTGCTCATTTGTTGCAGTACATTCTCAAGTTTCTCTGCCTGACCTCTAGATGCCCCAAAAAGTATATGAAAATTGAAGGGTGGAGGAGAAGGGAGAGAGATGTTTATTGTAGACTCTACTAGGATTTTCAGATTTTACCAGTGTTGGTTATGCAATTTTAAAGTTTCAATTTTAAAACCCCTCAGTAATTGAGTCCACTTAAAATGTGAGGACAGCAAGGAATTTTATGAAACCAAATAAATTGATTCTTGCAGTATATTTCTTTGTAGGTACAGACACATATCACCGTGCTTTATGATTATTTTCTGTACTAAACCCATAGGAACCAGAAGTAGGGATTTCCTGTCACTACTCTCAAAACTGATTTTGGAATCTGCCAAGCGTGTTGACATTGGAAAACGTAGGCTCAAGGGAATAGGGATAATAGGTTTGTGGAATGCTGTCAAGCTTGCTAACCTTAAATGTAGATATTTTGATGCATGATACATACACCCACCTTGACAAATTGCATTGTCCTTCTGCTCTTTAGGTTGCTTTCTAGTGACAGAATTGAAGTGTGCTTTAAGAGTTATTTTGAACTTTTGGAGAAGAGGATTATTCTACACGAGGGGAGGAAAAATACAACCCTCATCCATTTAGAAGAATGTGGCAGAGGAAAGTGTTTACACAGGCTTATGTCACGCTCAGCTGTACACTAAAACAGCTGCTTGCTCTAATTTAAGACTGAGAACACTGACAGTGTCCACTGAAAACACTGGACCTATTGTGTTAGCAGTGCAGATAACCAGTAGTTGGCATCTAGGCGAGTGCTTTCTTTTCTCTCTTTTTGATTTTTTTTTTCTTTTTCCTTTTTTTCCTTTATTTTCCTTCTTTTTGCAGGTTCTCTCCATGATCCTAGTTGCAGAGCCTTTTGAAAGCAGTTCCCATTTTCATGCTTTAACACACATACATATGCACATGCACGCCTTATTTGCCTTACTTTTCACTGTTCCAAAACATTTTGAACCTGACACCATAAAAGAAGAGACCCCAACCTTATTGGTTTCTTCCTACAACATCTAATAGATTAAAAAAAAATTTAAGGTTCTAAATTGTAACCTTCAGCTTCAAGTATGCTTTGCTTTAAGCACAGATTTTTGGGTTTAGTGATTCACCAGTTAAAGTTAGTGTGAGGTTTTATTTCTAGAGAAAAGTTAGGAGCATAGTTTCAGGTATTTTCTTCAGCTACTGGAACCCTATGCCTGATTTTAAGGGGTTGAAGGCTATGCCCCTTTTTGTGTCTTGTTCTTTTTGGCAGCTGAGGCCTCTCCAAAATAGGCAGGCTGGCTTGAAAGGGAACTCTTCTTTGAAAATGCTGAGTTCACAGAACTTTTGAGCAGAGGGCACAAAGCTCAAAGTGTTGTTTATGAAAGAGGTTTTGTCAGCAAGGCCTCCTGAATCTGCATCTTCACATATATCTTTCACATTTATAAATGGGCATTTGCTTCTTTTCCCTTAAGGTAATAGAGGTAATACAAAATTCTGCACATGGTATCTTCTTTATTATTGGTCTCCAAAAGGCTGTCTATCTGAAAGGATCCTTGCACACTGCATGTGAAAACAAAAATCTGAGGGATTCCACTGACCAGACTTCAATAAACGAGGATACTCCATCCAAAACTGTTAACTTATCATGAGAAACTGGATTCTCATCAGACTGAGAAACAAATTTCCACATATTTCATTCTCATTTTAAAAATAATATTATTTTTTAAAACCGTCTTAGAAGTACTCTCCTTTCTCTGTGGGAAGGCAGCAGTGGCATGCTACCAGTAGTCATCCAAACTTAAAAGACCAGACAGCCTGAATAAAAGAGAAGTCCCACTTCCCTCATCCCTTTGAAGGATCTCCCCTGCTTTAAGGGTTAGTGGAAAGAAAATCAGCTGAAGTCAGGGTGGATTTCCAGGGTTCACCAGCCAAGGCGATCCCGGGTTCTCATTGCAACACGAAAATCATGGTTTTATTTCTTGAGAAACTCAAATAACAAGGAAAACCAATCTTTTTCAGTCCTGTACATGTAGAAAAAGTACTAAGGAGAACAGATAAATGACACCAAATATACTAGTATACTAGTTTTCAGTTCTCTCAAACTGTGCAGCTCTAGTTGATATATGACTGTTGATAGTTGACTGTTCAGAAATAGAGGTGAACAACTGTAATTTAAACTATTATGTAGAGAAGTCTATGGATGGCACATGGAAGGGAGATATTTTTATTAACAGTATTGGTCATAAGCATATCAAATCTTTAAGCCATTGTAGTGTATTATATGCTGTCTTTGAAGGAAAAAAAAAACAGACAGACATGCAAAGTCTTTGTAGAATAGAACAAAAGAAACTTAGCTGGTGCTCTCATTTTTGCGTAGTGAGCTTGTTGCACGAGATGCCCTCAAAGTGTTTTGGGGTTTTCTGATTTCTCTAATGTTTTTGTAATACGAGTGGTGGTTTGGTTTTGGTTTTTTTTGCTGCTGGGCATCACTTTTGCCTATTTTACTTTCCAGAAGCTAAGATAAGTGGAAGAAGTTCCAGTTGACGGAGAAGATTTGTACAGCAAATGCAAACAAAATCTTTAGAAATAATGAAGACCATAAGGTTAATAGATATTTAAGAATATATTAACAATTCAGAAGAATGCCTAAAGTTACCTACATTTCTACATCTTGTTCTCAAAAGTATTGGAAATAACAAAAGCAGTAACACTAACAAGCAGTCTTTCTAGTGCCACTCAAAGGGGCAGCCTTCAGTCCGATACATAACTATGAACAGTCTCATAAATACAAACCTTCCCATTTGGAAGCCCCTTAATCATTTCTCAGAGAGAATGAAAACTCAGAGGTTATATGGAGTAGATACTGTTGTCCCATTTAAATTCTCTCTTTCTCCCCATCTTCCCTCCTCCAGCCCTGTCAAACACAGACTGTTACAATCAAATGTTCGTTTTCTTATGGAAACATTTTCTCCTAGAGACATAAAATTAGAGCTCAGGGAATTTGACTAAAGGTGTGGGGTTTTTTCTTTTCCAAGGTTTTTTATCTCAAAAAAGAAAGAGAAGCAAAAGACTTAGAATAGAAATAAAGGAACTCTTACCTAGGAGGAAACACATTTCTCCTGAGTTGTTGCACAAAAAATGTTTTTCAGAGGCAAAATTTATTTCAACTTTATTTCTAATTCGAGATCTGTGTAACAGTTTATTTAAAGAGATGAAAATGTGGATCAAAGACCCCAAACTGAGAAAAAGATAATGATTAAGATAATTGTGATTTAGATTTAAAGAAGTAATTTTTTTAAATTGTCAAGTTGTTGAGCAGAATCAAAAAAGGCTGTGCTGTTTAGAGGGAGAAAAAACCACCTAAGTAGTACTTATTCTAGCTGCTACTCTTTTGCAAGAAATTAAACTATTTGCAAAAACCTATTAGACATTACTGAAAATATCTAAAGAAAAACAATCATACATGAGGAAGAGTAGTTCAGCAATACTTTGCCAGACAAGGCTACAGCAGCAATCAAGAGGGTCTCTCTGGAGAACTGCTCCAGGCTGAGCGAACACTCATGCGCAAGTTAAATGTGCTATCTGCCTGAAGTTAAATGGTTGGAAAGCAAACTCTACGAGTTTATGTCAATGTGTTCAGAATGCCTCCTGCTACAGCGAATAATCTGAACTGGATAAAGAGGGAATACATTTTTTTTTTTAAATTGCTTTAGGAGAGGAAGTTCCTATTCTAAAATCAAAAGTGTTGGACAATGGGACCACCTAGAATCTCTATCCAGTGGAAGGATAGGTGACCATGACAGCAGAAAATCAGTTCCCAGATGCTTTTTGAAGGCGTAGCAAAACTGTCAGCAGGCTCTAAAATAAAGGTCTCAAAAAAAATTCCCATTACTGTTAGGTCGTATGTGCACCTCATGAAATTCTGTTGCTTAGACAAAACTGAAAAGCGCTAATGGTCGCCTACAACTGAACATAATGGAGAAAATTTTAAAAATCTAAGACCATTATTATTTTAGCAGTTGTGATAAAGAAAAGGAATTTCTTGTCTCTGCCCAGATCGTAAGGAAATACATACGAATCAGAGACAACACTTACAGAAAACTTAGAATGTTTCTGTTTGTTTACTTTTGCAAGGTTGTACTTCATTTTATGTTTACAGGACTTAATGTTTAAAGTCCAGAAACAGTAATCAGACTGTGTCATACCAGTATGAACTCTTGGAAAAAGAAACTCCACCTCTAATATATGCATTTTTTAAAAATCATGTCCTTCCATGTAGGAAATAAGTGCAAGTTAAAATGTGTTGATGATCATTTAAAGAAAAGTATTGACCGTAGTAGTTTAGTATGTTTATCCTTATGATAAACTTCAGTGTATTACGAGGGATAAACATAGATATATTTTATAACTCTTACAGAGACTATGAAAAATGAAGAGATGTAATGATGTTAAGATGCATGAGATAAAAAAGTTTGCAGGTACATGGCAGTACATTTGTACATAATAGCACAATAAGAACAGGCTTATCCTGTGAAGTTTCCCCTTATTTCTGTGAGATGATGACTAAGTATAAAAAAAAACGGGAGACGTTTCCAGCTTTAAATCTGAAGTGGGTCAGGCAGGAGCAGGGAAACCAGGGAACGTGCAGAGCAGATTCTTGCAGAGACTGAAACCTGCAAAATGCTCAGGGATCCTCCAAAAAAGGAGACCAACTGGTTCTTTAAGGGAGGGGCCCTTCCAATTTGAACCATTTGCTGTTACTTGCTGGTGCTGGCATCCGGACAGAGTATCCCTCCCTCATACATTCCTTTCTCACTAGATATATAATTATTCCTTTACATGTTGTCATAGTTTTAAGCTCCTGACTCAGATTTCTTAAATGCCGTCTAAGACAACTGTGTATTCCCTTCTCAGAAACAAGGATTGAGGATAGCCTGGAAGGAGACACAGTTGCTCTCCATTCTAACATCTTTTTCTCCATGGCTTCGTGCTCCATGCTCAAGGAGACAGAGATTCTCTTCAAGAAGGAGGTTTTCTAAAGATTTCTTATGATACGAATTTCTGTTAATAAAAAGTTACGTCTTTTAGACTTCAGTGACATTTTGTATCTGTCCCACTACCACTGTGGGATCAGATGGTCACTTCCTTTGTTCCAGAATGACACAGTTGGTCCCCAGCCTCATCAGTAAGAGTCTCTTCATTCATGCCTACAGCCGCAACACTTTCAGGCTTTGTGAGACTTGAGAGCAAGCTGTTAACGAAGTCAAACCTTTTCACCTCGTCTCTGCCATTGCGTAATGTGGACTCTTGCGGGTGACCCCAGTGTAGTGGCATGTGATGGAAGTGGTTAGGGAGGAGCGTACCCCGTTCGGCTGTGCAAGCAGATAGTGCTGTGGTGGAGAGGGCGATCTCAGCCAGAGATCCAATCAATAATCTAGGATCTTGCGAACCACCACGCAGGGATGAAACGGTGTCCTCATATGTAGTCATGAGACAGACATGTCAATAATAGACATGATATTTGGGTTGCTGTGTTGTCCGATACAGGCCTCTGCAAACACGGAAGGTGTGAGTTCTCTCAGTTTTTACTCAGGCCGGGGAGACAGTTGATCTGGTTCTTTGGAATTCCTGATAGAAGAGGAGCAAAGTCCTTTCTATGCCTTTTATTGCCTTTCTTTTTATCCATCAGAAAGCAAGGAAAAGAAAATTGTTCAAAGAAATAGTAATCATATAAATATAACCAAAACAAAAATTTCCTGGTATACTTGAGTTATTCTAGGGAATTAACCAAAGTTAATTGCTGGACAATCTGATTTTTTGTTTTTTTTTTTAATTGTCGCATGCTAGTGCCCTTTTCTTTCATATTTTTCTGGCAGATTTATATGTATTATGGGGTCAAGCTTTAACTGTAGTGTTTGAAATTGTGCACCTGTGGCATGTCACAGGCTCACAGAGTGGTTGAGGTTGGAAGGGACCTCTGGGGGTCAGCTGGCCCAGCCCACCTGCTCAAGCAGGACCAACCAGGGCCAGTTGTGCAGAAGAATTTTCAGGCAGCTTCTGAGTGTCTCCAAAGAGGAAGAGTCCACAGCCTCCCCGGGCAACCTTTGCCAGTGCTTGGTCACCCTCACAGTGAAAAAGTGTTTCCTGATGTTCAGAGGGAACCTCCTGTGTTTCAGGTTGTGCCCATTGCCTCTGGTCCTGTCACTGGGCACCACTGAAAAGAGCCTGGCTTTGCCCTCTTTGCACCCTTCCGGTATTTATAGATGTTGATGAGATCCCCCTGAGCCTTCTCTTCTCCAAGCTGAGCAGTCCCAGCTCTCCCAGCCTTTCCTCATGAAAGAGATGCTCCAGTCCTTTCATCATCTTTGTGGCCCTTCACTGGACTCTCTGCAGTATGTCCCTGTGTCTTTTATAACAGGGAGCCCAGAACTGGACCCAGCACTCCAGCTGTGGCCTCACCGGTGCTGAGCAGGGGGGAAGGATCACCTCCCTCGACCTGCTGGCAACACTCCTCCGAATACAGCCCACGATACCGTTGGCCGTCTTTGCGGCAAGGGCGCATTGCTGGTTTGGTCGTTGCTGGTGTTCATTTTTTTCCTAAGCTTGCTTCAGAGTAGAATAATCTGTCTTAAATTTTTTTTTTGACTGTTGGAAGATGAAGTTTTGCGTGGTTTTCAAGATTATTAGTCTGTCTTTAGGGCAGTGTTTCAAATTTCTTTGCAATTTATGTAAGTACAGTTCTTTTGATCACCCAAATGGCATGTGAAGTCCTTTTCAAGATCTGAAAGTTAACATTACGTACCATTGCTTAAAAGCCAATTAGTAGCTGTTCCCTACATAGAAAAAGAAACTATTTACTTCCCTCTTTCAAGTGGTGCTTTCTATACTTATAGTCTGTTCCTGTACAGGAAAGGGAAACTGGTCTTGCTGGGCTTTCTTACAAAGGTTTTCTTAAATTAGTGTATTTTAATTAAGAATTCATTAGAAATCTGCAAAATGAGTTTTGATGATTTTGAAAGACCGTTTCTAATTGTTCTGTATTAATACTAGCATTTTTCAAGTGGGCATCTGTTTCCTTATGGATATTTTTTATTTTCATTGATGTATGCTCTTTTTTAAAGCTAGGTTTATGAGTGAGATGGAACAACTAGTATCTAAATAGACTAATTATGACAGAAGCTGTTGCAACATTAAAAATTGCAGCCTTATTTTGGAAGGCACAATCACATGGCAAAACACAGCAGATATAAAACTGCATCGTTTTTTTGAATTTGTATTCTTCCACCCTATCTTCTGTAGGTCCTTCTTGTTAGAAATTCACTGACTGTGGGCCCCCATGTCTGTGATGCACATATGATAAAGGGGGTACACATTGTGCTTGGTTTGGGAGGGTTGCTTCATTGATTTTTCCTTCAGGTAAAGGTAGACTTCTTTAGAAGTTGTTAGAAATTAAGTTTCAAGAGTGTTACGCAGTTTTTCATTTTGGTTTCCGTTTTTCCTGGACAGAACCATTTCTCTTAGGCTTTGAAAATTAACAGCTGAGAATTTCAGTTGTTTGCCTACACCTGAAATAGATTATTTCAGTTGTTTTATGGTGCCAAATAAGACTAAGTCTCCAACATTCATTTTGATTGTGGAAAAGTTTGCTTCAGCAGTTTGCATGGGCATAGTAATTTTTGTTCTTTTGTTCCAGCAACAATTTCAATCTTGCATTTTTTTCCTTTTTTTTTAATGCTGTTTCAGTTTAATTAAGTAGAGGCAAACTTTGTATTCTTTCTCATTAAATGGAAACTCTTTTCATTCTCTGTTTTTTTTTTCACTCTACTTGTTGCAACGTCAATGACAGATCCTAAGCACAGGTGTGGTGTAATCAATTGTGAAACCATTTCAGAAGCTGTGCCTCAGGAGAATTGTGCCACAACAGTTTGCAAAAGAAAAGATTAAGTTTTGAGCATAAACTTTTGCAAATTTAGGATTCCTGGTACGTGGAAAGCTTAAAAAAAAAGTCATGTTGCTTGTTTAGAATATCGCTTCTCCCCAGAAATCCATGGTGTACCGTGGCTGAAGTGTTCTGTATGATTATTTGAAAATCAGGTAATATATTGATGTTGATTAAGGGAATCTGTGTTAGGGATCTAAAGAAAACATTGTAGGATTAGCAATTAGAATAATAACTGTCTTCAGTCTGTTGACTGCAGTTAGATCAGCGAGAGCAATACCACACATACTTTTTTTTCTGCTGCATCTATCAGAACAGATGAGGAATTGGACAGAAAGCAGTTTTCAGAAACACTCTCTAGTCTGAGCATTTTTTTTAGACTTAGATGTCGCTTAGACTTAGGTGTCACAGTTGTGCTTTGCAGACAATGCATGCTCCAAGAATACTTCATAAAAAGCGGTATGTACCACTGCAGTTGAAGGAGGACACTTGAAACCTGAACGTGATTTTGCTGCAGTGGGTTATTTAAGTAGTAAGGAAACCTCTGTGAGAAAATGTGGCTCTGTGTACCTAGGTCTGCTTTTGCAAATTCAACCATTGAAGAAACATTGTGCTGTCTTGAAAGGGCAGTCATATGGGAAAGTGCAAGACAATGTTTTCCATGTGCCACCATACAGTATTAGAGTTTTTTTCTTTTCTATTAACTGAGCTATAATACAAAAAATTTTTATTTGAAGGATTTTTTCATAGAAGTGTGGTGGACAGATTTTATTTTTGTAGCAATGTATTTCATATTTGTGAATAGTCTGATTTAATGAATAATTAAAAATGGTCTTTAAAAATTATGTAATGATAACTATTTTGCAGATAAAAGCTACACTTAACATAGCTACTGTAGCCTGATGTGACTTAGTTAAAAAGGTTTTACTGCTGCTGAATGGATCAGCTTCCTATGGTAACATCAGAATGCATGTATAATATTCAATTATGAGTTACCAGGGATAGTGCTTGTCCATGTCCATCTAAGCAATAGCGTACTAATAAAAAAGGAATACAGTAGTGGCTTACTGTGTTGTTCACCTAAAGTACCAGCGAAGTTTCAGGTAATTATTATGTATTCAGTGTAGATGGGACTGTAGTGTAATGCTCTATCCGTGTGCCAGTCATCACTAATTTTGAAGTGGTGTTTTGTAATGACTGTTTTGTTTGGGATTTTTTGCTTGAATTACTCCTGGCATAAGTGTTAGGTTTCATGAGCTGTGAGTGTAGAAAGGGTTTTTTTTTTTTCATGTCTGGAGATGTCCATTCTTGCCTGCCACGGCAGTGGCAGTGCATTGCCCCCCTTCCATAGGCAAACAGGAGCTTTCACCTGGATCTCCAAAGCAGCAGAAAGAATGAATGCCTTAATACAGTCTCAAGGGGTCTTCTGCCAGGTTATGAATGGCATTCCGAAGTCCACAAAAATTTAAATTCAGGTTTTGATCTCAAGTATTTATACAGGCCTTTGAGTATGATCAGCAAATACTGCTGACCATATCCAGAATAAATATTTTGTACTGCAAAGGGAGAAAAGTATGAGTAAGTGGTTCTTTTGTGGATCTTGCTTTACAACAACAACAACAAGTGTATATATTTTTAATGAAGCTTTCTAATAATTTCAGTCTCTTACAGTTTATCTTTATTTAAATGTTACAACATGAAAGAGAACAGCTTGGTCATTCTAAATATATCTTGATTGTTTACTGCAATGGGGTATCTTCTGTGAGGTTATATTTTGCAACCATTTTCATAAGAGGAAATTACTGATTTCATATTTAAGTTGTAACAGTCTGCATTTCTATAATGGCACAAATACATCAGCATATACATAGACATTCTGGAAATGACAGTTTATTTGAATCGATAAAATTTTAAAGTTGTTAATAACTTACTGATTTAAATCCTAAATGCATTTGGAGGGGAAGAGGGCATGTTCTAGCAGTCAAGAAATCCACATCTAACTGTTCAGTCAGAACTACAAAATTGATAAGTATGATCTCAACGGTTATTACAAATACAGCTGCTCATTAATTTTTCAGTGCAGCAGCTTTTCGTCTGGAAATGCTGACTCATTGAAATCAAAAGTTTTTAAGAATCCAAGAAAACTTGGAAAAGGGTTTCCTAACAAAACTGGCTAAGTGCGCGGCCAGGGAGAGCTTCCAAGGCAGTCAGTCAGAGCCCTCATCTGGGAAATCTGGATTTCTGCTCTGCCTGGTTCTCAGTCAGAGGGCGAAGCGAGATCTCGCTTTTCCCAGCAGACCAGCAGGACCACCAACTTGCTGGATTTGTGGGAATTCTCTTTCTCTGTTTTCGGTTCTAAGTATAGGCTTAACTCTGGTATATGTTGAGATGAAACATACATACTGGGTTTTTTTAAGCACATGTATCTTAAAAAAGTTTTCCTGCTGGAAAAGTGAACAAACACAGCAGCAGTTCTTGGTGTTGTGTCATTTTACTGTCCAAGCAGAAAATGAAGGTCACTCTATAGGGAAAAAAATCGTCTAAATCCATTAAAAACAGAGTGTCTCAGCTCGCTTGAGCTGATGTTGCTAAAATGCCTGTCCCCTCAGCACAAAGAGCAAATAACCAGGAAATAACAAGGTCAGATTTGCTCTTCATCCCTTTCACTTGCTAGAGAACACTCTCGCCCTCAGCTAGTTTCCTCCCGTAATCACAGCCGACACACCAGGGCCTTTGGGTTGGAAGGGGTGGGGTCTTGGCTCCTGTGCTGCATGGCTGGACGTTGATGTGTTGTGCTGATCTGTAATCATTTACGTGCTGCATACTTCCATACGTGATTCCATAGTCACACGTGTTACTGTACTAAATATCCCGCCAACTTGTAAAGGGCAGGGGAAAAAAAGGGCTGTTCTGGACCTGGTTCTTACAGAGAAGTTAGAGAATTTAAATAGCAAAAGAACATCTATGCATTCATGTAGAATAATTCTGCTGTATTTCTCAAGATGAGGATATGAGTTTTGGATCTAGCGTATGCCAGGAGAGGATAATATGAAAAAATATAAGAGCGTTCCTGTTTCTGAATTCTAAGAAAAACATAGCCCTAAGTAAAGCTACCTCATAAATAAGGTCTCAAGTAAGTCTTGTATGAGAAACGGAATAAAAATAAAGAAGTCATGTTCCATATAAAGAATAGTTTTAAAATTTCTTGACCATAGAAAATTTTAATTCTTATAAACGGAATATCTCTTAGGAATTTTGTTGAAATAAATAGATTCCTAAAATGGGGATTCATATCTTCATGCTCCTCATGAATCCTTTTGGGCAAAGCCAGAATCAAGTTACAAAAAAACAACTTTCTATTTATCTCTGCAGTTTAATCATTTGCAAATTATCATTCTTACTGATAGCATTCATAATAATCTACTTGTGTAAGCATGTGTGCATTCCACTGAATGCATTTTTCCAGTTATGTGTGTGGTTCATTTATGATGATTAGGAATTGCAGACAAGTCCTGGGTTGAGGATTCTGTGAAAGTTTTACAAAATGTTTGCATTGTCTTTATGCAAGCTTATATATAGAAATCAAGATATTGCTTGCATTCTTCTCATGCAGTGGTGTTGCTAAATTGAGAAAAAATGTGGTTTTTAGCAGCAGCTGAAATTTGATTTATTTTGTATTAAATGGTGCTAACTTTTGAAGTGGCAGGTCAAAAGGGGAAAAACAATTTGATGGTAAATAATTATGGAATATTTTTAAATTGGTATTTTAAATGTGCAATTAAATTTGGCAGTTGGAACAAAATAGATATGTTGTGGCTTTCAGGATTAGCAACACAGACTATTGTGTAAAATCATCCTCTGTTATTTCTAGAGTTACAAAATCAAGAATCATTTTTTAATTTGATTAATGATGATACAAGTTGGAAAGCGAGTACAAGACTATTCCAGAGCCAGTGAAGGAAATTTCAGGCAACTCTCACCAAAAGTTACATATTGCTTATCAGCTAGGATTTTTTAATTTTGCAGTGCATTCTTATCCTCCCTTATTTTTGAAGACATACAGCACACATTGGTTAAGAAGAGAAAAGTTAACCTTCAGCTGAAAAAACACCTGAATCCTGATAATAGCCATTCAAGTGTATTGCTAGACTTTAATAAGAAATTTCTGCAACTGGTTGTCAATAGATATTTATTTGTTTTCTTGCTCTATTGACTAACAGGAAAGAAGGATTACGCTAAATTGTTTCAGTGAAATTGGAAATTACAGTAGGGAGTGTCCATTTAGTCAAAGTCTAAACAGACCTTAAAGCCTAATAGATAAAGTAGAAGATGCATTACAATATGTGAGTTAAGGTGAAGTAAAGCTTACTCTAGAAACCCATAGCATAGGAGAGCAGAACACTACAGCTACTAAATGTTTGGGTTTGCTGGGTTTTTTACAGAGAGCACTGATAAGACTCATAGGCAGAAATGCACGTAGACCTTTCAGTCCCCCTCAACTCGAGTGCTTTCATTAATAGCACTTTTTTCTGCCCCTTTTCCATAGAAGAATGACAAAGACAGGTAACTCCTGTGCTGAATCTCTAAGATCCAACACCCTTTTTCATGTTGCCAGCTTTGCTAATTCCACAGGACCAATGGCACCAATGAGCTCTTTTCCCTTAGTTACTGTTAAGGGTGATGCTTAGGGTAGGTGCCGAGGCTGATTCACAGAGAAAAGATTCAGTTCCATGATGAATGTTGGAAATCATGGAATTTTTTTTTCATTTTATTGAATACTTTAGCTATTGCAAATTTGCTTCTTACCTTATGGGCGAGAAAACAGAGTTGTGACATACTCTACCAGGTTAATTGCGAAGGGAGAGGAAACCATGTTTTCAGTGACTGCATTCATTCCATCATTTTCTGAGAAGTCTTCACTTGTCTCTTGCTGTTCTTTTGTTTTCTCCTTGACAGTTTGCATTGTTAAAATCTGAAGATAAACCCACATAACCAAACTTGCACACTTGTTCCCCCTACCTTTAAATATGTAATCAGAATATGTTCCTTAAATTTATTCTCTATCACTTTGTGAAATGTACATCAAAATGCATTGCCTTTAGGCTTTAATATTGACCTCTCATTGTCTTACAGCCATTTCAACCTATTTATAAGCCTAGTTTTACACCAGGTTTTGTTATTTGATTATTTGTCACAGTGCTCTTTATCTGCTACAGGTTTGCGTTGCACACACTCAAGTGAAATGCTTTCCACATTAAAGCTTTTAGTTTATTGAGAGGTCTTTAGGATTTCAGAAATTGAATGAAGAAAGGAAAGATTTTTGAATGCCAGAAAAATAATTAAAAATCACTCTTTTATGTAAGACTTTGTTGCAAAATACTGTAGAATTCACAAGACAGCATCAATCAGGACATTTTTATAATTGCTAGAGGGTCAGCTGTGATGGTTGTAAATTCTTCATTAAGTGAATAAATTAAGTTATTAAAGCTGACCTTTCTTTCATCAGGTTTCAAAAGTTCCTCTTAAGAATGCTTAATTTCCTGTTAGGATTTTTTTTTTCCCTATTCAGATTATTTGGAATGCTTTATTTCTCTCCAGTCTGTCTCTTCCTTCTCCCTCTCCTCCCAGCTGTATGGCAAAATAGATAACCAATTAAAAAATACAAACACAAAAAAAACAACAAACCATCCCAACTATTCCTCATGTTAGAGGGGAGCTGCTTTTTAAGAGTACTTCAAGTAAAATCATGTTGAAAACTATGTCTTGCTTTAGAGCTAGCATGTTAATGAGAGGGAGCTCCTCGCCTGAGAAAACCTCTAGTGATTTTCTTTTGCTCAGGAATATACTTACATCTGCACTGGGATCCTCACTATCATTGTGTATCGCAGCCTTCCCATGCAGAACAGCAGGACTTCTCGCCCTGAACTGCGGCCCTGTGGCAGAGCCCACCTGGTTCTCCACACCCTATGGTAGCACCATCGATTTGTCCATTATGGATTTACTTGTGCTCTCTGCACGAAGAGCACCAGCTCCTTGTCTCTCCCTGGTCCATCTGCCTTTGGGCATCAGATGGATTGTATCGTCACCTCTAGTCCTGCCATGAGCCTGTGGAGCTACAACAGTTAATACTAGTTAATAGTATGTACCTGCTTGCTAGCTGGTACAAAAGATCTGTTAAATAAGTACTCATGGGCTAGATCTCATCCATATCACAGGAGCTTTAGCAGTATGAGAGAAATGAAACGTTCTGGAGGTTGAAATACGCCACTGATTTAGAACTTCAGTGCTGCTTAATTGTGGGACCTAAACCTAAATGCATTCCTGAAGAGTCCTTCAAAAATTTATTCTTCTCTAAAGGGGAGGATTGTTGCATCTGATATAAACTGGAATACAGTCATGTTCTCCAGGCAATTTCTTAAAGAGAATGCATATGTAGATCTAAGAAATTTTTTCCCCAAACCTGTACTTTAGCTTAAAAAAAAAAAAAAAAAAAAAAGGGTAAAACAGACCTGGACAGAAGAAGTCATTGTAGTGACCAGGTGACCAGGTTCCCATCTCAGGTTCTTCTCTCTTCCGGAGGATTCACTGAGGTGAAGTCAGATGCTTGTAAGATTCTTGTTTCTCCTTTTGCTCTCCTTGTTGGTGGCTTCTCCTCCAGAAATAAAGGAATCTTTCCCCCACACTACCTGCGTTATTTGCTGTTCCTTTTTTTTCTTGGTCGCACACACTACCCTTTTCCTCAAGTAGCCAGGGAGAAGCTTCTCTTTACAGCTTCTACCCCTTTTGTCAGGCAAAATCCCCGGTTAAGCAATCTTCCACTCCCTGAGATGTTTCGGTCAGAAAAACTGATTTGTCCTTGGCAATAGCTATTTATTTTTGTCCTAGTACTCTGCAGTCGAAGTGTTATGATTCTCGTTCATTAGCATGTTGCCCATACTGTCAGTGGGTTTGGGAATCTGGCTCAAATATATAAAGTTTAATATATAAAATATTTCAGAAGCAGAACTTGTTTTTCCAAATCATCTCCAAAACCCATTATTGCTACGTTTGAAACTTGCTTAGGTAGTTTGTTAGGGTTACTGCATGGAAATTTGCAGGCAAACTCACATTCACTGTGTATTTTATATTTTTTCATGATTTATATGACTATAATTGCTTTTTAAAATTTGTTATTCATCTTGGGGTAAATTCAAGTGTTGAGGCCTAGTAATACAATTTAAGGAAGTAACTATGGTTTGGTGATATTCAAAGGATATTTTTAGTATTTTTTATTTGGAATTAACTTGTCATTTCTTTTGGCCTCTCAAATATGTTACTAATTTTTCTATTCTTTGACATATATCTCTGTTTTTCAAATACCCTTGTATCTGCTCTGTGCAAGGATCCTCTCATACTCATCTGGAGACAGCGTAGCTGCGGTGGGACACCATGTCAGAGTCAAAGTCTCATGGTATTGAAAAACCAAAGCTTTTGTGGTTTGGTTGGTTGGGTTTCGGGTTTGGGGAGGGGTTTTGTATTGGTTTTATCTGATAGGTTGGTTTTAGAAACATATTCATTTTGCAGGCAGGGTTCAGGAGTTAGTTTGTCAGTGACAAGGGACATGGCAAAAGTATTCTCAGTTCCTATTTGTACTGC
Organism: Numenius arquata; assembly: GCF_964106895.1. Classification (NCBI taxonomy): domain Eukaryota; kingdom Metazoa; phylum Chordata; class Aves; order Charadriiformes; family Scolopacidae; genus Numenius; species Numenius arquata. The sequence continues at coordinate 25,334,068 of NC_133579.1, forward strand.
TCTAGAGTTGCAAAAAATAACATAAAATCCAGCAGTATACTTTGCCTACTCATGTTGAATGTGCTAAAAGGGACTTGCGCCATTTCTGTCCAAAGGGTTATCCAGTTGTTCAGTCCAAATCACCTCCATGAACAGGTATTTCCAGTACTGTACTGTACTTCTGGCAACATAATTTGCTTATTACAGTCTGTTATTTATGTTAAATACCGAAATAGATGTGGTGTTACAAAAACCATTTTTTTAAAAAGTCCTAACAATGGTATGGTAAATTCATAGACTGCATGGTCCAAACTGTTCAGAAAGTGAAAAATAAGATGGAGCACTGGAACTGGTTGCCCTGATAGAATATTTAATAGTTTTCAGCTAACTGGTAGAATAGTTAATAAAATGGATAGCAATACACTGGGTTTTCCTCTTTATCATTTCTGCAGCGATCCTGATAAGATTAAGACTAAGCTTATTTTTAGAAATAATTTATAAAGAAAAGCCTCAAAGAGAAAATACTCTCAAAGAAAAGGCAAAAGCATGCTATATCTCTTTCAGCAAAGAATTAACTTATATGCTAGCAAAAATGTACTGGGACTCCATTGTATGCTTGCCCTGCGTCTCTGAGTGATTTAAGCAAGATACATAATCCCAGATAAATTTAACCATCCAAAAAATCAGTGTAGTGATTTAGTATAGAGCTATGACATGCTTCAGTTGCAACTGAAGTACTTTGTGACCTATGCTTACTAGTCTTTTTGGAAGTGCACACGAGTTTTTCTTACTGTTTATACTTAGCAAAAGCTATGGAAAACAGTTGTTTTCCATGGGATATCAGTGTAGAACTTCTTACTTAAATAACTTACTAAAAATAGATAATTTTTTTTTCATATATCCTAAGAAGTCCAAGTTGTTTTGTAAAGCCAAAAAGAATGGATCAATTGTCCCATTATTTAGTACAGTATGTCATTTATCTCTCTTAAAGGTTTCGACTCTAAATGAAGTAAAACGTGGTCTGTTCGAATGCATCAAGCTGTGTTTTCCTTGGGCACTGTCAGTGCCCAGACCAAGCTTGGGCACCCCAGCCCTGTAGTGTCCCCATCTCTCTCCTACTTCTCACACTGGCCCCAGCTGACCTCCCACCCCAAGCCTGAGGCAGGTGTGGAGGGAGTCTGTGCAGATCACTGCCTCTCCTGGGGCACTGGCCCCTGGAAAGAGGGGGCGAGCATTTTCAGGGAGCTGCTCCATGTGGGGCATTCACCCCATGGGGTGGGCATGTGCCTCTGGAGAAAGCCAAGTGGGCCTCTCTGTCATCCTCTGGCTTGAGCATCCCAATAGTTTGGCCTGATAGCGTGGGAGCCCCAGGTTAGACCAGAGGTGCTTGGCTTCTTTTACAAGCCATTGGGGAAAAATCAGTGCATCTGCAAATAAACTGTATACTTTTCTTTCAAGACTTTTAAGATGTTAGTGCTGCCACTAAATACTTTGGCTGTGGAAGAGCAGATTGGAGGTTGATAAGCAAAAACGTGTATTAATCATAAATGTGCTAAGTTTAAAAATATGTTTTATTTCTGTTAGATTTTTATTAAGGTCTGATGAGTAGCAAAATAAATAGGAGGGAAATATTTTCAGATGTCAACGCTTTGTTTTATCTGTTTACTTAATGTTTTAAAAAGAGGACTTGAAGATCAATGTGAATACTTCTGTGGTTTATGACATGTAATCTAATGATATGGTCATACAGCAGCTGTTTTCTATGAGGTACGTTAGATAATCTGTAGGTTTTCTAACTTAGTTCCTGGAAATTTTATCTTTCATTTTGCTAAGAACATTATGAGCAGATATCGTTACAGTTGCTACATGGGAATACAGTGTGATACAGCAGTAAATTACATTTGGGAGTTGCTAAAGTGGCTATAAATCTGCAAACAGAAAATTTCCAAGACAAAGGTTTGCCTCTGCATTTTAGAATGTACCAGATTTATACTGCGCTAAAGGAGAGTAATTTTATATGTACAGAAGGATGTTTTAATTGTTCTTAAAGTTGCCATTGGAATTTCTTGATTTAAATTAGTGATCAAATACATAAAGTTCAATGACATTTAAAAATTGGTAACTGTGGATTATGTTTGCCAAGAGATGTATTTTTAGGGCTAAAATTTAACAAGGACCATAAATAAATATATATATTTATACATAAATATATATATTTATACATAAATATTTATATTTATACATAAATATAGATATTGCAAGACACAGGACTGATGAGGGAGCTTGATAGCTGTCACCATTGCATCAGTAAGTTTAATAACGGTTTTGTTCTAGTCACAGGGACCATAATATATGGAAATGTGATACTAGTTGAATTTCTTCAGGGCTCGTCTTCACTTCTGTCTCTCAAATTAAATTCATATGTACTTGCTAATGTGTGTGTGTTGATGGATCAAGGTAGCATAGCTGTGTATTCTGACAAAAGCAGTTTTTCCACCATTAAATTGTGCTTTCTTTTTGCATGATACAATTAAGATATCAGAAGCTCACTCCTATCAAATATTTGTGTTCACACTAGGTTTTTGCTTTTATGCTGCTGCTGGTTCACAGGCATGAATTTCTCACACACCGATCAGGTGTAATTATTCTACTAAGACTTTGTGATATACAACTCATCTGCCTCCTAGCAAAAAAAAAAAAAAAAAAAAAAAAAAAGACAAAAAAAAAAGCTCTATTCTTGTGGCTGTTACCTAGGAAAGATACCTATTTTATTTCAAAGAATTCATTTATTTAATGTTATTTCATCATATCTTTGTAGTCATTTTTCTCCATAAAAAGGATGAAATTTTTCTGTTGCAATTCTGTTGTGTAGTCTTCTTAGGAACTTAATGCAGTTTTCCTTTTGGAAATGTTTAGTTCATTCAACTTGCCTGAAGCCAGTTAACAGGAGCCACTTAACATTTTTGATGAACTATATTAAGTTGGTTCAGTTAGCTGTCTATTCTTTGGCATCTATTTTAGAAAAAGCGTTTATAATTTATATGATTGAAATGTGGCAAATACAAAAATGGGTATTCTGGCTGCCTGTTGCTTTACCAAAAAACTGAAGTGTCTCTTGAATCCTGGTAGCCAGTTTGCTTAAGTAGAAGCAGATATGTTTATCTTGTTTGTCTTGTCGCTTGCTTCTAAAGGGAAAACCACTTTTCAGTATTCTCTTGATAATACATATCTTTTAGTTTACCAGCTCGTACCATATATCTAGTAATGAACCAGACAGTAATTGTGCATTAAGGGACTATCAGCGATGACTTGTAATTTACAGGTGTATAATAAACAGATATGATAATAGATCAGTTATTGACAATAGACAACTATGTTTATTTATGCTATTTTAAGGTTTCCTTGCACGCCTACATATTATCTTTATGTGTGCTGGATTCTGTAGCTATTGTCGATCAACTGGGGCAGTATGATTGCCCTCGTTTCTACTAGAAATCTAGAAATAAGGTATTGCAGTCACCAGCAACAGAAGTTTAAGACTACTGTTGTACTAAAGTGCTACTTCAAGAAGCCAGCATTTTTGCTAAGTGTTTAGTAATTGTTGAGGGGAGACCAGCAGTCTGGTCAGGCTGCGTTGAGCGGACAGTTCTGCCAACCCGCTCACCAAGAGCAAACGATGGCACTGGCCAGTGCCTATTTTCAAGATGCTGGTCTGCAGACTCGGCAGAATGCAAAACTGTGCTGAAAATAAGTGGCAATAACTGTCTTTCCTTGAGAAGAAATTGGGGAGGAATCAAGCAGTTTCCTCAATTTCCTTCTGGTAGCTGTGTTAGTCTTGACAAGGGACTAGCAATTAGGCTCCAGCCCATCCCAAAACTAAATCAGTGTTTGAGAAGCCTAGTCTCATCTGTGATATCTGAAGTTGCCGATGGCTATGGGAGCCTTGCGTAAGAGTTACAGTTTATGTACTTAAATACTAAAAGCATCAGAAGGTTCAAATTAAAATCAGGGTCCCATTGCACCATATGACTGAGGATGCAAAGGCAAAATGTCCTCCAACCGTGCTGAGATTTGCTGCAGCTCTGCAGCCTACATGTGCTCAGTGCAAAGCCATTTTGTGTAGGAGACCATCCGCCTCTGAAGGACAGAGGTAAATACTAGGCAGTGGGCGTAATCATTCAGAAACTGGGAGTTGTACAAATACAATGCAAAAACCATTTATAGAATCACAGAATCATAGAATGGTTCGGGTTGGAAGGGACCTTAAACATCATCTAGTTCCAAACCCCCTGCCATGGGCAGGGACACCTCCCACTAGAGCAGGTTGCTCAAAGCCCCTTCCAGCCTGGCCTTAAACACTTCCAGGGATGGGGCATCCACAACTTCCCTGGGCAACCTGTTCCAGTGCCTCATTACCCTCACAGTAAAGAATTTCTTCCAGATATCTAATCTAAGTCTCCCCTCTTCCAGTGTGAAACCATTACCCCTCGTCCTATCGCCCCACTCCCTGATAAAGAGTCCCTCCCCATCTGTCCTGTAGGTCCCCTTTAGGTACTAGAAGGCTGCTCTAAGGTCTCCCCGGAGCCTTCTCTTCTCCAGGCCGAACAACCCCAACTCTCTCAGCCTGTCTTCATAGCAGAGGTGCTCGAGCCCTCTGATCGTCTTTGTGGCCCTCCACTGGACCTGTTCCAACAGGTCCGTGTCCTTCCTGTGCTGAGAACTCCAAAGCTGGGGTCTCCAGGTGGGATCTCACCAGAGGGGTAGAATCACCTCCCTCAACCTGCTGGCCATACTTCTTCTGATGTAGCCCAGGATGCATTTGGCTTTCTGGGCTGCAAGTGTAATTGATTTATTTTTTTTTTTTAAATAAAAAATGCAAATTTTTGTTTAAAATTTTAAAAATTAAGAAATTTTAAAATATAAAAAATTAAAAGAAATCTCTGACAGATTTCAGGACAGTTTCTAAAAAGTCAATGAAGGTGTTAGAGAACTTAAATTTTTATAAAGACTTCTGAGCGACAAAAATCATGGTTTATACAGTGGATGTGAGTGTCCTTTAGTTTTGAATTGAAAAGTCACAAAACTCCGTTATGTGGATCATTGTTCTCTTGTGAAGATCACTCTGTTCTTTACCCACATTTTATTATAGTTTCTTGTAAAGAAACCTGCATGAAAAATTAGCACTCTAAGAAAAGGATTACAGGCAAAAGGCTTTATTATTTAGTTCCTGGTTTAAGTGCAGCATAGATACAGTTTCAAAGTGTGATCCTGGTGAAAGCAAATCCTGAAAGCAAAGTTTCTAAGTGAATTTCCTCATCTTACAAACTGAATCTGTCATGAGGTTATCTGTATAAATAGCTTAAAAATGTGTATTGAATGCTTGTTTAATTAAATTATATTGCATTCAAAATAAAACTTGATCTATAAAGGGTAGATAAGAAAGCCACAACTTGGAAGTAGAAACAACTGCATACGAGGAAAGCATTTATGTTTAACCAAATGTGTCCTACACCCAGCATGACTGATTGAAGAACTCGTTGGAGTGTCAAGTTGTCCAAGTCAATATCTCTTTTTATTTTTTTTTTCTGGAAATAAAAAAGCTTTTCCTTTTTATACTTAAAAATTTATTGTTCACTTTAAAAGTAAATACTCTCTAGATATGTTGAACTATTTCATGGTGTTAAGGTTCAGACTTGCTACAACCGATAAAGAATTTCGTTTCTGCTGTTTACATACGTTTTCTGGGTTTAACTACAGGAAAAGTCTTTGATGGCAATAATGAAGAAGTCTCTTTCCCTCACTAGCGATATGCATTTCAACTTGGAAAATTAAAAAAGCTATGGATCAATAAACAATGGATCAGTGAGCACATAGAGAGGAGGAGGTTTTGGGGTGTATTTGTTTGTTTGTTTAATTAAAAGTAACTACTGGTGATTTTACTACCTTCAGTTCTCAAAAGTTTATGCTTGGTTAAGGGCTATACTCTGCAATGTACCTGCTCCTAGTATCCTTCAAGGAGATATTTAAAGAGTTGGGAATAGCCTGTTTGTGTTCATAGCCCAGCCATATCTTCTCTTTCAGTCATTTCACAGGAAGCAAGAGATGTGAAAAAAGATGTCGTGTGGAATGGAGTTTCCCTAGAAATTTAGAGTGATTGTTGCTGGAAGATGTTATTTGTCTGTTTCATTTTAGAGTCGGTTGGTTGGTTTTTGTAACAGAAGGCAAAAAAAGTCCTTGTCTGAAGGCCTTACTCACAATTTGCACGGATCTACCTGAGGTTTTCTCTCCAGATCCAATTGAAATAAGGTAGTTCACATTTCTCACCTGCTAGGTGTGACATCGAGTAGCTTGTTTTTGTTCATGTGCAACCAGCCATGTTGCGTGGAGGTTGCTGATGGCCCAGTGGTGGCTCAGATAGGCTCTATGGCACGAGTAGTTTCTGAAGGAACCTGGGAGAGAAGGTACAGGGACGGTCCCTGGGGACTTGCTTGGTGGTCTCATCTCAGTTATTGCAGGTTGTGGGGGTCCAATATCAATGAGTTGAGACTCACTAGTTCTGTGTTTTAACTTCAGCAGGCAATACTTCAGTTGGTGGCAGTTTGATTTTAATTAAACTGAAGAAATGTATTTCCTACCATTTCTGAGATGAGCGTGAATAATTTCTTTCTGTTTAAGGAGCTCTGGCAATATTTGCCTTTTAAACTGAGGGAATTACCTGGTTTTATTATTTCACTCAATTCAGTTATTTTATCTCATGTCCCTGCTCCAACATCATGTATTGAGATTCATTAACAGTTCTTTGGCAGTCACAAGACACTAATCATCTGTTTACAATATTGATCAGCAGCTTTCATGTTAGATTACATTTGAAGTGAGAAATAATCCTGCAGCAAATAGTAAATAAAAGACTGGGAAGAAAGGGAAGAAGCTAGCTTGGGCTAGATAAAGTAGCTCTTTCACATGCTCTGGAAACATCTGCATCCCAATAAGCTGGATGCCCTTAACAACTTCCAGCTCCGAAATTCCAACAGAATTTCCCATCCACAAGGTGTTCATCACAAACTGGTCATCTATACTCATAAAAATAGAGATTTCTATTCCTACAGAAACAGATTTCTGTTGACTTCTAGGCAGTTTCTGTGTTGCAAGAATATTTATGGGCTAATAAAAAATATGTTTTTTTTATTGAGGTTCTCATGCCTCAGCAATTTCATTTGTTACTGTATATACGTTCTTTCTATATTATACATAGTAGGATGTTACTAGCTCAGTTCTTCAAAATTACATACTTTGCAGAATAGAAATTAAGAACTTCACTAGGAATTAAAATCTTACTTTTCTGAAGTCACTAGCTAAATTTCTTCTGAATTAGTCTGAAAAAGTTGATTTCTGGGGCTCATCAGAACTAGATTCATGGGGCTGGCACTAGGAGAATGTTGAAAATTATATATAATGTGGCTGAGATTTACTTAAGAATCTGTGTTACTTTTCAGAGATTTATTAAGACACCTTAGTCTTAATAATAAGATGCAGTAGTACTGCATATATGAAAGTTGTGAGCACATGCCTTCAAACGATGGGGTTCCTTTAGAGTATATTACTTTCAGATAGTCAAAATTGCTAGTTCCTGCAGTTTTATCCACAGTCTTTTCTCAAAATAGCTCTTAAAGGCAACAGCAGTCAGATAGAAAAGGCAATTTTTTTTTTCCTTTGGAATCCTTATTTAGATCCTTATATCTACATTCATGGTTGTTAATTTCCAAAAATTTGTTTGCTGAAGCTCAATTTAGTTTAGTCACAGAGATATAATAAAGACTTGTATTTCCTTTTCCTACTATTATAAATATTTCAGAATGAGTAAGTTACTGTGTTGAGGCTAATCCGGTTTTTGCATATGGACGAGGGCAGGAAAAAGTGTCAAAGAAGAGAGATAAAGTTGAAGAATTTAGATAAAACTTGTGGAGAGGATTAGGAGGCTAAATAGATTTGGCAGCAGCGGGTTGACTTTTCCATTACTTTCTGATTTAATTATGAGAGTTGCTCAAGTTGTGGATGCTGCCTGTTAGTCACATGATGTTGCCAGCATTTATTTCCGAATCAAATCTATAAAAGGAAATAAGAGTTCTCGGTCCTTGCAAACCACTTGTCTCGTAGGAAATCACTTACAAATAATAAAGTGCATACTAGAGCATGAAATAGTTCCTTGATGTATGACCTTCAAAACTTGCTTAAAGAAAACAGTTGAAGCTGTGAGTAGTAGAAACTTTTTGTACTGTAAGAATTATAAACTGCAGGCTGGTGTTTTTTCAGCTCGCTCGACGGTTGTCTTCACTATGAAGCTGTATTTACAGGAGTGGCAGGGGTTCCCTATGGGCAGGGGCTGGAGAGCTGCCTGGGGACAGGGGAGAGCGGCGTCCCTCAGCTTTGTACTCCAGCAGTCTGACTTCGTTAGGGGTGTCCCCACCATCTGAGTCATGACAACCAAGGCAGACATGTAAGAAGGGCCAAGAGCACCACAGGAGTAACTCACAAAGGGGTCAAGTTCTCATGGTCAAAAGGTGACAAAATGCACATTTAGCTTTATGTCTTCAAAGCAGTGGGCAAGAATTAAGTGCATGATTTTCACTGCTCGGTGAAATAATAATCCACTAGAGGATCTCAATATTTTTTGTACTGATTTGTTGCCAAAGTGCGTTGTGACATGGAAAAGACAACTCCCTTACTATACAGCTAATAAAAATGTGATCTGATACAGTATTGCTTGAGATTTAAAACCATAGGGGATTCAGATGCAACTCTGTCATGTTGCAGCATGTACGTTATTATTATTGGCTTGTGTTTTGAAAAAAAAAAGATAATATTTCCTGCTGTGAAATGTCTGAAGTTTACCAATTCATAATACCTGTCTTAAAACAGTACTTCTCACTTCCATAACAGTCCCTTCATTGGGGATTGCAGTGCGGTTTGTACATATTCACTGACTGGATGTTTTATTGACTTTTAAGAAAATGAAGTATGATGTTTGTTGAAGTTTGTTACACAGAGGCCCAGGAGTTAAACGATTGCAGAACCAGAAGCAGTAACAAAACCGCTGTGGGTTGATTTGCCATCCTCTACTCTGAATGGACTCTGCTCTGTCTTAGTGTCGTCTTGCCTAATTAGATAAAGATTCAAATTTTGACATATAGAAACTGTATGCTTTTGCAGTGCCATTATTGCTTTTAATAAACAAACAAACTGCAAGCAAACATCTCCCAGTACAGGTGACACCCAGACTATGTGTTTTTCAGTGATTTTTCCAGTTTGAACACTCAGTGCTCTACAAAGACCTGTGTAATCCGTGTTTTTGATCACAGGGATAAACCACCTGCTACCAAATTTTGTTAAGTTATGAGATATTTCTGATTCTTCTGTTTGGTCAGTACCATGAAGTTTTGTATGTTGTTCGGCACTTGCAGATTTATCTCATGCTTTGTCATCATCTGTTTGTCCCCGAAAAAATTCTCCTTGAGGGAATTGTAACAATACTTACCTTTTTCTTTTCACAAGCGCTGTAGAAATGCAAAGGACAGCAATGTTGCAGGATTGTGTAACACACCTGTAATTACTTCCACAAATAATTTGAGACTTGTTTTTTTTTTTAAATGAAGAGCTTTATGTGCGTTTCAGGGAGAAATCCTAACACAGACAAAACCAAAATACCTTCAAGGAAAAGAATGTGCATGAGCTTTGTATCCTCGGCAAAACACAGTTTTTAGGCACTACATACACTAAGTAATTTGCTTAAATTATTTCTCCTACTTTCCTTAGTAGAGAGCTTGATAGCCCCCTCAAAATAGCAGGTAGGCAGCAGCGTTCAAGGATTTGTAATGGCAGACTGAAAGTTGAAATACACAGTTAAAATGGAAACTAGACAATTGAATCAGAGGTTTCTGTTTTAAGTATGATAAAAGCTTCATTGTCTAGCTCAGAAAAAAGTCACTATTTGATTAGTAGCGAAGAAAAAACATGGAACTGCTCTTTGACTTATAATGCATTTTTATCCTGAAAGTCTATCTTATCTGCAGTGCTGGCCCCATAATATTGAGAAAGCACAAAATCATGTTTTTTGTTTTGTTTTTGCTAGTATGATCTAAAGAACTTTCAGACCCTTTTTTAGTGTTTGACACATATGAGTTTGAAAAATGTATTAATATATTTCTCAGACTTTGTAGATGAGTTCTGTGGTCCACGAAAGTGAACTTGTTGATTTCTGTAAAATAAGATGGCAGATGGAACATGTTTTTAGCAGGCAGAAATAGAACTGTTAAGGCAATCAGGCTGATACCTTAACTGTACACACTTCTTGGAAATATAGTGTAGAGTAAGAGCTTAAAAGTCAAGTCACAAAAATAGTTCAAGAAAGGGACGTAGAATGTACTGTGCTGGTTGCACTCCTGGTTTTTGAACATTGTCAACGAGCTCCACAATTCATGTTTTGTCTAGATGCGGTGGCATGTGGTAGCTATGTGAAAATGGTGCTTTTATACCATTATAAATGCTGTTTGTTTCCCCTGCTTCTTTCCTTACGCTTCCAAGTTGGGTAAGATTCTCCTAGAAATTAATAAACTAATTTTGTTTTCTTGGAACATAAGATGCCCCAACACAGCTGTGTTCTGTGAAGGTGATTATTTACCATCCTCCCAGGTTCAGTTCTAATCAACTGGGGTTACACTTAGTGCAGGCTGATCGTGCTTCAAGGCTGTTGCCTCCAGCCTAAAAAAGGCAATACAAGTCTAATGAACAGGGAGAGAGGGTAGTTCTGGATGTCTTATTCTGTAACTCTCTTTGATAGATCCAAAGTTAGGTTTCAGAGGAGGGTTAGAGGCCAAACTGCTGCTTTGCCTATCAGAATGACTCACTACCTAGCAAAGTAATTGCATTGATTATTGCACACCCACAAATTACAACAGAAAATACCTTGCAGGGGGTGGAGGTTGTACTTTTCCTAAAGGTTTCTGTATAATTAATCTACCATAAGTGCTGGTGCTTTAGAAACATCTGAACCCTACTGTTAAGCATGGTCCTTGCGTGGCGGTTGACCAATCCTACATGGTTTCAGTGTTTCTCGTTCTATTGCTTGGGTGCTAATGAAGGTTTTGACGCCACTGCTGTTGGAGAAATTCAAGTCATGTATTCTGCTCTTGTTTTTAAATTGTAACTCTGTTTGCCTGTCTTTGTTGTGGGCATTAGGAGTTTGAGCAGCTGCATTATGTATACCTACAGCAAAACAGCTCCCTTGTTAGGCAGAACGTTTCATAAAGGATTAAGAAGTGGAGCTGGCAGAGCCATAGGGGACACTTTTGTCTCATAAACAAGAGGCTGATTATCAAGAGACTGTACTTGTTTGTGGAAGAGGTAACTGAAGGAGGCTTCCTTCTCTCTTGGGTGTCTTACCTGGTACTTTACTCCATAATTTCTGCATTAAGTCCATTTAAAAATCTCGTTTCTACAGCTTACAGTTCCACTCAGTAGATGTTTGTGGGTGAAGAGTATCTTTAATAGAAAATGGGTTGCTACACTTGACACAAGCAAAGCAGTAGTAATTGGAGGTGCTGGGGCAAATTGTCGCTACTGTCCGTTCTGGGTTTCTGGTAACATCAGTTTACAACCACCTCAGTTAAACACTGGGTTAAGATTCAAGTTTCAAGTCAGGGTCTCAAAATGAAGATTGCCTATGCAATGCCTCTTTTTTAGATTTTTTTTTTTCCCTATGAGGCCCTGAGTCTTGCAGAGAAAAGCTCAGGCAATGGAAAATAAATACTATCCAAAAAATTGCAGTAATTGGTTGTTTGTTTGACTTAAATTAATCTCCCAACTGCCTACCTGATCTGTTGCATAGCATAGAAGTACCTTTTTTTTGATTCTCATCATTCGCCCTGAGGCCCCAGGTATTATTCCTGCAAGTTTATTAATTCAGCAAGTTTGCATTATCACCTTTATTATATGTTATTTATAGTATTACTATACATTCTTAAAACAAAAATCAGATGATTTATTCTTCACTACATGCTAAAAAATCTTAGCTGTTGGATTATATTACATTCAGCTGCTATGTATATCTTATAGAAAGATAATCATATGTGATTTAAAGGCTTCGAGAGATTAAGAAACTACTGTGTATAGCAGTACCATCCTATTTGGAGATTCAGAGATACTTATCTAGGGTAAGCACAAGGGTAGACTGTTGAAATGTACAAGGATGTGTTAGTAGCCTCCACAGGGGAAAGCAGTTTTCTTTCTTTGACCAGATTTGTAGCTCTCTAATGATTGTGTTGGTCATTATGTTTAGAAACACAGAGATTTTTCTGTGTTGGCTTTTTTCCCCTTCATTCTTAGCAGTTATGGTGTAGAGAAAGTTAAATTTAAAGCAAAACCCAGTCACAACAGCAATGTTGGGAAAGTTTGTCTTTGATTCCAAATGTGCAACAAATGAATAACAAAATGAGTATCAAGAAAAAAACAGATCCTAATGGATACAGGAGTGGAACTCTCAAATTTAAATTGCCCTAATCTGAGTATCTGAGAACTGTTTGCAGCAAGAGAGTCCCGAAGCCACAAAAGTAGCTTTTGCTTTATCCTGTTAAATTCCAGGTTTTACTTGGCTGAAATATATACTTTTTTAAATTGCCATTCTTTTGTTACTTTACATGGCTTATACTACAAAACCCAACAGAATACTGATACTCTAATCGGATTTGTGGCATCTGTTGCAGCCAGTGTGGCAGCAGAGACACACACACACCCCTAACAACCTCAGCGGCCACCAAGCTCTCTGGAGCGTGAGGAGGGAGCTCGGCTGAGCTTCCTTTTGCGTGGGATGCTGTCTCTCTGGTCATCCCCCAGGCACTGCATGGAAAAGGGTTTCCTCACATCTCTGCGGGAAGTGGAGAAAGGGCTAGTAGGTTTGAGTCCTTCCTCCATGTCATCTCTCCCAGACCACGTTGCTGCCCATCCTCCCCAAGAAGAGCACAGCATCCTGCTGCTTGCTGTCGCTGCCACGCTCACCAGCTTGGGCTGCAGGCAGACGGATCCCCTTCAGTTTTGCCTTCAGATATGGTACACAGAAAAAGATGCTTGAAAGGATATTGTTTGGATTGCAGGGTGAAAGATGTCACAGTTAAGAAACCCTGAAGGTAGTTTCCCCATGCAACCTTAATTTGACTCGACTGGGTGTCATCTTTATGGTATTACAGTGTTACCCATCAGTTGTCACTCTTTTATTCCACAAAACTCTTCCATAGTTGAGTAGATGGGAGACTGGGACTATGCATTGGGAGGTACAAGGCGGGTACACCCTGCTCAGTAGGGAGGCACGTACCTCCCTTCCCACATGAATTCTGTGGATCATCATCTTGCGCTGCAATCGTCGGGAGTTTGGGAGGTGTTAGGGTGGGAATTTTTAATGCACTTGTGTGATTTACTTTGTGCTTGGTTAAGTATGTGAGAGAAGAAGTAGTAACTGAAATTCAGAATAGAAGTGACAACTTCATTTCACACCCACAGTGGCAGAACTATGAAAATGTGTAACGTTTGCCACTTCTTTAAAAGGTTGTCAGGCTAATCAGACAGGTTTAATCTGTGGTTTAGATGAGAAATTGCCTTATAGTCCTGAAGCTTGGGAGAATAAGAGCATGAATTTTGGCTTGAGGGAGATCAATCTTATTTCACATTGATCTAAGCAGCTCTTTCCACGTTTACAATATATTAACAAAAGAAATATGTGGAATAGAAAATACAGTGGAGTCTTCCATATCCCAGTTTCTGGGAGACTGAAAGGTGACATCAGGATAGCTATTAAATGTATGCTCCATCTGGAAGGAAGACAGAATGGAATCTTAATAGAATAAAAATTGTGTTCCTGACCTAACGTGAACTTTTGTGGTTTGTAAAGCAATTAGATGAAAAGTTCTGTTTCCAAAATACATAAAGATTTGTTCGTGAAGATATGTCATTGTTTAATCATCACTAATATTTATTGCCAATTTAGGCAGCTGAAAAGTGAAACAAGTCCATTTTTTATCTACTTGAAAGTTTTTTGTAGGAGTTATAAGGGGGAGGAGGTTTCTAAGGTAACCTACCAATAAATAAGTTTATTTCCAAAATAAGGAAAATTAAATTACAAGAACATGCTGTATCTTCTAGCAGGACAAAGTTGAAAAACAGTGCTTTGAGACTTAGCTGTAGTGCGTCTGCATTGGTTTCTTGGAATGTTTTCTATAGGAATATATTCTCTCCTTTTTTTCAACCTAAAAATGTTACCTTGGAATAGGTGAGTAAAAATATTTCTACAAGATCTTTTTAAAATGTAGTAAAAATACTATACTGTTTACATCAGTGATATCAGCTCAGGATGTTTCTACATTTATGTACATCTTAACTTATTTTATTCTGAAAAAAAAAGGAATCATAAGCAGCTCATTATTTCTAGATCATGTGTGAATATTTATGTATAGCAAAAATTTTATGCTAGTGAAAAGGAAGCTTGAGAATGCGGGGTAGAGTTCTTTGGATTGTCTCAGGAAAAGTGGAAATTTTCCAGATAATTTTATGTTAGTAAATATTTGAGATGTGTGTCACATCTTCATTTTGATCACATCAAAATTTTGGTATTGTATGGTCTAATGATCACTATAAATTCTTAGGTGTAAATTAATGTGTGTGAAAGAAGTACCTGTAATTTGTGAGACCTGAGGCGTCATCATTTACTTGCTCTAATTAAAATGTTCTATCAAAAAATATATTAATGGTTTTATTTTATATGTAGTTTAATAGATGCAGATATTTGTATGGCTCTGTCCCTAAGGAAGAGTTTGGATGAAACAGCTCTGTTGGTTTGGTGTTCATAGCCATGTCATGATTATAGGTGTTTTTCTGCTTTCTGGCATAGCACATTATTCCCAGTTCTCTTCAGTGTACTAAATATTTTTAGTAGATTTTGGTGAGTTTGATCTGATATAGGTCAGCTGCATGTGCTTGAAGACCAAGTGCATCAGATGGCCCTAGATATTTTCCATGCCCCTGTTTTCTCCTGTCCCAGTTGAGGTTTCTTAAAAAACATGGCTCGTGACTTTTAAGAACTTCTGAATAGCCACTTTTCAGAGGTCAGACCCTTAAGAAGATCTTAGTTTGGCCATAGAAACAAAATGGTTTGAGTTGGAAGGGACCTTAAACATCATCTAGTTCCAAACCCCCTGCCATGGGCAGGGAGACCTCCCACTAGAGCAGGTTGCTCAAAGCCCCATCCAGCCTGGCCTTGAACATTTCCAGGGATGGGGCATCCACAATTTCTCTGGGCAACCTGTTCCAGTGCCTCACCACCCTCACAGTAAAGAATTTCTTCCAAATATCTAATCTAAGTCTCTCCTCTTTCAGTTTAAAACCATTACCCCTCGTCCTATCGCTCCACTCCCTGACAAAGAGTCCCTCCCCATCTGTCCTGTAGGTCCCCTTTAGGTACTGGAAGGCTGCTCTAAGGTCTCCCCAGAGCCTTCCCTTCTCCGGGCTGAACAACCCCAACTCTCTCAGCCTGTCTTCATAGCAGAGGTGCTTGAGCCCTCTGATCGTCTTTGTGGCCCTCCTCTGGACTCGCTCTGACAGATCCATGTCCTTATGCTGGGGGCTCCAGAGCTGGACCCAGTACTCCAGGTGGGGTCTCAGAATGTAAGCTGCTAATTTCACTGAATTTCACTGAATTTTTTTAGAGTTGGAAGGGACCATATAGATCATCTAGTCCAACTCCCCTGCTGAAGCAGGATTGCTTAGAGAATGCTACTCAGGACTGCATCCAGGCGGGTCTTGAAAATCTCCAAAGAAGGGGACTCCACAACCTCCCTGGGAAGCCTGTTCCAGGGCTCTGTCACCCTCACCGTGAAGAAATTCTTTCTCATATTCGAGTGGAATGACACAATTTACTCTTAAAACCTTATTTGTGTTGTACTGATCTACAGTAATGTTTTGTATGTAGATCCCTGCCTCCCAGAAACATTAACTGAAAAGTGTTAGCCCATCTTCCTATATCAGCTGGAGCAAATCTAAGTTCTCTGTCCTTTGAAGAGCCTTCCCTGGCTCTTCCCTGGGACGGGCATTGCCAAATGTGGCTGCCACCCTGAGGATACCACAGCCCCAAGAGCAGGTGCTGCAGAGTGAGCTCAGCACAAAGCCCACACCTTCGTTACCTCACCAGCGCCTGCTTGCCAACAAGGTGGCCATGATGTGGCCATGGCAGGAGGAGGAGGTGACAAGCGTTGGTGTCTATAGGAATGAGTCATGGGGATTGGGGATCGGAGAGCAGTTGCCAGAAGGCTGGTCAGGCAAAAGGGGCTTGGTTGCAGAGGTTGAACCTAACATGGTGACTGCTATCTGAGTGTCATCCTGCAGTGGAGAGTAGGTTGGAATCCAGACGCGTTTGGCATGTGTGAGCAGGGTCCTCCCGTGTGCTTGACTGCGTGCAATGGGAGCTTTCAGCAGTTGAGAAAAAATACTGTAGAACTTAGAGCAGACAAGAAAGGGGTTAAAAACAAGTGTGAAAAGTTGGATCATGGTACTTGGTGTCTTGAAATGAAGCAGGATTTTTCTGGAAGGCTTTAGTCACCTGGGAAAGAAGGATCGGGTAGCTGTGTGGGAGGCAATTTGCAGGCAAGTGTACTCCTCTGCAGTAGATCGGTACATTTTAATGAGGTAAGTATATTTGCTCCGTTTTGTAGGATTTGCTTTGGACTAGAAGTCTGGAAGTCGTTTTAAATAGACTGCTTTGAGATATAATGGTCAGGTGGAAATATTAGAAGCATATAATATGGAAACCCTGTATTTACAACATATTTGTAGGATCCCAGAAGCTGAGCTGAAAAGACTGCCTCTTTTCCAGGAGAGATTTTTAAGAGTAAATAAAGTTTATACAGAGGATATAAAAACAGAAGTGGAGTTAGAAACTGCTGTAGCTCTGTGATTTTATTTATTTATTTATTTATTTACATCTGCAGCTGTCTCTCAATCCATCCCACCCCGCAGGAAAGGAAGCTTTCACACTGGCATCCTTCTCCTCTTCCCGTCCCCTTCCCATAGGCTGCGTGGGGCTGAATGGGGCCATTTTTTAGATGTAGAGTCCCCTCACAGATGACTTTCCAGGTGGGTGGGAATTCCTGGCCACTGATGGTGAGGAGGGGAGGGACAGTGGGCCCACCATGCTCGACCCCCAGGCCTGCAGCAGTGAGCACCTGTGGGAGGGAGAGCTGAGGCTGGATGCTGCTGGACACGCTCCCATCGAAGGGGGTGGGAGAGCTGGGTCATTGTGCCTTGGGACCCTGACGCTTACCTGGAGCTCACTCTTTCCAGTGAGAAGTCAATGCCTTTCTTTGGACAAAGATGCCAGTGAGTGAGATGCACTCAGCTGATGCCCTGAGTATCAGTCAAGCATAAGCTTCAAGTTTGAGAAATGTTTTGTGTTTTCTGGTATTTATCATTTTGACTTTTCCAGTTCTTTCTTTTTCTTGTAGTCGTGCTCTCTTGTTATTGGTGTCCGCTTTCTCCTTCTACTTATTTAGTTCGATATCTTGTCCTTTCTTGAGCTTGTTTCTGCTTTCCTTCTGCTGTAGGAACAGAGAGTTTATAATAGCTGTAGCATAACTTCAAAAGGTGGATCTGCAATGTTTTAAACAATTATTACATAAGTCGTTAAAATAACAAAGACAAAATAAACACATCCTCATGACAGTGAAGAAATAAATTCCAAGGGCAGTATAAGCATCTGCCAATCTCTAGTGTTGTTTCCTCTCTTCTTCCAAGATTTTCTGGGAAGGTTTTTCACACCCGCTTTAACATCTCCTTTTCTCTAAACTTTTGGAAACTCCTTAACGAATGGAATATCATTGGGAAAAAAAAAAAACAAACCCAAAACATCTCTGGGGTTACTCAGGACCTCTGTAGCCATGTTCAAACCTTAACTAAATAATTTTCAGTACTAGCTTGTTCTGAAAATCTTGTGGTTTGCCTCTCCGTGAAAATGTCACCAGCAGGTCACAGGCAGTTGCTGAGGCGCAGAGTGTCACCTTCTGGGGCACCTCAGAGGGGTGGCCTGCAAGGCTGGGAAACCCATACAGAGTAAAAGTGAACTTATAGTGCTGCCAAGATCTCTCGCTATGAACTCGGTCTTTTGAGAGAAGTTTTTAATCCTGAAAAGGTGTGGGGAGGGACTGGCAACCAGTTTCAGAATCCAGGTATTTACACAACATTAAGACAGGATTATGAAGTGAATAGTGGTATTACACCCATTTTACACGAAGCCAAATTGAACTGCGGAAAAGCCATTTGTTAGGTTTTGCAAGTTTATGACTGACCAAAGGACTCTGATGATTTAGTAGCCGTGCTGAGGTGCTAAGAGATTAAAAACAACTTCCGTTTTATACAATGGAGCTACGGCTTCACCATCACCAAGGACAGCTTTGATTCCCCTTCCAAATAATTCTGAAATAAGCTTGCTGGCAGATATTTCTGGATTGCAGCTCACGTTGTGCCAGGCGGCTGCTTGGAGGATGCAATGTTGAGCAAAGACTCTGAAAGTCTTGCAATCAAATTATTATGTTGCATGAGAAAATAACGAGCAGTGAAAAGTTGTGTTTTTCAGGAAAAATTACACAATCTTTTTAAAGTTACAGACTGGTTCTTACTCTGGGAAGCTAATGTTTATAAGCTAAGCAGCTTTTTGCATCACCTTTATGCCTTATCCGTGACAGAAACATAAATTCAGTTAAAAATTAAGTTTGCATGCTTCTGGGTAGCATTCATACTTACAGTGAATTTTATGTATAGACTGGTGTGAATTTTGAAGACAGTCTTGATTACATATCATGTACTGGAAACTGTCAGCAGCCATATGTTCAGTATATTTTACTGCAATTTTGCTAATAAATGTTTTTTGCTTTTCTTCTTTAAAGGTGTAATCTATCATTCTGCAAAAGTATAACCATGAAGGCTGGAGGTGGGGAACAACACATATAGATTGGGGACTGAAAAGATTGAGAAATGTTCTCTTATTTCCAATTTTCAGGAATTCTTCGAACATGCAAAGAAGCTCTGGGACGATGAAGGTGTAAAGGCATGCTTCGAGAGGTCAAACGAATATCAACTGATTGACTGTGCACAGTAGTAAGTATTTCTTTTTATGCAATCAATAGCCAAGAATGTAATCATTTATAACAAGTTAGAAAACATATTTTTAGTAGCAAGATCTGGAAGTTTTGCAATGCAGCGATTAACATTTTAATTCCCTGTATAGGCTGAGCATGTATAGCAGAAGTAATGGATGGTTTTATCATAGTTTGCCACTAGTATACAACTAAATATTTAACAGCTAATAAAGATTAGCATGAAAAAAATCAAATTCAATATTTTAAGTATCTTTATTCCATTTTAAATAGATGTATATAAAATCATTTCCATTTAAACTAGTAATTTTAAAAAATGTAGAGCCAATCTAAGGAAAAATGCTTTGTTTTAAATTCTGAGACCCAAACAGCACTGAAATTGCTCTGTGTTTTCACATTCCATTAACACTTCTGAGATTTTTACCCAACCAGGTGCATACCTGCATTGCTAATATATTTTCTGGGGGAAAAAGGGTAAGAAGTACTGACTTAAAGATAGTAGTGCATTTGGTATTCTCTCCTTCATATACATCAAGTGAAGTGGTATCTGTGCATGTAACACAGTCATAATCCTTAAACGGGTTCATCTGATTAGAAATGTTCTAAAAAGAGATGTGTAGTAGATTATGAAGGTGCAAATCATAAATACATAGCACATTGATGAAAAGAGATTAATCAGGAAATAGCACATTAACATGCCAGGGCTACAGAACTCAGCTGTCCTCAGTAATAATGAAGCTCTGAATTAGACTTTGACCAAAAATATACATTTCATGTGAACTGCTATTGCGAAAATGTATACTCTTACAGTTGCTATGTGATTTAGGGTTTTCAGAGAACACACTTTAGTGTGTTATGATTTGTCTAATTGGCGGTATGGTCAGCAGCTATGCCACAAGTCTGTTATAGCGCTCAGTGTTTTGTTTTTCTGTCCTCTCTGCTCTTGGTGCCGAGGCTGAAGCAGAGGAAATGGGCCATGTTGCTAAAGGACTTGTCACGCTTCTGCCACAATGGGGAATTTCAGTGCTGCGGGTCATAGTTGCTTTTTCCTTTTTCCAGATTATTTCTGGGAAAGAGAAGGATCCAGTAATGATTCATCAGCACATGGAAGCAAGGGAAAATTACATATGTTTAGGAAGGAACTCATTTGACCTCAGGGGACTGAATTTACCAAAACTTGTGCATTTGCTCACAGTCCAGATTGGCTAGAAATTAAAGCAGTGGTTGTACACCCAAAAAAACCCACTAGAAAATTGTCCTAAATTGTGATCACTGGATTTCCGCTCTGCCCTCACTCACCACCACCGCCATGGTACCGGTCTGAGCTATGCTTGCTGAAAAGTCGAGACTGACTGGTTTTGATATCTCTTAATACACTCAAATAAGACATCAGACCAAGAAAATAGAATAGTGACATGTATTTAAAATAAATTAATGTAAAACTTACTTTACCGATCAGTAAAGGTCAATGTGTCTCCCAGTCCTGCTTTGCAAAACAGTGCTGAAAGGACCAGGCAAAAAAGGAAGACACTGGATTATCGTGTTAATGGTACTGTGCTGAAAAAAATTATGCCTATCTACAGGCTTTCACAAAGAGAAGAGCGTTAAGTCTCGTGTTATGTCCAAACCCAAAACACAAATGGGGAAAAAAATGGATCTAGAATGAAGTCCATTGTCCTGAAACATAAAACTAAATCCTGCTACATTTTTCCTAAAAGCTTAAAAGAAGACTATTGTGGTTCTTCTCTATGTATTTCTCCCTATCATCTAAACGGCTTGCTTTTTCTTTATTCTGAGATTATTATAGTAGTAAATATAATGCTTGCATAATTCTTCACCTTCAAGACACTTTATGAAATAGTATTTGATACTTAAATATCCCTTGAGTGTATCTGTGTTTGCCATTTCATGATCTACCTGAAAATGTAACAGCTAAGTGACTTACCCACTTTTACAAGCCTTTGGTCTTACAGCAGAGACTTGAAACTCTGGAATAGCCATGTCACTTTTCTCACAGGTATTGATGATACAAAACAGTGAAGTGTAATCTTAACAAAAAGAAGATACAAAAAATGCACCCAACTTTTATCTGCCCCTCCATCATTCCTTGAAAATTAAAATGGTACCAATAGAGTCAGTGAAAAGGGGATTTAAAAGTTGCTGTGTCTTTGCTGCACACATGTATTTAAATATCGCACGACAGTAGTTGTTTTAGCCAGAAGAACATTTCTGTGCTAGCATTGGGTAGACCTTATTCAGAGTGGTGGGGTCGTGTCCACCTGGACACCACCTTGTAACTGGCAGAGCGTGTGGGACTAGGTTAGAAATACAATTCTGATATGCGCATATCTTTTCTTATGTGCGTGTAGGAAATACTAACTGTGAGGGTGCTGCCTTTCTGGCTCAGCAGGAGCGGATGGCATTTCTCTCAGGACCTGTTTATGGTCATCTTTACTGGGTAAAGGAAAAAGGGGAAAGAGTGTAATGCTAATACACGTGCTCACTGTGGGATTTTGAAACATCTGCAGTGTTCTTATTACACTGGCTTTGGGAGAGAGCATCCCACACCATCAGCTAAATCCTAATCTTTTACTTGATAGTGAAGGAAGAATGTTATCAGTAGGTCACCACTAATTTCTCTGCTAAAAAAAAACCCAAAGTAAACCAAAAAAATCCCAACGTGTTAAAAATACTGGATTACAAGTTGGTTGGCTGACTTAAAATACTGAAAAGCATTATTAGCAAATTATAAAGTCAGCAGCCCAACTTGCTGACTGTTGAGTTACAAATACAGTGTGTTTTGGAATAGTTTAATTTGGCTACACTACAGAGCTTCTGTATTTTTAAAACTTAACCTAATTTTCTTTTTTACTGCGGGAGAAATATTTTTCTGGAAACAGAGATAGTCAAAAGACACAAAGTCAAATGTTTTATTTACATTAGGCCTGAAAGTTGCTTTTCCCTGATCTTTAATGCCCTTTTAAATTACCAGGGTGCTGTTCCTTCGCGGAAATGAGGGTGAGGGCCTGCTTGTCAGACCACTTCAATATTCTTACATTACTCTTCATGTATCTGCACTTCTTCTAAGTGTCATGTTGGTACATCATGTGATATTTGTAACAAATACCAATCTGTGACCAAGCCGGAGGTCAGATCTTGTGGTCTGACAGTGGTAAATGTATCATAAGCAAAGATCTGAATTGTTCTTTATCACTAACTACAAAGATATTTATGTAACTCTTGGAGGAGGGAGTATAGCATGGCCACCAACCATACTTTTTCCTTTATGACCTTCACATATTCAAGTTCAATTTCAAGTTTAACTTAAAAAAATATATATATTTAATTTGAAACATTGATTTGATTTAGTTGTGTCCCCATTTGACTTATCTAGATTTCAGCAGGTTGGGTTTTTTTATGATGATAAATCTTACACCTTACATTAGTTAACTTTAATGTATTTTGAACTACTGTGATTATGTCCATGTTCACATACTTTATATTCAGCAACTTCTAGGTCTGTAAGGGACTTGCAGGTTGTGAATTAGTGCTGCCTTTGTATTGAACTGCTTAGTATATAAATAATAGACCAAAATACGTTCATTAAAAATTTCTTGTAATTCTGGGATAGTTTTCTAAAAGCTAAATAGTTTCCTATAAGATGAACGCAACTCCATTTTTCAATATTTCAATTTCTTTATAGTAGTTATTGAATGCCCAAATTTTATTGTACCTATGGAAAGGAACTGCAAAGCAAACTTCCATGAATCAAGAACAGATCAAAACAAATAAAGGTCCAGGTATGATGGCCTTTGTTTAAAAAAAGACCCAGAAAAAGAGTTGATGAGTTGATTATATGTCTTTATTAACTTCATAAATTTAAGTAAATTAATTTAATTGGCAATGAAGAGGTATAAAATTTTCTTTTAACTAATAGCATACCATGAGGTAAAGTTTTAGGTTGTAACCACCTGTTAGGCTTGTTATATGTAAGTGAGTTGACCTCACCCTAGTACTGGTGAAATAGTTTCTGTATTATAAGCCCTCTTTCTTCACTGCAAACTATGTGCTAATTGGTGGCTGCTCCAGCAATCCCAGAAAAGCCACTGAAGTTACTTTTTGCGTGGAGATCTAGCACATGAACCCACAGACAGCAGTGAAGTTGAAAACCTCTGCAGAACATCAGTCATTGTTGGAGGATATCAGGCACCCCCATTCTGGTGTCGTCTGTCCATTGTTGTGATGAAGTAAGTGTTAAGTTACCTTAGTTTTGGTTAGTCACGGGTCAGTTATTCAGTTGACTGGGTAAAATTAGTTGATAGAGGATACTTAAAGTGCTTAGGCACTGTCAGGGAAAAGGTGATAGTTTTAGAGCAGAAAAATAGACAAGCAGAACTAGGCACTTTTGAAACGGGATTAAAAAGACAAAACCAGAACATCCAAGGCATTGTGGTTAGAAAAAAACAAACAAGCTACTGTCAGATTTATTGGAAGATTCCAAAGTTGAATTTTGTCCCGTTACATTCACATGAAATAGCAGTGTGTGCGTGCATGGGTGGCCCTAGCCGGAAGGGTTGTATTTCGGCCCAGTGAGTTCCTCGCTGTAGGAAGTATAGCAAAGGCTTAAGAGAACCCTTCCCTCAGCCAATGCTTCATCCCAGTTTGTCTGTCAGTCTTCTTTCCCTGATAAAATATGTCACTTCCGATAGACTTAAGTGTGAAGGCCTAAATTGGTCTCTATGCAAACATTTGGGCTCATAAAACTTGATTATGCAAGTTCTCAGGAAAGCAAACACATGGGATGTGAGCTTGGCCAAAGAAAATTGATTTTATATTTGAGCTAATATACATTGAAAGACACACCTTGAATTCTTTTTCTTTGTAGTTATTCTATCTTGGAGAAGGGTTTCAGCCGACTTCTGAGGCATCTATCCTGGTATTAGGTGGTGTCCCTCAGGGCTCAGTTTTGGGGCCAGTCTTGTTTAATATCTTTATTGATGATCTGGATAAGGGGATTGAGTGCACCATCCGTAAGTTTGCAGATGACACAAAACTAGGTGGGAGTGTTGATCTGCTTGAGGGTCGGAAGGCTCTACAGAGGGACCTGGACAGGGTGGATCAATGGGCCAAGGCCAATGGGATGAGGTTTAATAAGGCCAAGTGCTAGGTCCTGCATTTCGGTCACAACAACCCCAGGCAATGCTACAGGCTTGGGGAAGAGTGGCTGGAAAGTTGCCCAGCAGAAAAGGACCTGGGGGTATTGGTGGACAGCCGTCTTAACATGAGCCAGCAGTGTGCCCAGGTGGCCAAGAAGGCCAACGGCATCCTGGCCTGTATCAGGAATAGCGTGGCCAGTAGGAGTAGAGAAGTGATGGTGCCTCTGTACTCGGCGCTGGTGAAGCCTCACCTCGAGTACTGTGTTCAGTTCTGGGCCCCTCACTACAGGAAGAACATTGAGCTGCTGGAGCGTGTCCAGAGGAGAGCCTTCAAGCTGGTGAGGGGTCTAGAGAACAAGTCATATGAGGAGAGGCTGAGGGAACTGGGCATGTTTAGTTTGGAGAAAAGGAGGCTGAGGGGAGACCTCATTGCCCTCTACAACTACCTGAAAGGAGGTTGTAGAGAGGTGGGTGTTGGACTCTTCTCCCAAGGGAATAATGACAGGACCAGAGGAAATTGTGTAAAGTTGCAGCAGGCGAGGTTTAGATTAGATATTAGGAAGAATTACTCTGCTGAGAGAGTGATCAGGCACTGGAACAGCCTGCCCAGGGAGGTGGTGGAGTCGCCATCCCTGGAGGTATTTAAGCAACATGTAAACATGGCACTTCAGGGCATGCTCTAGTGCCCGAGATTGTTGGTTTGTGTCTGTTTGTGGGTGGATGTGGTGGGGTTTTTTTGGGTTTTTTGGGTTTTGGGGGGTTTTTTGTTTGGTTTTTTTTGTGGTTGGACTCGATGATCTCAAAGGTCCCTTCAAACCATGAAGATTCTGTGATTCTGTAATTAAAAAAAAAGACCTGTCTTTTGTGTTGTCTACAGATTCAACTCCTGATGTGAGAAAACAGGTAATTTTTTTTTCTCAACAGCAGCATTTCTTGAAACCAGCCATATTTCTGAGTGGCTTTGTGCTCTCCAAGACATAAGATTTGATTATTAGCATGGACATAGTCATCCCTAAATTCCCTCTTTCAGTCTGAGACCAGAAAACCTACCTTGGCATTATCTGCTTCTTTTGTCTAGTGTGGGACTTCACCCTGGTGTGTTGGTGTGTATGCAGGCTACACGCATGACTGTAAATAAATATGAGCATTAGTGCAATCCGTGTACTTTCACTTAGTGTGGCTTCAGGATTTGTTACTTAATACTGCTTCTTCTAGGGATTTTCCTAGAAGATTGGCTGTATCATACTCCAAATTGGATTCTGCTAAAGCTCTCACAGAGGCAGGTCACGCACAGGCTGCATCGAGGCAGTGGCAGCTAAGTCCTTCCTGCAGTGCCTCCTCGACAGCAGTTAGTGAACCCAAGCCACCTGCAGCAATGCCTTTGTGCGCAGTATTAACCTTTTCGGTGCCAAGGTCTTTATTCATTCCTAATTCTATCTCATTTGAAAGTGCTATGTACAGTAATAACTCCTGGTATCTCGATGGTATCAAGCAGCTTTTTTATTCTGACAATGTATGAGGCCTCAGCTTTCCCAGCTTTGGTAGCAGAAGAGCAGAATTGCTTTTTTTTCCTCTTTATCATTAGAGAGTAGGAAGGCGGTGCTTTCTATCATCTCAGCATTTTTGTGTGGTTTATAATTTCCACCATATATAGGATTAAGTCTAGGGATTGTGCTCTGCTTTGTGTACTTGTTCATGGGCTCTCTATTGGCATACACTGTTCATTTCTGCCTAATTGAAGAACATTGGAACATGAAGAAAAATGATCTTTTGGGCACCCTTGAGATCCGAGTTGAAATTCTACAAACCACTTAATATTTTGCATAAAGCTGTCACTGATAATTGGCTGTATCAGTTAGTGACTGACTGTTGCAGCCCATCAAACATTTTTGATATATCCCATATCATATGTCTTTGTCAAAGGAGATGTACAGAATTGGTGCCTTCAGTTGGATTTGTGTGCTGTCCCAGGTTTCTTCATAGTAACTGCTGTGTAAGGATAATTCAGATAGTAAAGGTCACTGAAAGTCACCTGAAAAACAGAGACCTTCCAAAGTTGGATGCCTGGAGCCCCATAGCACCCTGTTCTCTGTCAGTGAAGGAAGCAAGAAGAGTTTCTTCATCCTTTATGTTCTCCAGGAAGATATCCAGCAAGAGGCCAAAGGTGTCTGACCTGGTCTGCTTGCATATAGCATGACAAAACTGCAACAGAGAATAAACGCATTTACTGTTGAATAAGAGACTTTTCTAGTTTATGCAGGTGTATTACTATCTGTCAAATCGTTAGTCCAGCAATCTATATTTAAAGTGACAATTAACAAAGATCAATAATCAAAGTATCTGCACCACATAGGGGAAAAAAGTGCTAAGGAACTCTTAAGTCTTTCATTTTGTCCCCAGAGGAGCGGTGTGGTATCTGTGTGTTGTGACATCATTTGAGACAAAAGCCAAAATTATTTCCTTTAAATCTGCTGGCTTTGTCAAACCACCTGGGAGTGCTACAGCGTATGACACGCTGCTGTCTCTGTGTTTGGAAAGATTTTGATATCCTGTTGCTCCAAAACGTGCCGCCTGTATGCTAACAGTCCCAGTGCCAGACTTGGTCCCCGTTAGGACCATTATGCCTGTGTAGAGAAAGCAGAAACGGAGAGGGAAGACAATCAAGTGGCCTTGTGCAGACGTCTGTCTTGGAGCATGACATGTCCAGGCTCAGGTTTGCAAAGCCCTGTTTGTGCTTTCTCTGTTCGTGGCGTACTTTGAAGACACCTTGGTATTTCTTTGTGCATGCCAGAGAAAGTGAGATGGCTCATTGAGAGGGAAGCAGGACCATGAAATCACGGTTTTGTTGTGGAGAGGAAGGGAACAGAGGGCGAGTGGGAAGGAGTAGGTCAAATAGTAGGGAGGAGGAGGAGGAGTCTTGCATACTGATCAAAGAATCATGGTCTAAACCTTTTTGAAGTCCTTTACACATGGCAATAATATTTTTTTTCAAGTGTTATGTAGTATGACCGTGGCTTTGGATTCATATTTGAAACATGCTTTTTATTGGGAGACTAGAGCCAGACTCTGAAACAACTCAGAACCCGCTTTCATCTTCGCGTTTTGTCTTTAATTAAATTTTTTTCATCATAATGGATGGTGAAGTAAATGTGGATGTATGTACAATAAAATAAGGTAAACATACTGACTATAAGCCAGAGAATATTATTTTTTAAAGCAGTGATTCTTTTTAAACTTGCTAACTGCATATTAAATATAGGAAAAATAATTTTACTTAGAAAAATGAGGAAAAGTATTAATTATAAATGTTTCATTTTCATGTAACTATTTTTTACTTTGGTGATTTGGGAGAACTGTGATGATATTATTTTCTTCCATCTAAAATTCTGTTCTGGTTCAAACATAAACAACTCACTGTCATGATGAAGTTTCTTCATTTTTCATTTTAAGATCTATCATGCATTATCACTTTTAAACCTTACAAATTCATTACATAAGTTAGAAGCAAATTTTGCTTGGTTAATTCATGAACAGGCTTTCTCCACGTACCTGATTTAAAGTATAAACCTTAACCAACCAGTACATTTTTATTTAATGATAGAATAAGAGAGAGGAGTTATTATTATAGAGTAATTACTTTAGCCTTACTGATGAGTCTTCTAAACAGAGGTGTTTGCCAGATAGGACAAAAGTCATTCTGCAGTGTGTAATCTTTAAATTTTTCACTGTTTACTAACTAGTAGACCACAGTCTTGAGAGGCAGAATTGTGGTTTCTTAAAATATGCACTGGGAATTCTCTGAAATAACGTTTTCATCTCTTGCTGTGATTTTTTTTTTTGTTTTCCCCTTTTTGCCCTCACTTACGAAAAATATCATTAGACTTAACCAATTCTACCTTAATTTTGGTGATCAAAATGTGACCATGATGTTATAGGACAAGTAGTTAGAAGTACAAAAATATGGAAGAAGAAGCAGCTGTAGAAACACCCAAAATGCCTTTGTATTTCTGGTTTGGAGGAAGCAGTGGTATGAAAATATCGTTCGCAAATAACCAGTATGGCACTCGGACATGTACCTGCCTGTTTTAGCCACTTCGGTTCACAAATGCTTTCCACACCTAGAGAAGACAATAATATTTCTCAATTAAAAATAAGAGAGAAAATAGTTTATAAACATAGCACCCTCTCATGTCTTTTAAAAATTAATGTGACAAATATTTTTTTCTATTAACTAGTTACCATTGGAGAAGCCTTTTAGCAGCCCTAGATGGGCTGCCCAAACATAAAATGAAACCATGCATTTTCCCACACACTTCTGTGTGCATGACAGTCTGTTTTCTGCAGTTTGCAAACAAGCAGAAAGGTTGAAAATGTCAGGCAGAAAAACATAAAATATTCCTTAACCTCAATTTAAGGTAGTAATAAAGTCTGAAGACCAAGCAAAGTTATGACAAATGCATGAAAGTACACTTCAACTCTTTTTAAGATGTTTTGTTAAACATTTCTAGTTTCCTTTGAAAAATATACCAAAGCTGACTTTATTCTGTTGAGGAAACAGTTCTTTCCTCCCTAGTCAACCATATATTTAAGTTTTTCCTGAATGCCTGATGAATGGTTTTCTTAAATTTTTTCCTGACTGCCCACACGGTGTAATAGTAGGTGCAGGACATGTTAGTCCGACACAGCAACTCAGCCCCATTTGGAAATATGATCCATTAAGTGAATTAGAGGTTTGCAAATAGGTCCATCAGCTGAGCTTGTCTGCATTTACTTTTCGTTGTTAGTATCCTATATTTAATTTGGATATACGGTTTTCCGCATCCCTTCTGCAGAGGTGAACTGCAGATTTTCAGAGGTTTATATGCATTTGCAATACACACTTCAATCGCTTTTAGAGCCTGAGAAAAAGCCTGCTAAAAAATCAAGACACTCAGCATCTCCCTCAGTGTATATGCTGTCAAAGAGTTAATATTCTTGAAAACAGAGAGCGAGCATTCTGTTGCATTTATTATTAAAGAGGAAAGGCTGTGTTTATGTTATATCACAGCAGTGAGGACAGAAGTGAACAGGTAACAGGGCTGAGTCAGTGAACTGGTGCAGTGGGTCAGTGTGACTGGTGAAAACGGCCAGAATCTGGGATATTGAGCCGGGGTGGGGGGGAAGGAAGGCTGCCCTGTAGGGCTGGACTTCAATGAGGGCCATTTTGTTTGAATTTTGTGTATTACAAATAATATGAGGTCTTTTTAAAATACATGAATGTAAAATAATGAAGTGAAAAAGCAGGCCTTGAAAGTTGTCTTGAAGGTGCTGTCTATCTAGATTACAGATAACTACCAATAAAGAGAACCTTAAAAGCTGTGTATTCCCACCTATCAAGCCAGAGAAAGAGTAAAACTAAGCATTGCTTTTAGTAATCATGCTGATACAGCTGAACTCCAGAAGTCCTTATTGTGAATCATTGCTCAGCGTCAGCATCTCAAAAATTCTTCAAATGAAATAAAACTGCAGATGTTGGTTATCTAGAATCTGCATGCAGGATTTATGAGTAGATTTCAGAAGGAAGTTGTAGGTCATTCTGTCAGTTCTGGTGTTATTTATATGCTGTTCTTGCTTTAGGACTCTTCCAGTGTATGTGTGGGAGAAAGAGTAAACTATGACCGAAGCCAGCTTCGTTATATTGCGGGGAATGTTAAGAGTCACTTATATTTACTCCACTTCTCCAGCCTGTCAATTGATACAGAATTTAATTCAATCTGTTCATTTACAATTCATTGTCGAGTGTGTGCATGTTCTCAGTGGCAGAGATTAGTTGGTTAAAGAATAACATAAGACTATTAATAAGCTTATCATTATGTAACACAAATGTATTTTAAATTTTTTCTGTGGGATTTTTTTTTTACTATGCTCTAGAGAAAAGTGTGTTCCATATTCTGTTGCCTTAAACCTAACCTACCATGAAACACTTGTTTACATAATCAATTTAATATAATACAACTGTATAATAACTATAATAGCTGTAATTTGGATGCTTAAAAAAGAAATAAGACCACTGAAAATTTAATGGCAGGTTATATGGGATACTGTCAAGTTATTTACACTTGGGGTTTGTCTTTCCTTAATGCCACATGCATTTCTTCACTTAGAGATTGTCAGCTTTTCTTTTTCAAGTAGACAGTTTCTCACCCCAGGTTAATGGAAGGCCAAGAGTCCTATTTCTTCCTTAAGGAACTACTCACTGGCCAGACTGTGCGTACATGGGCTCCTCCACGCTAATACACGTACACAGCCTTGTTTGTGTTAGGATCTACAAGAAGCCAGGGTTTGGGTGGCGGTGTTTTTCTAAATTAATGCTGCACCAACAGATTTGAAAAAAGAAAGATGATGGAATGTAGAAGTTAGGAAATAAGAAAATAAAATACGGTTTATAATTTGTTGGAAAAATGTAAAGGCTAAGCCTCTATGCTTGAAAAAGAAATTTTAAACCTCAGACTAAACCAAAATAGAGTCATGGTATTTGACAGTTTGGTTGTAATCCCAATTTTAAGGTAAGTCAGACTGGGAGACTAAGCAGTTTTAGGATGTCTCTTTACTTCTCATAATTAAGTTAAAGCTAATTTTGTTCATTTTAATACAAGACAACAATAAGGCTGCCAAAATTTTTAAAAAGTTTATTTGACTTTAGAGAAACTGTTTCAGTTGTGTCTATTGTAAAGGTATTCTTTCTGATTTAATTAGAAATGTTTGTTATAATGGTGGGTTTTTACACAAAGTTTAATTTGAGCCTAAATTAAGCAGTGGAAAAGAAAATATGTATAAAATGTATCAATAGACTTCCCGTTCCATGGACACACCAAATAATTGTCTTTCAGAATAAAATTTGTGAAATTTCATTTGTTCTAAAATTGGTTCAAAAATTAGTTTTTTCCTCATTTTACTGTTCCCCTGAAAATTCCTCTATTTGTAAACAAAAAAGAGAGATGATCTTAAGCAGTTACACTTAACTGCTAATGCAGGAAAAGGTCAATCATGAAATCAGTTGTATGGGTTTGCTGAGAATAGTTTTCAGTTTTGGTTTCCTTTCATGAGCATTGTTGGAGGGTGGGGGTATATTTTTATTTTTTGGGTACTTTGTCATAGCAAAGGAATTGGGCTCAACATCCAAATAACATTTAAGTACATTTTTCTGACCAAAGACTCCCTGCCTTTGCCTCCTTGCCATTTTTTATCTCTGTAAAAGAAGACTTCCATACTTTTCTTCTGGTTTAAAAGAATGTGTTTGGGGTTGGGAAGATCTACATTCCAGACATTAGCATCCTGAAAGTCTGATGGTGCAGATTTTGGATAATCATTGTTTATTAAGTTTTCTTCCAACCACATTGTGAAGAAGTTTAATGATCAGCATGGGTGCAATTTCTTGGCCTCCACTTATTTACTGGCACAACTATGTCAGACCTGTATTGCCAACACTACTATAGCAATTATTAAAAAATAATTTGTTGAAGAGCAGTAGAGTGTTAAAAAGCACTATTGCCACTAGGGTTTATTCTATATAGCGAACGCAGAAGTAAGCTCTGCTTGTAAAGGGGCTTTGTTACCCAGAATGACTTTTATCTTCATTGAGTTTGTTAGCCTATTACTTTACATTGTCAGGGTCTTAGAAACCTTTTTTTCAGCAAGTTTGCCATATATTTAATTTTCTCTCTGAACATACTGGAGTCTGCTTTGAAAAGCTTTTGTCTACAGAGACAGATGCCAGTGAACAAACATTTTGCTACATTCTATAGAACTGGCAAGCCCCAGTAAGAAGTAATCACAGTAAACCATAGTTCATTACATCAGCATTGTTACTATTGTTTAAGAAAAAGAAAGAGAGAGGTCAAATGTAGTCACTAGTTTTCCCTCAGTTTCATTTTCTATTAACAAGTCTTTCTAGTGGTTCAGGGTTTTTTTTTGTGTTGTGCACTTGGTTATTCACCTCTTTCCTCCATAGTACATAGGCAGCTGATGTTTGTAGGGTCTCACGTCAAGGCAAGAGGTTCTTCAGAGGAGGTTGTGGTGGAGGGGGAGTGCAGAGCACACGTCGCTTCCTGCCAGTGCCAGCCAACACAGGCAAAAGTTCAGGTTTTTGACCTCATAGTACTTTGAAAGTAATAATCAAAAAATCATCTTATGTAAAGCTGGCAAGGATGAGACCTCTATTGAAGCTTATTCATAGAAAATGGTTAGCTTATTCATAAATACGGGATTCTGTACCTCTGGCAAGGAGCTCATCATAATACACAATATGTTGAAAGAATGATTATGTGATGATTAAAACTGATTTTAGGAATGCTCTTCCTAAAAACATGTTATGCCTATTTAGAGGATGAAAAGAAGAAAGAAGATTGTAGGTGGGTGAAGATAATAAATACAGGGTTTACAAGTAAGGCAAAAAAAAAAAAAGCAGTAAGTATTTTTAGGCAGGAATGCAGAGTCTTAAAGCACTGGACCAACACGTAACCTTGCTCATAGGCTCTTATGTCTGTTTAATGAAGGCATAATGTTAAATGTATGAGATGATTGTGCAGTGTCGAGGGGGGTTAACCTACGTCCTGATGGAAATAAGCAGAATGGATATGGGGGGTAAAAAAAACACCACCCCATAAGATTCTGAGAACAATCAAAGAGAAGCTTTGCCAGGGAAATCTCCTGTTTTCACACCATGTGAAGAGCACAGCGCAGGTCAATGTTCAGGAACGTGAGCAAATACACAGCTACATTCCAAGCAATTAGCAAGCCTGGCTAAAAGGCATTTATAGTAAACTAGATTAGTATCATTACTGTGACATTATCATGAATCTAAAGGAGAAGACCACAAAAACTGAAATATATAAAGAAATGCCTTTAACAACAACAAAAAAAATCAGCAAAAACCAATCATCTACAGACGTTCTGTTAATTTCTTGTGTAAGGAAGTAATTGAAGGACAGTTCCAAAATATTTAAACTTCTGAACCTTTCAGCCTGTGTGATGACCTTAAAACACGTGTATTTCTCCAGAAGCAAGACTGGTTACTTGATCTTGTATAGCCTTGTTCCAGAAGACGAGTGTCTTCTGCACGAGTAGGCGAGGAGCACAGTTACACTTTTTTTCTGAAGGAGAAATAGGAAAGGCTTTATAATGAAAAATCCCAGTTTCATTCTGCCTCTAAGAAGACTGATTGTAGTTGTCTTTTTCTGTGGATCTCGGAGCACTGGGGAGGGTTTCTCTTTTAACAGGTGTGTTACTGTCCTTTTTGCCCAAAAACAGGGGACAAGCCCACTGCAAAAGAGATGGGCAAGACCGGTGCTCTGTAGGCACAACACTCAGTATGTCCCTGTACCTCGGCAGAAGTCCCTGAAAACTTGTGAAAGAGATCATGACTTCTTCAGGGGACTCACTCGCTTTCTCCAACCCTTGTCAAGTTAAGAATCTGTGATCTTTTGTCAGTTTTATCTCTTAAAATGGAGGAAGAGGCATATCTTGCTATCACACTGTTTTGGAGAGATTTCGACGTAAAAGCTGCTTATTCTCTGGACCTTTTTCACCTTACATATGTGCAACAGTTGTAACACTGGCTGCAAGTCTTCTGAGCAGAATCCAGCATGTTTGGATTTTATTTGCATTGTCCTTTTTCCTCTCTTCCAGTGCACAGACCTATGGCTGACTTGTGGTCTCAATCTAAATTACAACTGTATCTCTTTTTGTTGGCTGACATAGTTCTTCTCTCCACTTACTAATAGTATCTGCAGATCTGCTTCTTTGCTTTACCCTGTTTTGTTTGTTCATTATTTTATTCTTGACAGTTTGACCATTTGCTATGATATGGGCCTCTGGGCTCTTGAGATAGATAGGGAGTGTGTCAGCTTGGTCAGTCACAGTGAGGTTCACCTATCTACTTGGGTATGTAAAGTTGGCTTATTCTATCTACTTTTCCCAGACCTCCTTTGACATTTTTTTTAATAACTTTGTGCTTTTCTATTTTATGTAAACTGCATAGGCAGAGTACAGGGCTGTTCATTCAGAAATTATCATTTATCTGTAAAGACTAGAGAGCACCGTAGTGTTTTTCAATGAACTAAAGGCATTGCATTTATACATTGAAGGAGTTCTTATATGTGATTTTGTTACTGCATCCTATTAGGAAACAGGCTATTATCAGACCCATCTGACCCAACTTTGAAATTACCTTAATATTTGGATTGCGTAATGCAGTTATATTTTTCTATTGTTCATAACACAGTTGGGGGCTCTATTCATTTGTCTGTAAAAAATATCTTGATAGGAGTCTGCTTTCCGCGTAATTCTTATTGTGGCAATTCCATTCTATCCGGGCATGTGGCTTCTTCTTCATACCTTGTGATGAAGGAAGAGAACATCATATGTAGCGATTTACTTGATAAGTGCTAGATCTGGGCATGCATGACAGAGAGGGCACTGTTTCCAGAGGAACCACAAAATTGAGTTTAGGGGAAAAAAGGGGGAAGAAAGAAGGGAAAAGGCTTCTTTTCATTTTAGACCAACTTCAGCAGTGCAATCACTACTCCATGCATTTTGAAATGGTTCAGCTGTCTGCTAGGAGTCAGCCATAAATCCAATGGGGAAATAATGGCAGATGGAAAACCCTGGGAGTGTTGTGGGCATTTGCAAACCTATTTACCGTATCCTTGTGAGGATTCAGTACAGTGCATTTGGCACTCTCAACCTACACTGCAGATTGTTTCCACAAGGCAGTTCATAACATAGTGGCAGAGAGGACCCCGAGGTCTCTACATACAGTACCACCTCACAAAGGTATGTGCTCGTTTGTTGTAAGCAGACAAAGCATACCACCAGGAGAAAAGGAGAAATAGGCATTTCTTTCAGAACAGATGTTTTCAGTTTTACTGAAATCCGTTCTTGCTTCATCATGCTCACGTGAAAAGAATCCATCAGAAACTCCCACTGAAGTATGCGGGAAATCCGCAAATGTTGCACAGTGTGCATAAATATTCAAACGATTTACAAATCAAATACTAAGCTTTATATGCATTTCTGCTTTTATATAGTTTAAAAGTATGTAGGTAACATATCTCCTCAGATGATGACAACCTTGCAGAAAGAAAATAACAAGTAAAACCTGGTTTCAGGAAGCAAGCTTCCTAGAACCATAATCATTTCAAATATTTTTTTAAGTGGGAAATACACTGTGTCTGTGAGAAACTACCTTTTCAACTGAGAGGAGCATTTCTTCTCCAATCGTATGGCCTCAGCTGAAGTTCTTAAATCCTGAAGTGCCCAGACGGATGAAGCGCTTAA
This sequence comes from Numenius arquata, assembly GCF_964106895.1. NCBI lineage: Eukaryota > Metazoa > Chordata > Aves > Charadriiformes > Scolopacidae > Numenius > Numenius arquata. Next base: position 25,369,700 of record NC_133579.1, read on the forward strand.
GCCCATTTCTGAGGAACGCGAGGACTCCTTATTTATTCTTCCATTGCTAAGAGGTGAAATAATCAAAAAATCCTGATTGTTTCTCAAAGTGAGAGTAGAAGAGGGCATTGAAATTAATCTTCTCTTTGTTAGGCGCTGGAGTTCAGTAAAGAGCGTGAAGGAAAGAAAATACATAGTGTTGCATTAACCTTCAACACACTTGGGAGCAGCAACAAAAATGCTTCCCATCAACAGTGGAAGATTTTGAGTGACAAGGAATGTGACAGCAGACTGTGCACGGCACGAGATGGGTGACTGCCCATGCAGAAGAGGTGCTTCCCTATGTTCACCGCTGTTTCATTGTCTTTTCTGTTCCATGATGGGGTCCTGGGTTGGGTTTTGCGTGCCTTCCTGCTCACTCAAGACCTTTTTCAAAGCATCTCTCCTCTGGGTTAAACGTCATACAGTTTCAGGTATCCATTCAGATCTGAGACTCGCCCATCTGCATACCTTGTCTGGTGCTCTGAGCTGGAAGTGACTTACCAGTTGCCATTTTCTGCATTGAATCTTCTGTAATTTTCCATATATACAGGTGTGTGAGCGAGAGTGCATGTGTTACACATGTGCAGGTAACACAGAATATTTCTCCCCAGAGTCATGACTTCCAGATCAGCCACCAACCTGAGAAAGCAAGGGGGCTCTGAAAATAAGCTGCTTTCCTTCCTCCCCCCTGCCTAGCCACTGCACTGACCGGGGCGCTGCCTCTTAGTCCCTCATCTTCTCTTCCAGTTCCCTCTTCTTCGCTTCCCCTATACCATTCCCTCCCTGAGGCACTGCTTAGTCTCCAGCTCATAAGTATTTCACAGATTATTTGGGGGTGGTGGCTTTCAGAAGAGTATGCTGAGGTGTGGTATAGAGCCAAATCTGCGGCTTCATACTGTAGTCAGATAATGCCAGAGACGTTCTGCAGACTTCGAAACGAAGTATGATGGCCCAGTATTGTGCATATTCCTAGAATATCACAAGCAGCAGTGTTTCTCCATTTTAAAAACAAACGTCCTTCCAGGTCACTGCATGACTCTCTGTTCTTGTGCAAGATTGAATTAGAGGTAAATTGGCTTTGGTTTCTTAGAATGACTGTGCTGATGTTGCATTGTATTCTGATCTTAAAGCTAAAGGCTGATTTTTGTTCTGGTGGTGTAAGTTGTCTGATTACAGTAAGATAAAACAGCATGAAAGCTGTTTTTTTCACTAATCTTATTTGATTGTCTTTTTAGAGCAGGCTTGTTGCTAAGACCAGTTAGTGAAATTATGCAGGTTTGGGGATCTTTTGGCTATTCTATTTGTAATATTCTGTTGTCTGAAGAATGGGACTAAATTGAAAGCATTCCTTCTTCTTTTTTCTTCCCCCCCCCCGGCTCTCCTTCAGAAATCATGGCATCGTGCTTTGTATTTTCCTTGTTGGTAGTCTGAGATACAGTTAGATGCCTTTCTAAGGATCAGTCTGAAACTGTGCAATACAATGCACAGTGATATGAATGGCCTGTTGTCAGCACTGGTTAAAGAAGCTGTGACAAATCAGCAATGGAGATGGAGCAGGGGGATCAGTTTACAGCTAGGAAAACTACAATGGCAGTTGTATTGGGAAATCAATGTTCTTTTGGTGTGTTTTTTTATTGCCCAAATGTCAGTGTTTCTCAATAGCTTGCTCATAGGAATAGGAGTCAAGGGAATTCTCAATGTCCAAATCACAGAACATGTGCTATTGTTTGAATTCTCCTCAATTTGTGAGCTGCTCTGTAATCATGTATCATGCTGATTTTTGGTATCTGTTATGCATTATTTCAGTTTCTTATGACTTTTGTCTTCCTTATGTGCGCAGGGGAAACAAAAGGGCAAACTAGATCAGCAAAAAGAGCTTCAAGATGTAACTTTACCCAAGAATGCATTACCTGGTTTGGCCATGGGGTACTTTATCCGTGTCTCTTGGTTTACCATCTGTGAAAAAAAAGGATAGTGCCTTCCTTAAGAGCTTGTAAAAGCTGTTACTGTGTTTGATATTAAAGGTTATTGTGGAGGAGTCACGGGCTTTTCCAGTACAAGGCAGTCATAGATATTGGTTTGTCTTTCTGATTGCTGTGAAATAATTGTTAGTGCCACTCTTTGCCAAAGACATCATTATTCTGTCTAGAAAGTATCGGTACAGCTTCATTACTTCCTGGAAAGTGTTTGGTGCGGTACGGATACAGGTCTGGTCCTTTTCAGTTCTCCTAGTACAGCACATCAAATGAACTTTGCTCCATTTTACTACAACTTTAGATGAGACCAAACTGTAAGTCTGTAAGAGCTGAGATATGAATCCTAATAACCAGATTTAGTGAAAGTAAAATGAATGCAGCCAAAATCTTTTAGTTCCACTTTGTAATATTTTTTTATTTTGTTTAATATTGACGTTGTTTTCAAGTTTTTAGAAAAATATTTACATTAGGATGCAGGACACAAGCAGCATAACTAGCTTACCTGATACACAAGTTGTTGCAAGATCCCCTAAACAGGAGGTGAAAAATTAGAAAACGACTGAGGAACATTTTTCTCTAACCAGCTCAACTCTTTGTCCACACTGGGAAAATACACCACGTTGGAAAACGGTTAGCCAACGGTTTTGTCTTTAATGTGCGTAAGGACCACTGTGTAAACTGTGACCAATTCAAACGTCATTAAGTACCATTTTCCCTATCTATACTAACAGTGGAACTGTGTTCAGTAGTCAATGTGTTTACTGTGTGCCAAGCGTAGACAAAATCTGTGTTGTTCATTTTGCAATGCGTACACCAAAGAGCTTTTAAATGTGGTAAGTCTATGACTAATGTTAATGCTTATGGGACTGTTGGGGACAATGTAGATATTTATGCAAATATTTCCCAGTAATGACTTTGAGGGTTGTTTGCTTTAGACTATGTAAAACAAACATAATACAGCCAGCCAAAGTTAGGAGTTTTTGCTCCTCAATAGAAAGAGCGTCTTCAGTGGAGGATGCTTGAGAGGAGCCACACTAGATGTTAAGGTGGCAGGCACCCAGGTGAGTTTAACTCGCCAAAGAATATTGTCTTCAGAAGGTTACCCAGTATCTAGTCAGGCTGCATTTCAGAAGCATCAGTGAAGGCACCAGACCAGTATAACCACCGTATCTCTTAGAAGAGTTCATGCAGGGGCTGTTTACCATGGATTTCCAGTGATCCAGCAGCCTAGGGAGAAAGTGACCATTCAGGGCTCTGAGTATTTCTGTAGGACTGACTGCTAAGATTATATATGCTATTTGGTTTCCTGCTGATTAAATTATATTACAATTTCATCTGCCATCTGTCCATCTTAGGCACGCTGAGCAATAGACCTGGGTGAACTGTGCTTTACAGAAAGGCTTGGCTTTTTCTCTAAAGTTTTATTGGAACAGGAACGTGAGAAGAGTCAGACCTTTACTCAATACGGCTGCATTGATACAAGGGCTCTTCCTAAGTGGATTTTCCAGAAAGACTCAATTCTAGTGCAGACAAGGCCTTGGAGAAACACATGCAGTAATCTCCCCCACCCACAAGCTGTGGTGGGTGGTCTTCTTGTATTCTTAGGAGTGAAGCAGCCCTCTTCGGATGACTCTTCATGCAGCCAGTGCAGCCACTCTCTCTGTGTCCGGCTGTTTGTCCCATCTGCTGCGGACGGTGCAGCAAAGCCTCCTTGAAGTCAGAGGAGAAGAGAGGACTTTCAGAAAGAAAAGGGACTTTTCATTGAATTGAAAAGCCTGTCGTTAAAGCACAAATTATTTTCTTTGTTTTGTAGTTCAGAAATGTCCTTTCTTTAAGCTGGCTCAGTCATCTTTACTTTTTTTTTTTTAATTAGGTCCATTGCTTGAGCTGACCTTTTAAAAATCTCTTTTCAGTAGCTTTGATTTTTACAGGGGAATCCATTATGGCGTAAGAACACAAACAGCGTAGGGCTTCACTGCTGTATAATATTTCTTCATCTTAAAATAAGTATATTTTTCCAGTTGCTTTGGCTGTTGGTAGTTGAAAACTGCTAGAAAAAGATCTACATATTTTATTTGTGATGTGATAGAACTGGGAAGGAAAGCAATAAATAATGATAACAACTCTTAACATAAACTTGTTTTCCACTGGTGAGGCTTATACTGTTTTCTTTGTCAAGCAGTGAGTAGTCCCAGCGTAAATCATGTCTGTGTATTTAAGGTTCATGTTTGAGCAGTTCCCAGAGTTGTCACCAGATTTTCAACCGTCCTTGCTATTTTTACTGTGGTTTTTCCAGCTGATACTAGGAGGCACTGCCCATGTACTGGCTGATCTGTACATGTGTGGTGGCTAGTCCTTCTAACCAGACGTATTTCTGGAAATTCAAAAGTAACTCTACTAGAATAAATTCTGAGAGCTAAAAGGTGTAGCACAAATGGTAATATATTTGAATTACACGGTAGCCCTTTGCAGGAAATACTGATTGCATGTTGCACAGAGTTGCAGCAGCCAACATCAGTGTAATTCACAAGTATGACATGTCTTATTTTTAATCTTACAGCATGGTACAGTGCACCGCGCATGCTGCATTGACTTGCTTTTATTTTACTACTTACAATATGTAAACTTGGGAGGGGACTTCAGATGTCCCTGCACCTTGGGCAGAAATGGAAGTCCTCAGGCCTGCCTGGCGCATCTGCTGTTGCAGGCAGCCTCTTGACCGCATTTTGAGGTGACAGTTGCAGCTGCCTCCAAACCTTTTAGTTCTGAGGAGAGGTCCCTGGTCTGTTCGATCCCAAAGTTACAGTAAAACAATAACACTCTCTCTGTTGAGAAAGCATCAAATCACTTCAAAAACTCACCCATCCTGGTGCAGGTGATTAGATGACCCTTTAAAAGCAAAGCCTTAAAAGCAAGCCTTTAAAATTGCATGCATAGATTTGATCTCTGTTTCTCCTCATACTTGAGCCTGAGCGAAACGGAGGCATTGAAATGCGGTCAGTAGAGCCTTTCTCTGGCCCCAAAGGAGGGATGTGCCTGAATATGTTTCTGTATCCCTTTGCTTCATCAATCCCAACTCTGCAGCAGATGTGACCAGATGGCCACAGGGTGTGTTGTGTAGCTACAAGATAAATCTCACAGCAAGCAATTTCCTTCCATCAGTTAAGGACACATGCATTAAAATTTAGATTTTTTTTTCCTAAAAAAAAAAAACCAAACCAAACAAAACCAAAAAAATCTCTGAAACCTTCTCTTCATGAGAAACACTGCTTCATGTGGCAGCTGAGAGAGTGTGCCTCCCTTTTTTTAGTGTAGGGCAGCCAAAAATTGTTTGTGGTTCTAAAAAAGTTGTAATATTTGAGAAAGTATAAATCCAGTCATATCGAATGTAAAAGATCAGGATTGTCTTTTTCTTCTGGACTTTGCAAGAAATGTGTAACTTCTGGACGATGCCTCCTGTCTGACTTGAGATGGTGATGGGTGAGAAGTAACAGCCACCCCTCTAAAAAGTTATGAGAAAATACTGGCGTGTGAAGTTAAACTGCTTAGAAATATAATAAGTCAAGACAATGAATAGGATTAGAGAAATGTGGAAGTTTGTAGAACTGGTGGCAGTGGTTGACTGCTTATATCCACCAGCGGATCTTGTTCACAGGGGAAGCTGGAGGAAAGCTAGCTGTTACTACAACTTTGTTTGCTCCAAAGGAAGAGGGCCCAGCAGAAGGGAGCTTCAGATAGCAGTAGTGGGCATTTTGATGTATATTTTTAGTACAGCTAAGATAACGTTTCTAGAACTGTAGCTTATGTTTAAACACTCATTTGGGGTTCTTGGTTTGTTTCATTTTGTTTGGGGTTTCTTTTTATCAGCACTTCCCATGCATTCTTTCTTTCCGTTCCCTGGCTTTTCTAGCTGCTGTTCTGGAGCAGCATTCTTTTGTTTTAAGGTATTTGTAAACTTTTTTTGAAAGAAGGTTTTTAATGGAGTAGAAACATACTATGTTCAATAATTGCTTATCAGTGTGAAACTGGGTCAGTTTGCTTTCATGCTTTTATTTTCATGGCCTTTATTTTCAGGGCCTTAGGCTTTTATTTTCATTCAGCAGTAAGACAACGGATGCAATTAATACGGCTTTACATGTTTCTCACCTGGCCAGGAAAGGTGTACATTAGAAATTGTGTCTGAGGTTTTTCCTGGGAGCTTTCATGACATTGCACATGTATTTTGTGCAGTGGGACATTTATATAATGCATCTGGCAACTTCCATCCTAATTATTGTCCAGAATTAACTTTGCAAAGCTGAGAAGTATCATTTAGTTTGTAGTACATTTTTAAAGGGGCATGTAAAAGATGTGACCTGTCCTGCGTAGCTGTGGGTAGGTAGGAAAATGGTTTTGAAACGCTTCCTGTATTGCCAACCATTTTACTCTGCCGAAGCAGGGGAGGAAAAAGGAAATTAAAAATGTAATCTGGCCATACTTAAAATGTTGACGTGTTTATCCTGCACATGGTGTTTAGAACTGAGGTGTCCTATAAGAACCAAGAATGCCTTTAGAGGTTAGTATTTACAGCCATTTTCTTTCCCTTTATCACAGTCAGCATACTAGCTGGGAATCTAAATAAGTAGTCAGCTGAATACACACATGGCTAGGTTATCTCATTTCTAGCTGCCTGCTTTGTTTATCAAGCACTTATGTAACGTTCTGAATTATATTAAGGCAGGGTCGAGCTTTGTATTCACATGCAATGTTATCCTTGTGCTGATAGGAGAGATGAACGGAGTAGGGTGTGAGATGTTCAAAGGGATGGCTGCCTCTGCCCTCCTCTCCTGAGCTTAAGACCTTAGATCTACAGCCCATTTCTCTTTTGCTTTCTAGCAATTACATTGCAAGGCTGCAAGACTTCATGCTTCACGCTCGTATCAGCAGCATGGAGGCGCAGAGCTAAGGCTGCGAAGGCAACAAGTGCCAGACTGTAAACATTGATTTGAATGCTATCAAACTGATTTGGGGTTGGAGATAGACCAGGGATTTTCAATACATGTTTATAATTAAGAATGTAAACAGAATTTCATGTTTATATGCCCCAGATAGAAAAAGAGGCTTTTAAATCTCTGGTTTGAACTCCTTGAAAATAAAAGAAATGAACAGTGAGGGTAGAAAGGAAAATGACACTCCTGTGAGCATTAAATCATACCGTTTCCTCACTCCCTTCCTCTCCCTCTCCATCACGCACAGTTGAATACAAAAACTCAGCTGCAGAGCTGCTATTTTTCATTCTTCTCTTAGACTATACCCTTTTTCTGAACACATATGAATGCAACGGGAGTTTGTTTGTCCTTTTTTTCCCCCCCATTGGCAGGATGTAAAAAAAGAGTTTGCCTAAAAGATGTATTGAAGTTAATAATTATCTGTTCAATTAAAGACCTTTTCATGGTAACACAACACAGTATTTTTTGCGTAAATAGGTTGATATAGACTCACTGTGACCATTATTTGGTCATGTAATTCATAAGCAGCTAACTGTAGCCAGCCGAAACTGGTTTCGAGATTTTGTTGGAGTTTTTTGGTCAATAAATCATAACCTCTCTTGAGACTTATGAAAATTCCTTTTTAGCCATGGTAGTTGCTAAGTAATGCCCCTACTTGGATAACAGTTCAGATACCAATCCTTAAATTGATAGCTTGCAAACAGACTGCTAAATTTATGCACAGAACCTTTCTGGACAAAGCCAGCCAGTTTATTTGCTGTTTTTTACAAGATTAAAGCCTTGAAATCTCCCTCTGCTTAAGCTGCTGATTGCCATCTGAAGTTTCCTTAACTTAGAAGTCTGTATCTGAAAGAAAATCTGAATCCCAATTTCCTTATCGTCTTCATTACTCACCCTAAAAACTTTTAAAGAAAAACAGGCCTTCGTTTTCAGTTTTGGAAATACTATTCATTACTTCAGTGTTCCTTTCTTTGCAAATTTAAGCCACTTAAAAAATAGTGCATTAATACAGATACCAGGCTTATGCCATCCCTGTTTCTGATTCAGTTTTCACTTAACACTAGCTCTAGCGCAGCCAGTGACACTCCTAGACGTGGTGCTACGAATGAATACCTGAAAAATTCCACTTTAGAAGACTAAACCCCCTTCTTTTGTAGAAAGAAAAATAACCAGTTACTTGAACTTACTTTGGCATTTGAATTTTAACATAAATGATGATTTTTTTTAAGGAAAGCTGTATGTCAGATTTGTGTTGAGGTATGCATGCAAAATACTGTTTCACACAGACGTGGGTCTTGTGGCAAATTTTATAAAATCAGCATTTCTTGAAGGACGTACTTATATGATGGCTTCTATGGCATAATGAAGCTTATACAGAACATCTGAAAGCTGTTATAGCAAACAGGAGGTTTTACTGTAATTTGTAAAATAATCAAGAAAATCCTTACAGTACTTTCCCTAAATGAGTGTGGGCACTATTTATAAATTTCTATTCTAAATTCTAGGCATTTTTACATAACGTAGTCTGACTCTCCTACATTTGCAGTTAAGTTACTATTAAACCACCTTAAAAATAAATGAAATGTATTAAGCGTTATCTTCTTTCCCCCTCACTGCCATGACTGCAGGCGTAAATTGTAAATTTTCAGTGATGCATTTCAAGAGGCCGAGTGAGATGAACGGCACAAGCTGCAAAAATCGTCCGTCGCTCACCCACTACCAGGGGCCTTCTTTTCTGTGAGTTTCCATAAATTAGATGTGGAGCCAAAGCAAGCGGAAGCTATTTTTAGTGCGGCAGCGGCAGCGGCAGCAGCAGCACTGCAGAACAGAAGCTGGCGGAGCGTCACGTGTGTCAGGCTGAATCAAAGGGAGTATCCCAGCAATGTGCTGTAAACAAAACAAGGGCGCTGTCAAAAAGCAAGCTTTCAGGTACCCTAAAAAACCCGAATCAAAGCCTCACACGAGAAGCAACTGCACCAGCTTCCCCAGCTGTGTTTCTTAGGAGATTTTCCTATTTTTGCAAACATGGGAGCGCAGTAAGAATTCCCCGTTTCCTGGTGTCCCATTGTCTTGTTCGATGCAGTCCCTACTGTTAGGCGTTTTATTTAGAAATCTTTACTTTTCTGTCTCTATCTCTTATCGAGCGTAATTGTTGTCTCAAGGTACATAAACATAGGAAAAGCAGATGCAGCTGTCTGCAGAGCCACTGCAGAGGGGATGTACTTGCTGTGGAAACACTGCTTTACAGCCTGTGAGCTGTTGCTTTTCCGCAAGGAGAAGAGCAGTATGAGCTAATACTTTATTCTTACACATTAATTGGATTGAAATGTTCAACTCTGAGATTTTCCATTCATAATTAGTATTTTTAATTTTGTGGATTTTTTGCATGAAATGTGTCTGTCCTCAGAAATTATACATTAACCTGAGTAAATACTCACTGAACCTTTCAAAGATTAACTTTTATTTACGTTTGCATTGGTTTCCATGTGTCCGCATGCTTTTGAAGGGACAAATGTATTTTAACTCAGTAATTTCAAGACTGTCTGTTACTTAAAATGACTTGCCAAGCCCATGGCGTGAAAGCTTATGGTCAGTCAATAACATCAGTTTATTGCTTCTCAAGTAGTTGAGATGCAACCTTTATGCAGGTTAAAAAAGGTGTCAAAAATTTTCATTTCAATTGATACTTTATAGGGAAAAAAAAAAAAAAAGCTACTTCCCTTCGTCCTGAAAAACATCTGTTCAGGTGATGCATCCTCTGTAGGTCTTGCAGGTGCGTGTATGAACTATAGGGTTTGATTTTGTTGAGGTTTCTCTTTTGGGAGCCGGGGAATTCAGAGAATGTTTGCTACTCTTACAGTAAATGCAAATAGCTGTGAAAAAGTGATTTGGGAATAAGGATGTCAGCCTGAGAAAGCTGGATAATATGATTTCCCTACAATAGCACCCTATGCAAAAAAGGGTGGGATGGGATTAATACACAATAGGCACATAAAGACAAACGCAAACACCCAATGCCAGTTGTGTCACCACTGGCACAAAGGGACTCTTTGAGAGCAGCAAGTCCCTCTTGTTACCTCCTTGCTGCTCCTGACCAGGTTTTTGCCCTGGGCTGGGGGAGAAGTTGCTCGAGGCAGCACCTGGGTTTGGAAAGAACAGCTTAGCATATCAACCACGGCACAAGTCCTGCATAGGTGCGGGAAAGGACTCTCTGATTCTTCCTGAAATTGTAGGTTTGATAGACTAAAGTGTCAAAGAGGAGCTGTTAACCTGGTCCGACCCACAGACTATACACTTTTGTTCAGACAATGTGTTTTAGGCAAGTTGCAGCCAGGGGAAAAAAAAAACGTAGAATATAATGTTGGGAGTAGAAAAAGCTAAGAAAAAAGAGTAGAAGCAGTAAATTGTTAATGAATGTTACCTGCACATCTTAACTCATGCAATAATGCTAAATATGTGGACTCTGAGCTGAGTGTTTGTAGCTATTCAGACATTAGCCTATTTTTCAAAGAAAGTATCTTGATTTTTCTTTTGTTCCAGAACCCCTTTCTAAGTGTTCAACATTCTCTTATGAAAAGATAGCAAAAATATTTTACATGATTTATACCAATTTTCACTTTATGTAGAAGGAAAAAAACAGTAGCTCTTCTGTTGGTAATGAATGTTTTCAAATTCCTGTAGCCAAACCAAGGCAATGTCCAGCTGAACTCAGAATCCGCAGTTGCTGCTTGAGTTGAGAATCCAAGTGTCATGTGCTGCCTTACCATAAAATAGGACAAGAAGACATGGCCATGAATATCTCTGAATAAACACCTGAATGTCAGCTTCTTGCTCCTTGTCGTACCATTCCCTTGCACAGAAACGCTGCTTCCTTGTTCCAATACCCATCATCTTTCCCATCTCAAATACCATGGGGAAAAAAATGCCTTTAAAATGCAAACTGCAACACATTCTCATGTCTGGTTTTGCTAGAATGGCTCCTACCAGCAGCTATTGTAACTTCAGAAAATGAATAAGCTGAAAACATTTTGATTTGAAGTAACTACAAATCACAGGAAAGGAGCTTGTCTTCAGCTAGAAATTTTAGGGTGTTTTTGGGCCTCAGAGAAACAGGATTTGGAGAGCAAGAGCTGACTGATTCTGCCGATGCCAGCAAGCGATGGTCTGTTTTCTGTAACAAATAACGTGCTGTTTGTTCTCAGCAAATCCGCTGCACTTAAACAGAAGTTAGTAATCACCTACGTGTTTGTGGCCAAACGAGGCAGCCTTTGCAGCGCCGCCGCTGCGCACGAAGGGCTGGGGAGTTGCGTGTGTTACAGCCACCGCGTTTCCTGTCCCGGCCCTGGGAGGAAACCGAAGCAGGCAGCAAGGGTGGGGAATCTCCTGCCCGCTGGATGCCGTCTCGGCCTTTCGAACGCACACCTTGGTGTTATCAGTAATACGCAAAATAAATAAAAACCGTGTGCCTGTGAGGCAATCGTGAAGCCAAGCTGGACGTCACATCCAGCTCACGCATCACAGCTTCTGCAGCTCAGCACACCACTAAGGCATCCATAAAACAGTTGTTACTGAGCGAAGCATAGAGCAGAGATGGCACACTTAGGATATAATTGCATTGAGCTCTTAGTGATGCAAAAAATTACAAGTTGAAAAGAATAATAGTTGCAGTGAATCTGCTATCTACGGGGAAGCTTGGAACAGATGCTTCTTTACTGGGATATTATGAAATCTAATCTTTCAGCAGGTCACTTATGACATGTATGTAAATAAAAAAATCTATAAAAAGCTATCATATTAACATATGGCAATATAATTGAAAAGGAAGAAGATTTCTTGAAAATTATGCTGGGTTAACATATGACTGCTTAAATTAACTTTGGCTTATAGGACTGTTTTAATTATGTAGTAAATTAAATACAAGTAGATCAAAGCTTGTGTTAGTATATATACTTGCAAAACCTTTTCAAGGACATAACGTTTGTAATCAGCTCGTAATAGCTGTAATTTTCTTCTTCTACCATCTCTTATAAAGAAGCTGCTATACATGAGTCTTAACTTTTCTCTGATGTATGCATTTCAAAAGTTTTTTCTGGATTTCTTCTTTTTGCCAGCTCCTTTTCAGTCTCTTTGAATCTTTTGACACAGACTGCAGGTGAGATTGCAGCCCGCCTGGGCACACCCAGCCTGCCATTAACCTAACCAGTCTGGGCACCTGTGCAGAAAGAAAAAGTTTAAATACAGCAGGTTTCTAAAACACTGGGCTCAGGTGCTGGAGCCTTGACACAGCAGATACACTGCTATCTGTAACTGAGCTGGCTAATTTAAATTTCAGCAGATGTCTGCAGTAATTCTCTATATGCCTGTGGATCACCATGAAGATAATATCTCAGTTATAATTTTCTCTTATCCATAGTTATGTGCCTATTCTGTGGGTGTCTTTTTTTTTTTCTGTGAGTTTCATAAGTCCTAGTTCAGCGTTTCCTCTTCCTTATCTGAACCATCCTTTCTTTGATATTTCTCTCTTTCTCTTTCTTCACTCCTACCTGCCTGATAAATCTTGCACCATTATTCTCAACTCTCATCATTTGAAATAATGATACTGGATTTTAATAACATCCTCTGTTTCTTAGCACATTGGGAAAGTCCCTCTTACTTATTCTGCAAATGTGATGTATTTAGCAGCTTCCACAAACCTTGCTGAACTTTAAAGGTAAATTGAAAAAGGCAAGGTTGCTGCACTGATTTTGCTCTAAGTATAATCAGCTCACAGCTCTGTATTTGCTTAATTCCTCCAGCATCTGAAACATGGGTAGACACCTGTTCCAGAAGCTAGATGCGGGGCAACAAGAAGTCTTCCCCTATGGGATTAAATATTGAATAAACTTTGTCACAAATACCCAATAGGAAGCAGAAAGATCCTTATTTTGTGTACTGTATACTGAGTAAAGTATACAGGTGTTTTTCTGCAGTTGTGGATTGCCTTTTGTTTCTCTCTTTCTCCTTTGCATTTTCTCAGAAATATGTAGTCTGTTATTTCAGTAGCTTTAAGTAAATCAGCTGATTTGCTTTTAATTGCTGTGTTCATCATTATATACTATGTATGGGAAGATTTGCATACTGTGCATACAATATCATAACCAACACTCAGAAGTGAAGCCAAGGAGGTGATGTTATGCAGGTTGTCATCAGCATGGATACAAACTACCCCTCACCTGTACCCTCAATTTCTAAGCAAAGCCCTTGCTGTCACCAAAAGGTCATGCAAAGGGTCCCCTCCCACAGCATTGTCACGCTTGTGTCATACAGGAAAACTGCTCTTGCTGACATAAGGGCTTCCTCCTTGGGCTTAGGTCTGCCTCCTGATTTTAACCCTTAAATGACAGAATAATTAAAATTAGAATTTGTGTCAGGCAGCTGCCTATGTCTGATGGATGTAACACCTTAATGAAAAATATACATATTTTGTGGTATCTGAAATGGTGTTTAGATTGTCTTGAGCGGCACCTTGGTACTGATAAGTAGTGCTATGTCTTAATGTTTGCCATTGCTAGTTCATGTCCTTCCTCCCAGAAGTGCTTTTTATGCTCACTTTCTACTTGTTGATAAAATAAAATTCAGGCCTTTCTGCACAAATTCAGTAAATGAGATTTTACATCAAAAAGCAAGATGGGGCGACATGGGGGGAAACAGCATTTCACCTCAATGTGCAGGTAGCACTTCCCTCAGCTGCTGCTTGGCAGGAGGTTTTTTTGAATCCTTGGAGCCAACTAAATATCCTGCTCCGCAGTCCCAGCTTGAGGTTTCTGAAGAGGATCTTGCCCCAGCACTTCTAATAAACGGCATCCTTAAATATGTGCCCCTCGCAATCGGTGCTTCCAAGATGGTAAAAAGTTGTTGAGTTACAAAATTAAGACACTGTAAGCAAGCAGAGAAATCCTGGCAATTAATAGAGAAAGAGTGATACGATCAAGCAACTTTCTTTACTGCTGGAATATTTTTTTCTTTGGATAATCAGTGTGGGTTGCAAAGGGGGAAATAGTGTGGTTGGGTTCTAAGAATTTATATAGCAACGTCAGGAAAATATTACTTGGGCTAGCAGTCAGGGCTAGGGGCCTTTTTTGAAGGGATTGTGATAGAAGGCATGAACTTACTTAGAACAATAGCATTTTAGAATAAGACTGTGTAATGTAACTTTGAACTATTTATAACATGCAGAGAGATAGTGCAGGTACTTGTGTTTAGTGTAATTATGCTTATGCAATCAGCTTTTTTAGGAAGATATCCATTTGACTAGTTTATTTTTGGAAATGTACTCCAGGGTGCTAAAATGTGTATCTATATATCTGTCTTTATATAATTTTCAGCTTTGGTTCTAAATCTGGTTTTTGTATCTGTCAGGAGATATCCTTCTACCTATAAACGCTACGAGGCTGATTAACGACTGATGGCAGACAAATCTACAAATATCAAGCTTTTGGCATCATAAATGAAAATGCCTTGCTCTATAATGGGGGAGGGGGAGAGATTAATTTCCTGTTTAATTTCTGCAAGAAAAACCCCACAGCCTAACCAGATGGAATTTCTTTGTACTATAAATAAGCAAAGCTTTCCTTCTTTCATGGCTTCAATTTTGATATATTTCTATCTAAATTGCTCCTTCCACAATTTTCCTTGTACTGCTGGGTTCAGAAATGTTCCTTCAGATGCTCACTAGATGATGTAAATAACGGAATGAAGCTCTTCAACGCTGATACAGATGTGTGTATATATATAGCTCTAAACATGCTGTGTGGCTAGCTGGGGCAGTCATGACCACTTGAATGTATATTCTGGGGAAAGTTAGGATAAAATACATCTTTCCATCTTGGTTTGGTGCTAATCTAGGTAAATAGTTTTATTAACAATTATAGAAAAAGAATAGAGTGATGAATTTAAGCACTGCCTAAAAATGATTGGTTGTGGGTTTATGTGAAATGCATTTTGTTTCCTTCAAAATGTTCCATCCATAGTTCATGTCATGTCATAATTTCTCAGTTGGGTGTAGGTTTACAATATTATTTTTATTTATTAATATTAATCTATTGGTTTCTCATATCTTGCATTCCATTCCTTAACAATTGTAGATCATGCTTTATTTTATAACATTGGTCATTTTAGTAGAAATTCTGACGCCATGATACACTAGCTCCTTTGTAAAACTTTACTTCCCATCTCTCACCGTACTGAATTGTATTTTCAGTGTTATACACGGGCATGTCCTTGATATTCAGTGTCTATATGGTATCTATACTAAATTTTAATTGTAGCCAGCTTATTACCAGACTTCTGGTGATAATCAGTATCATTGTGTTTGAAGCAGTAAATACAGAAAAGTCTAGTTGGGTCACCCAATGCTGTTCTCCTGCGTTCTACTTCCAGGCACCTCTCTCTTCTGTCACATTTAAAGATAAAGAAAGACCATAGTCAGTCAAATTCTCAATACAAACAAATTTTTTCTTAAAATCAGTTTTTACATGAATACAGGTAGGGTAGAGGTGTAAAGGAGTGAGTTCCTATAGCTTAATTCACTTTTCTGGTCCTTTTTTTATTCTCCGCTGTAATTTAGCAGGACACTAGTGTTGTATGATGTTGTATTCCTTGCCAGAATGGAAAACATTTTAAGATGAACTGCTGAAGAAAATCAATTACGTTTGAAAACAAATTCTGCAGGTGTAATTGAAGATACCTCATAACACCCATCATCCTTCTCAGAGGATAAGTTAGCATTAATGACAGCAGATTATGATCTGGGCATAGTATTAGTTTTCCCGGTTGTTCGAGCAAATTGATGTGCAGGTCCTGCTTTATAAAGCAGTGTGTCAGCTAACAGACCAGCGCCTGGCTTGGTGTGGCAGGTGACATTGCCCATGGCAAGTACCAGACAGGTAGAAGGCACTTCCTAGAAACTAAGCTAGGTTATGGCTTCGTTCCAGTGTCCTCATAGGATTATTTAAATTCATCCGTGCTGTATTGAGGAAAAGTATTTAAAATGTAATGTGCCAAGCTAGAAGGTAAAGCTGGAGCCTGGCTGGCTCCTGGTGGCATGGTGGAGGTTGCAGAGGAGCCTGTTGGTGCTGGTGTCTCACTGTACGCTCACCGTTCCCCTAGGTCAGGTGTGGCAAAACCACTGTTATGTAAAGTGTTATTTATTACATTTATTATATCCTCTGTTAAGCATGCTACTTGGAAGATACAGGAGGGGGCTAATGATCTGTATCATAAGCTGCTGGATTTTAGAAAGATCTCTTTACAGGTTACTCTTAATAGCAAGATAATTAAAGTTGTGGAGAACGACACAGGTGTGATCATTCCCCAGAATAAAAAAACACCTCTGTTCCTGCAACATGCCGTGCAGTGTCACATACTGCTGGATCATAGTTCTGACTATGATGTTTGGAGTTGGGCTGCAGTGAGCAAAGAGCAGAGTCTCCACTTGCTTTAAGGGAAAGACCTTCCTTCAGGCTCCAGACACCCAAAAATCTTGCACTCATTTCTGATCTTTTAAGCGTATGAGCAGTCTCATTGAATTCCAAAGTCTTGTTGCATTCAATAGGATTACTTTTATCCTTAAAACTATGCTCATGAGTCTCGGTAGAATCAAAGCTTTTCTTGCACTGAATTTCTTAGTCCCTCTGTATATGTGAAATATTCAATCATTCTGACAAAAGAAAAAAGAAATAGTGCAGGAAAGTACAAAGCTACTCCGTAGTTGGAATATCTTGCTGGTTGTTTGTCTTTATTTTATCTACATTTTTTCTGAAGTCATTAAAGTTCCCGCTTACCTGTAGCTGCTATGAGAAAATGACTCACCTTGAAAACAGTGTCAGTTTTGAAGAATAGGTCAGCAATTTTTCAGTGCACTTTTAGTATTGCTTCAAATTAGTTCTGGTCATCATTTCTTTCCTACTGGCATGGGCTGTCAGTCTACATAATGTCCGTGACTTGTCTGGAGGGGCAGAGATGGCCGGGGACACCCACAAAGTGTCATGGTGGAGCCCGTCGTATGGTTTCTCAGTGCTGAGATGGGAAGAAACACAAGCAAAAGGCATAAAAACCAGTTGGAAACATCCCCGTTTCCTCGGTTCTGTGATTTGGCTTTTGTCGGTGTTTTGGCACCGAATCTGCTCAGAAGTGCGTTGCGGTGCTCGAGCTGAATTTAGGTCAGAGCAGCCCCAGATCCAACACGTAAGCAGTAAATGAAGACGTACGTCCTAAGTACATGCAGTTGTTTATTACTTATGCTTCTTGATTTGTTTTCCATTTGTTGTCAGATTTTCAAGGGTTTGTGTAGCAATACGTAATAAAATACTGAAATTTTAAAGCCAGAGTCAGAAACGGTTCCTTTAAGCGTGAATATAACTTTGTGCTTTTTGAATATGGGTAGCACTGAGACCTTCTCAAAAGAGCATCTTTTAAGATGGGGAAAGTGTCAGCACCTGCCAAATTAAGGAACAGCTTTTGCTTTCAAAATCATATCATCAGTTATGTTGTAAAGGCGTACTTTTCAGATTTACTTAAAATTTTCATCAGTGCACCTCTCCACAAAGCAAATTAATTTTTTTCCAAAGGAGGTGTGAACTTTGGGTGAAGTCTAACGTGTGATACCGTGTTGCAAGACAGACATATGTTGAGGGCAAGAGATCAGTATTTACAGTGCTGGTGTAAGGACTGGATTATTTGTAATCTAATTAAGAAGGTTACTAACAATTTGAAGGGATTATAAGATTAACAATTATCTGTGTGTTTATTTGATTAAAATAA
Organism: Numenius arquata; assembly: GCF_964106895.1. Taxonomy (NCBI): domain Eukaryota; kingdom Metazoa; phylum Chordata; class Aves; order Charadriiformes; family Scolopacidae; genus Numenius; species Numenius arquata. The sequence goes on from NC_133579.1 coordinate 25,387,485, forward strand.
ATGCCCACAGATTTGGCTGCCATACCTGCGCTCTGGTATTTGGGATCAGAAATCCCATTTAATTGGAAGTAGAAAACCAAACAACAACAAAACTGGTTTGATTCCATTTCTGTGATGACTTTAATAAAAATGTCTAGTCCCTAATTAATCTTTGCTCTATTTGCAGTAAACTACAATGTATCTTATTATTCAGAGCCATTTGGAGAAAGGTTTTTTAGGATTTTTTGTAGGGGAGGGAAGAGTGCTTTTCAAAATAGTATACCACTATTATAAAAATTCATTTTTGAGGTAGAGGTAGTAATTCCATAGGGTACTCCTTTGCACAAGGCTGGGTTTTGCCTATAACTTTGCAGTTTAGGTCTGGTATCGCTTAGTGAAGTTTCATATTGATACTTTGAAAAATGTCCAACTCTGTGTGACTGGGAGTTTCATCTCATTGTGGAGCCAAGTTCCTAGAGGCTGAAGGTCCTCATTCTTCTTCACACCCTACTTTAGATCCTCCTGGCACTAGCTCCTGAGGGCACTCACTCTCCTAAGCAATAGTACGAAGAACTTCTATATTAGAATTTGGTTTAATGTGGACTTTCCAGGGGAAAAACAGTCAGATCCTTAGAGGCCATGAAAAAAGTGGTTCTCGCCCTCAGGACGGGTGCCAGGCACCCTCCTTCTCAGAGCATTTCCCAGCATCTGACCCACAATATCACAGACACACACAGTTTGATGGGAAAAAAATAATCTGGTAAGGAATTTGTTGTTCTAGGAGCCCTCAGGTTTGAAGTGGGAAAGAAAAAGCAAAAGGATACAAATGCATCTACTTTTCTCCCTGAAAATACAAAATTTGTACCTGCCCTCACAGCCCAACCGCAGATTGACCTCCCAATATATCGCCAGCTATATGTCATTACATAAACCCGTGAGTGATGGTTCGATACATAGAGAACACGATTCCTGGTTTTCATTTTCACAGGTTACATGCAAGTTGGGAATGGTATTTTTAATTTTCTCTTTAAAAGAAAAAAAGAGAGAAAAGACAACATTTTGAGATCTGAACTGACAAGTGGCTTGGGGTTTCTGATATCTATGCCTTATTTGTATATTCCTTTTCAGCCTTCTCTGGCTGTTATTGCATAAATCTTCAATGTTTTTTCCACTAACTGTATTGGTGGAGAAGACAAATTGGGAAGTTCAGCTTCCTTCTCAGTGCATGTTTTTTAGCGCTTTAGAAGTTGTCCAGCATTTCAAATTGGCCTCAGTGGAATTTTTTTATAATTAGGCTTTTATCAAGCTTCTGCCCTTACTTGCAGACGTGTATGTGGTACGAAGCAACAGCTCCTACGAAGTGGCAGGGTGACTTTTCAGCTGTAAAGACGGAAGTTGTTCTCACAGCAGCACCATGATACCCTAAGGGGTGGTGACGTTGGTGGCGATCCTGCAAGGAGCTGCAACTGCCAGGCTTCCAGGTGCCTTCACGCAGGTCCTCGGGCTGGCTCGGGCGCTGCTGCTATGTTGCAGCACCGGCACAGCGTTCCTGGTGCTGCTCAGCCCCCACCTTCCCCAGCTCTCCTGCCTTGGGCCATAGATGGTGTGCTGGAACTGGCAGGGAGCCTCTCAGCACTGAGCCCACACAGGGAGCAACGAGGATTGCCTGCAGTGCCAAATTCTCTGTTACCCACAAACCAAGACCCTTTTGCTCCAGCTTTTCTTAAACCAGACCCCCAAAACGGCAACCGCCTGTTGGGTACAGGGTAGAGAGATTAAAACCACAAGCGTAATGTAATCTTCAAAGTAACTTGAAGCAGGACGTAATCAGGTTGTTGCATAATTATTTTCCTCATTCCTCAAACCCAACTCATTGTATTGTTGTTTTAATAGTACAAATGCACTGTACACTGAAAAAAATTGAGGAAAGTTGACAGGAATGGGAAGAAAGGTCCAGACAGTGCAGAGTTAGGAATGCTTTTCACAAAATGCCGTATTAATAAGTAAATGTTAGTGTTAACATGACTTACTGTCAAATGTACAGGTAGCAGGTCAAATTGTAGGGCTAGTTTCGAACACTAATTTTGTAACCCTTGTTTTGTTTAAGTAGCTTGTAGCTATTAAATGGATTTAGGCCAATTATTAGTAAGTTGGACATGGACACTGTATCCTTCTTCCTTCCATTTTGTAGTAACAGTACATCTCCTCACCTCAGCTCCATGCCTTCCTCCAGCTACCCGAGGTAATCACTCAGCGGAGCCGTAGGTGTTATGACCAATTGCTTGAATACATTCAGTGGTTAAATATATCCTGTTCTAAAATGGGCAGGATAATGGTGATTTAATGAAAACATTTCAGCAGCATCAATTGTAAAGATACAGGAATTTTCTTATGAGTCTAATGGTTATGTCTAGCATTTTCATCTGCACTGCTAGACCTCTGCTTGATATTGTTCTTATTTTCACCTGCTAATTTCTAAGGCAGCTGGTCATATACAGATATTTATCTGGTATTGTTTTTGGTGTACAGCTCCAAAGTGTATTGCGCATGGGAATAAGAAGGACAACCCATCTGCTCTACTTTACAAGTAGGGAAGCCCTAATAAATTCCGCTGCATGGCATAAACAAGTTTGGGAAGAGCAGGCTTTATGTCCTTCACATCGAAGGTGAAAGGTTACCATGTTTCTTCACTCTGCTAAAGGGAAGGCAACAGATACACCTCTGAACGATGGGTGATGTGGTTCTGTTGGGTGTTTGGGAGTAAAATGCTCTGGAACCGCTGGAAGGATGTCAGTCTTCATCATCCTTTTGTCATTTAACTCCTGAGCCATTAATTTTTGCCCTGTTGTGTAAGGTTTCTTGTCTTGAGCATTGACTAGGTAGTATCCTATTCCAGTAACTCTGAGAATATGCTAGAGAACCACACAGCAGCCCTGCACATCAAAGGGCTGCTCATAGAGTTTGTGTCCAGCGTGTCCTTCACACAAGGTAAAGGTATGAGAGTGCAACGTTACAGCTGGGGCAAAGACTAAGGCATGCAGAAGAGAAATGATCTGCCATCACACCTCATAAACTGCAATAAGGAAGAAGAAATTTTACCAGGTGTGCTCTGCAAGGTCTGCATTTCTCTGTTCCCACTGTGTAGGAAGCTGGTCACCTTCCTGACTTTTCCATAGAGCAAATTTTTCAGTTTTCTTAGTCTGCACTGATGATGTACTTCACATCTTACATGCAACCCTAGAAAGCTGCTTTGCTGGTAGGACACGTGTTAGGAGCCCTCATATTCCTCAAATGGTAGATATCTATAGGAACTCCAGGTGCTGTCTGTGTCTTGGAGCCTCTAAGACATCCTCATGAGACCTCATCCTGTGATACAAATATTAAGCCCTGCAACTAGTGCCAGTCCTCCTGTTTAACCCTAGCACTCACCAGGATTCCAGCCATGTCAATTCTCTGGATCATGTCAACAGCTGACAAACATGTGGTAGTGAAAGCAAACAGATACACTCTCATATTGCTCAGGATTTTAAGACACTGTTCCTTTCATTTACATGTCACAAAAAATGCATAGATCTGAAAACAGTAATAAACATGCATGTGTGCTTTTCCTGGCTTGGAGCGTTCACCACCCTGAAGAGTTCACTTTTCTTCATCTGGGTTTTCTGGGGGCTACTATTACCCTCTTTTTTGAATCATCTGGTTTGACTTTTAGATGTGAAATCTCTTGGCAGGAAGTTCTCTTGCACTGAGCTTGGACTGGTGCCACAGGTAAACACAAACTTCTCATGACTTCCTTTTAAGTCTGTGTTTTGTTACCTTTGCTTCTCCTCTTTGGGGATTTTCTGCTTTCTCTTTTATCAGCCTCCTGTAGAAAACTCCAGTCAAACTGGTTTTTCCTTTCTGGCAATCACCATAGCAGACTTACTATTCCAAACTACTTCCCACCGGAGCAAGTGATCTTTAATTTCCAACAACTAGTGCCGTTTCTAACCTGAATTTGGCATTCTTAAGGGCTCACACCACTTAGTGGATTTTGTGAACACTAAGAAGATATCCACAGTGCAACAATTTTTGAAAACAAAACCATCAACCAGAATGTGTAAGTTGCACTGGAATAATTTTTCCATATCACAGCAAAGTAAACTTGAAAATAACAGGGGAAGTTGTGTTTGCAACATTCAATGAAAACACATTTTGTTAATTTCTGACATCCCCTGGTAACCTCGTGGTATAGACTAGTGCTTGTAAACCTGATGCGTTTGACAGCTCCAAATATTCTCAAGGCTTTTGCCTGTAATTTGGCTTTTCTGAGCATAAAAATCCAAGTTCTTTTTGAAGAATTCACCTGCAGAGGTGGAGGTGGAATCTCTGCACTTTAGTTAGTGGGACATAAAATCAAGGTTTTGATCTATCATTCTGTCTAAAAGCATATTCTCCAGGTTCTGAGGGGATGGTTGGTTGCATTCTGCCCGTGTAACTCATCTGATGTTTCAGGTATTCTCTGCTTCCCTTCCAGCACCAGCCTGTGTAGTTACTGGAAGATGTTAAACAGTTGTTTCATTTAGACAGTGGATGAAGAGATCCTAGTCTGTCATACATCAGCTCACAAAGCAGTCAGCATCCAGATCTCTTTGGATAATGCAATATGAGCTTTCTGTTTTCAGGTTATTATCTCTTGGTGCTCTGTTCAAAGTGGCACTTAATAATTGCAGAATGTGCTCTGCATAGCCTTTACATTGCAGAACTCATATCTGTGTCTATATAAGCGCTCCACCAGTGTATCAATATGCATATAATTAGTATCGGCCTAGGACTGTGTTCTCATGAGGAAGAAGAAAGTTCACTGAAGTCAGATGCAAGCTGATGTGAATGTGGTCAGAAGGAGGTTCTGCATATGCTGGTCTAAGCCTCACATTTTATCAGTGCTTCATTCTTAGTCTGTGTTTTGCAACAGCTCGGCCGCTTGCACCCCCGGGAGTAAAACATCTGATCACATGCGACAGAAGAATATTGTCCCTTTTAAAATAAATAAATAAATAAGCTTTCCTCTTCTTTCTCTCTTTGCCAGTCTTCTTCCCTCTTCTCTGAGATCCTACATAGCAGAAGTTGCAGATGATGAGTCTCATTTCTGCTGGAGCCTGTTAACCTTTCTGTGTGAATGACAGTTTTCCAGATATAAGTCTTAGTCAGTGTTTATGTTAAGAAGAGGGTTAATGATGATCCCCATAGGCCTCTCGCTCGGAAAGCAAAAACATCTGCTAAGCCAAAAAGTGGCTAGTTTGCTAAATTTAGAAGGAAGAAATGCATTTCCCAAAATTCACACTGCTTCTTAACAAATTTAAGGAAACAGTGGGGGCAAGCGGTTATGGAAGTCATACTGTTTATTCATTTTTCAGTTTAGTTCATGTATTAGTTAAAAAATATAGAAATGAGATTGTTGCTATTAAGCAGAAGAGGGGTACTACTCATATATTTGAACCGTTTAATGCAGTCGAACTTTCTGTGCATTTGTAATACCTGGACACGTGCCAAAGCCTGTGAATCTTAGAGATGTTCTGCAGTATATACTGAGAAAAGACAACGTGGTGGTGGAGAAAGTGAGGTTAAAATGGAAGTCTGCTAGGAAACTCTCTTCACCGAGCCCATAGACTAGGAAAACTCTTCTACAGATTTTGTACTTTCGTTATCCTTACCAAACATGTTTCTGATAGGTGCCAGCTCTCCGGCTCATTACAGGGAAGGGTAACAAGGTGAATGGTGATGAGCTCTTGGTGGTGTCCATCGTCATCCATCTTTGCTTTTAATGTCTCGGCCAAAGTCATCGTCTGTAAATGGGGGTTTAAGCTAGAGTTTTCCCGCTTTGTGGGATTACTGGGGAGCATACTCTGCTGGTACCAATAAAGGGTCTCGTGATGGCTTCGCTCTTGATGACTTCATGGTGGCTGGGGCAACAAAACAAGATGGATTCTATGCTTCCGTGTTGAGGTGCTCATGCCACCAGCGGGTGGTACGGACACTGGGACAACAAAGGGCCATCGCTTGTGTCTCTGGGAGAGATCGCCATCGGTGGCCTGAGACCCTTTCCAGTCTTGTTGCCCCTCTCCCTATGAAGCAAGCTCAGAGCAGCTGGTGTTGCCATGGAGGAACGCAGGGCTTTGCCAAAAGTTGTACAGCCCGGGATGCATCCTCCGTGGTCCCCAGCAGGCTGGTGGGTGACCTGCCCCCAGCTGCCGCCTCACCCTGAGCATCAGGCTGCCCATACGCTTTAAAGCACAAATCCTTGAACTTTACCGGCCTGTTAATGAGCCTGGCGGGTTTCAGCCATGGCTGTACTTTGCTCTCCCTCCTGGCCGCCCCTTTACCCTTTTCCTCTCCAGACTGCCACAGGTTCCCGGCTGGCGAGCCGCGAGTTGCGGATGGTTGAAGGTGCGTTTCTGTGGATAAGTCTTTAAAATTTAAATACAGCTGTTTCTATGGATAATTTTTTTTTTTTGGTAGTCTCCCTGCAGCCCCTTTGCCAGCCCGGGGTGAGCGGGCGTGTGGCCCCCCCGGGAGGCTGGCAGGCCCTGGGAAAGCAAGGGTTTGACAAGTTGGGAAAAAAAAAAAAAAAAAATACAATCCCAGAAAAAAAAAGACTAGCAAGGTAAGTGCCGGAGATCTTTCTTAAGTTCGGGTTTCACCTGTTATTTTCGCGAAATCCGACGGGGGGATCGGGCCGGGGAAGATGCCGGGGCGGGGCGGGGCGCTCGGGCCCGGCCGGGCCGAGGCTGCCCCCTGCCGGCCGCGCGCCCGCACCGGGGGGCAGCGGCTGTCCCCGTGTCCTCCCCCCCCACACCCCCCCTCGCGCTGACACCTCGACGTGTCGCAGCCGGGCGAGCGGCTGGAGGGACGTTTGGAGGGGGTTCATGTTGAAATTGGTGATTTTTGAACCGCCGGGAGCAAAAGGGAATTCCTGGGGAACCGGCGCTCTTGGGAGATGCCAAAAACGCTCGGCAGTGACTTGATATCAGTGCGTAGGTTCCTAACCCGTCACAGATAAATAAGTAATTTCACCTATTTGCACTGGGTGTTCTCTCCCGTAACAGCAATTGGTGGGTTCAAAGCTGGAGAAGAGAAGGGCGCAGGTGAGCTAGGCCCATCCAAAAACTGGTTTCGATCCCTCCCAGCCTGCTGCCTTGTCCTGCCATCCCTGCTGCACTTGATCCCAGTGGGAAGCGGCTGCAGAGCGGCTTGGAGGGAGAGAGGGGGGAAACTCCACTACCACACTGAAGCTGTATTTAAAATATAGTGACTTCCAATGTCTGAAGGAGGCCTACGGGAAAGCGGGAGAGGGACTTCTTACAAGGGCATGTAGTGACAGGACAAGGGTTAATGGCTTCACACTGGAAGAGGGGAGATTTAGATTAGATATCAGGAAGAAATTTTTCACTCCAAGGGTGGTGAGACACTGGAACAGGTTGCCCAGGGAAGCTGTGGATGCCCCATCCCTGGAAGTGTTTAAGGCCAGGCTGGATGGGGCTTTGAGCAACCTGCTCTAGTGGGAGGTGTCCCTGCCCATGGCAGGGGGGCTGGAACTCAATGATCTTTAGGGTCCCTTCCAACTCTAATCACTCTATGATTCTATAATTTCAGTTTGACAGGAAAATCCTTAGCCGTTAAATTTTACCAACGTCTTCTGAGGGATTTCTGATGATATTCCAGCAAATGACTTGGGAAAATTAATCCATTAGGGGTTAGAGTATTATGGGGGGGCTGTTTTCGTTATGACTTTCTCAGTTACCAGGAAATATATCAGAATAGCGTGAGGTTGCTTGAAGCCCAACTGTGGAGCCTAAGGTATTCTCGAAACCAGAAATCCATAGTTTCCTATTTCAAATATTGCAAGAAGAATTAACAGGATTGTCATCCCTTAACTGATAAAATACATATATATATGTATATGTATACATATATATATGTGTGGTTTTTATGGATATAAATATATACATATATATGTATATATGGAAAGAAGGGGAAAAAAAATAGGTCAAATCTTGATGTTGTCCCTAATAACTGCAACAGGGGGGAAAAAAAAAAAAAAGGTATTTTTTCCATTTCAGCTCCCTAGAGACCTGGGGTAGGTGTTCTTATTGAGAAATGTCTGCCTCATCTGTGACTTATTGCAGTCCAAAGAGGGTGGAATTCAAAGTCCTGGTCCTGGATGGTTTCATATAGTAGATTGTGGTGCTTCTGAAGGTTTTTGAGCCTGGCTGAGTAGTTTGCAAAACTCTTAATGGCCCATCAGAAATGTCGAGGTTTGCTGACCCCAACAACTTATTTGAGGATAAATTTGAAGCTCTGAGAACTTGGAGCTACAGCCTTAAAGATTTGCCACTTTACCTTTTCCTTTTAAAGAGACAAGCATTTTGACGTGGGTTTGATTTCTTGTTTTCCACAGCAACTTTTTGATACAAGGCCTTTGAAATGTTGTGGTGACAGCATGAAAAATGGTTGAAGTAGATGAAGATTAATTAAAATGTGTAGTTAGTTGTATTGATCTGTCGTTTAGCACTTCGTTTTTCCAATTTTTTGGATGTCAAAATACACTTACAAATATAGCATGGGGTTTGTGTCTATCGTATTATTCTCAAGACATGATTTTCCTTTTAATTGTGATTTTGTTTGTGGGGTCAGAATATCTATTCAGAGCCACATAGTGATTTACCCAGTGAGAAAAGGATTTTCATGTACGATTACCTCTTCTTTATTTGTGCATTTCTGAATCCTTTTTTCAGAAATTCTTATATAGCTGCTACTGCTGCTCAAATTGCCATGGTTTTTAAAGAGAATAATGCTTATTGATAGTTCCCACATGCACTGGCAGGCACATCTAAAACCTGTACTTTTGTGTTCACAGCTTGCATAATATAAAATTTAGAGATTGCTTGTCAAACTAAGTGTCAGCTGAGTTTCCTAGGAAACTCACTGAAGATATTTATAAAACTACAGATCAGCTTAATAATAGATATAATAATGTCAGTAGCTCGTGATTGGTTTTTTTTAACTTTATCAGTCCATTTTTCTTCGCTTTAATTTGTTGGCAAACCAAACCACTGCATTTCCAAACAGAGCAGTGAAGACCTTCCTTCCAATATCTTGCCTAATTTATTTAAAAAAAAAAAGTAGTTTGTGCTGTTTCATGTAAGGAAAACACCCTACTGTAAAATTAAGAAGAACCTAAATGTCATATTCGTTATCAGATTGAATCATTCATAAATAAATCCAGAATTGTGAAATAAAAATATTAAATATTATATCATATGTTACAGTTTTATTCACAGTTGAGTTGAATACATGAGTTTAAAGTTCATTGCACATGCATGAAAAGCAGTCACTGCAGAATTGACATAACTCCTGAGTATGGGTTTCTATAGAAGCTGCATAAATAGAAGACCTGTCAGTATTGTAAAAAGGCATAATTCTGTGAAAATAATTTTATCCCTGAGCTGAAAAAAACAGGATCTAAAAAGAGAATAAATGATACTGGTGTCCATTTCTATTCATTTTTCTGCTATTGTGTTTTCCTCACACTGTTTCTTTGAGTGGAGATATGAGCGTTGCCACAGTTGGGAGGTATCTTCATACTTTAAGCACTTTAAATTGAAATTTTAGTAATGTAAATTTAAAATTTGCTGGTGTGTGTATATATGTGTATGAATAAAAGAATGTATATTATGCCAGAACATAATTATTAAAGGCATTTAGCTTTAGTAGAAATTAACATTCTTTAGAAAGCAATTTAGAAAAGTGATTCCAGTTTTCCCATTTTAATACAGTAATGAGAATGAAGTTAGTGTATTTAGTAATGAGGCAGTACTGACTCCTTATCTCATCTGGAATCCATTACTTGTACCTACTATGTACATTTGCCTGTCAGAGCTATCTTTTTATACTGTGCTAATTAGCCAAGTAAGGAACTTACATGAAGGATGGATACTCAAGAACTGATTTTCTTTCAAAAGAGTATAGCTTTTGGTGTTTCAGTGTCTATAAATCTCAGTGCAAATTTAATGTAGTTGCAAAAGAAATATTAGGAAGCCTGTCCATCACACACTGCAAAGGTTAAGTTTCTGTAAAGCTACAAAATTTAGCCAAATCCTAATAGTAGTTGCATGTTGATGTATTGGATGCTAGTGATACTATTGCAGCTCAATACAGTGGAATGGCAGGTAAAACCTTATAAATCATGGCATTTGTTTTAATATAGGTTGCATGTGGCCAGCAACCTTACAAGTATGAAACATTATGGCTGCTATGTCAAGTGATATTTTTTCAGTGTGTGATACTTGTCAGAGCTCACTCTTGTAACTGTGGTATTGCAGTTTAGGGTATTTGAAAACAATCCTTTTAATGGGAGGAGGGTGACGATTTCTAAATGGAAGACAACTTGGGCTGATACTAAGACGTCTGATTAGGAGACTCACTCATTCCCCAACCCTGCCATGGATTATCTGTAGTGTAACTCTGCATCTCTCCTCAGTTCTTTACCTTAATTTACCAGTTTGGAAAATGCAAATGCTAACAGCCAATAACCTCCCTGAAGTGCTTGCTGTATATATAGGTGAGAGAGATGTGAATTGGTACTAATTACCATGTTTAATCATTTTGGATGAATTCTGCCAACATGACCTTGATATTGGGGGGTCAAGATACAGCGTCTCTGATTTATACATCAACTCCAGAAGGAATGCTTCTGCAAGAAAAGCACCAATTCACGCTGTCTGGTGAGGTTTGTGATGGAGTCATGTTTGTGCACAAATGCTTGCTTCTGCCCACAGTCTAAACCAGAGCCCTTTTCTGACTCAGCCGTAGTTGAGGAGCATTTTCTCCCCTGACTTCTGTTGAGTTTATCGATCCTGACCTGTGCAAGCAATTGCGCTGCCCACAGCAGCAGTTTGCTAGCTCTCCCTCAGGTTCCTGCCCGTTTTCTCCAAGCTTGTTTAACAAACTTGCCACCATACTGCACTCAGAGACCTGGATTTATCCCTCTTTACCCTTTATTCCTCTTTTACCTTGATGAAAAGTGGCTGTCACACAGCCTGTCAGATCAATCTGTAAAGAAACTGGGCAGAAAACTTTGAAGCAGACTTGGAAGTACAGGAGTGTTGCCTGAACAGCCATGTTAAGGAAAATTACTCCTTGTTTAAGGAAGAAATTCAGCTCGGAGGCATTTTTGGTTCGGGAGTTTTGTGCCTTCTTTTTTTATCTCGTGTGCTGCAAGCATGAGATGAGAGTTGGGTTCACGATAGGTGCACCAGTTAAAAATACATTGCTCTGCTCCGGTGTCTGCATTAACTGTGGGGTTAACTGAAGTTAAACTTTGCTTGATAAATATTTCTAAGGTGATGGAAATCTTCTGACCAAAAGGTTCGGTCTGAACACAACTGCTTTCTTATGGTGACTGTAGCTGACTCTAAAGATGTACTTTTATATCTTTAGATAAGTTTATGGTGGCTTTTGGCAGGGGAGGAGGTTTCGTAAAAAATTTATTTTTCTTCAGAGTTTGTTCAGGATAGTTTTGTTATCAGGCACCCATTGTGTTGCGCTAAACAGTCATTTTTTAAACAATATGCTTAGCTGTGACACCTTGATCATCCAGAAAGAAAAGCTGGATATTCAAACTGTAGATACTGCATTTTGTTTCCCCTGTTATAACAATGGAGGTTCAAAAAGGAAAAATAGTATAAGTAAATATATACAGAGCATATTTTCTTTCCCTTTCAGTTTGTATCCGTGGGAAAAGGGTATGAGAATTACAAAGAGGCTTTTAGGGGTATATTTTTTCAACTGGTCAGTGTGTGTGTGACCCCTGTGTTAACAGTGAGTCACGTTGCAAGTCAAGAGTTCACTGGTTTTTCCTCTTTCCCACTGCAATTAAGTAGACTCCACATGCACACCCAAGTAAAATTGAGAAAAACTTGCCAGTTGATAAAGAAGTCTTGATAATATTGTAGTCAGCTGGTGGGCCAAGTGCAGGGTCCTGCACCTGGGACATGGCAATCCCAGGCACAAATACAGGTTGGGCAGAGAATGGCTGGAGAGCAGCCCTGAGGAGAAGGACTTGGGAGTGCTTGTGGATGAGAAGCTCAACATGAGCCGGCAGTGCGTGCTGGCAGCCCAGAAAGCCAATCACATGCTGGGCTACATCAAGAGAAGTGTGGCCAGCAGGTTGAGGGAGGTGATTCTACCCCTCCACTCTGCGCTCGTGAGACCCCACCTGGAATACTGTGTCCAGCTTTGGAGTCCTCAACACAGGAAGGACATGGACCTGTTGGAACAGGTCCAGCAGAGGGCCACGAAGATGATCAGAGGGATGGAGCACCTCTCCTGTGAACACAGGCTGAGAGAGCTGGGGTTGTTCAGCCTGGAGAAGAGAAGGCTCAGGGGAGACCTCATAGCAGCCTTCCAATATCTGAAGGGAGCCTACAGGAGAGCCGGAGAGGGACTCTTTGTCAGGAGATGTAGTGACAGGACAAGGGGTAATGGTTTTAAATTAGAAGAGGGGAGATTTAGATTAGATACCAGAAAGACATTCTTCACTGTGAGGGTAATGAGGCACTGGAACAGGTTGCCCAGGGAAGTTGTGGATGCCCCATCCCTGGAAGTGTTCAAGGCCAGGCTGGATGGGGCTTTGAGCAGCCTGCTCTAGTGGGAGGTGCCCCTGCCCATGGCAGGGAGGTTGGAACTTGATGATCTTTAAGGTTCCTTCCAACTCTAACCGTTCTATGATTCTGTGATTCTATGATATTCATTGCCAAATACCAGATAACAATGCAGAAATTCAAGAAAGTTTCTAAGTCATAGGGGCAGTCTGGGGACAATGAGCCAGCTGGGCTCACACGAACTCTAAGAAATGGGTGAAAGTGAGAGAGAAGAACCTGCCTGTTTTAGCTGTACATATAAAATCACATTTTTATGTCCTTAATACTGCCATTCTAACATGTTCTAGGAAAGGATTAAAGCTTGAAAAGATTTTATAAAGAATTGGAGAATGTGGCTTCCCCCTTTTTTTCTGATTCCCTTTTCTCTTGCCCTTCCCTGCAGTTGTAAGTTTTTGTTTCACCTTATGCATCTCGCTGCGTTTTGGCAACACAAAGACTCAGATTGGTTAACCTCCCCTTCGTGTCAGTTTTGGTTTCACTTCTTATGCTTTAGTTGCGGTGTTCCAGGGCAGCATGTCAATCCAAAGATATTTGTATATATTAACAAGTGTTTTCTGCCAACATTACTGAGACCATAATTAACATAACATGCTAAATTAGTATTATGCTAAATAAAGGCAACCAGTCACCCCATTTTCTTATTTAAACCCCAAAATCTTTTTTATGTCTGAACAACCATATAATGTTATGACACATGGTTAGTCTTAGTATTTTTTAGTGGACCTCACAAAATTATAACATTTAACTGCGCTTGCACCACTTGCGGGTACTGCATAATGGTAAGTGTAGAAGTGCTGTACTGAAACAAAGTCTGGGTAAAAAGCTGTTTGACTCAGAAAACGTAACTTCAATAAATGTAAGTAAATCATCAGACTCATACCTTTACCATTGGACTTGTGTTTTACTTTGCAGCAGGAGTCTAACCCAGAAAAGGCAGTGAAAAGTGTGATACTACACAGCATTTTACATATCTAAGCGCGTGTTTCTTTTTCTTCTAGCTTTTTAGAAAGAATTGACAGCGTCAGCATGGATGACTACACACCCACAGATCAGGTTAGTATAACTAATGGGGTAGGGTCTGAACCAAGGTGCCCATTCCTATGAATTCTTTATGTAATTTATTTTAGTCCCAACAGCAGCTGAAATAGGGCATAATGCATAATATCAAAATACAGTCTAGAAATTTAAGTAATGGATATTAAAGAAGAGGCTTTTTGGTGGTGCAAGCTTGTCTTTTACTGTTATTATATGTCGGTCATTGATTCCTGTAATACATCTGTTATTTCTTCTTGCTTTCGATTCTGGGTCCCGCAAACAAAGCCAAGGGAACAGGAAACATACATAAACATAAAAGCCTATGATTTCCCTCACCAACCTTTGCTACGCAGAAGCAGTGTTTTATTTCAGTGCTGGAGGTGATGGAAACCCAGAGGGAGGCTTCCTGGGTCCATCAGACTGGTCCTGCAGAAGTAGAAGCCTGCAGTGGGTCTAGTGTTCAAATTCAGGGGAGAGCACCAGCAGCAGCAGCAGACCTTGTGGACTTCTCTGCAGGCGTGCAGACACCTTCTTTCCAACCTGTGCCCATCTCCTGTGGGCAGGATAGTTTCTATTTAAGCCTGATTTGCAGGACAGTGCACTTTTTTTCGCAGATATCATGATAGAGTCATCTTGATAGAGTGCTCTAATGTCAGAATTATTCAGGAAAGTTAAGGCTGAAGTGGTGCAGCCTCCAAGTAAGAAAGGGCTTCACCATGGTTCACGGCTTCGACTGCCTTCCCCGAGCTCAGGCTGTGTGGTTTCCTTGGGCAGGATGTCTCTTCAGCAAACTTATTCTGAGGTATTTATTTTTCAGTGCCAGTATCCCACTGTCATCTAGTAGTCTCAGCCAAGATCATGGGCCACGTCATAAAGTGCAAATACAGGTGGCAGAAGAGAATCCCTGCACTGGATAATTTGGTCTAACTGTGCAAAGTGTATAATGGGTGGATGCCCTTAAAAAAATAAAATTGCCAAATCTCATTGTGCCATCAGGGACTGAAATTCAGAGAAACGAAGTCACTTGCCAAAGATCACACGAGGAAGTATGTGGAGCAGAGCTTGTTCCTTCAGAACTAGTTCAGGTCTATAACCATAAGCCTGTCCAATGGCTCTGACCATATCCTGAAAGAGAAGGCAGTAAAAAGTAGTATGCACTGTATTATAAAGTGAAACTTGTATAGTTGACCCAATATAGGATCAATTATTAACACCCTCAAGACATGTTCAGACCAAAGCAGTAGCACTGGGACTTACTCTGTCTAGACCTCATGGTCTGATTTGAGCATTGATACCACTCAGCTGGAGAGAGAAGTCAATGAAGCAAGGCCTCGTTTTTGTTTTCATTATTTATGTTGGTGTTGGCCTCTTTGTTCCTGGGAGGCCCTTCTCTACCTGGAGCAGTCATTCATCATCTAGAAGTTTTTCCTGATGTTTCCTTTGGGAAGAAATGCTCTGTCTCCAAAGATCAGAAAAGGCCTTTGGTATTCGCCAGGCAGAAAACTTTTGCCTTAAAGGAAGTATTCTCTTTTGCTTTTGGGTTTTCATCCTGTTATGCTGTATCAGTTGCCCTGCTGAATTAACTGATAAAAATCACTGCTTTCTTTTTTTCCCTTGCTTTCTTTAGTATTTTTTTTGCACCATCTCGAAATAATGACTGAGTCCAATAACAAATGTCAGCAAGTGACAGAAAATGACAGTAACGTATAAAACAACCAAAATAATTAAATAAGCGGCCTTCAGCTGGGTTCATGCGGCTGTCAAAGCGGCAGAAGTCTGCCAGCTACCAGAGTACTTGAAGCAGCAGACGGCAGGCTTGGACTCTGCACTGCCCACTGCCTCCTTCCCTCCCCGCCTTCGCAGCCACTGCGTGGCAAGGAGGGCTAAGCTAGACCCAGCCACCCTTCCCTTGCCCCAGGAAGGGAGTGCTCCCCGGGGCAGGCAGCCGTGCACAGAGGTGGCTGCTCGGGGAGGGTTCATCCCCATCAGGCAGCCGGCAGCTTTCTCCGGCCTCCGATTTTGTTGTGCACCCACTGCCCAAGCAGCAGTGCTGGGTAGTCAAGGTTAAAAACGCTGCTGGTGATGACGATGGCACACGGTGAGCTAGTTGCCTGAGGTATGCATCATAAATTGCTTTTGCCTGCTTCCTTTGAGAATCTAGGAAATTATTCTTTTTTTAATTATTAAAAGAATGTTATTTAAGTTGTAAAGTATTGCTAGTTTGAAAAATAAGAAAGAAATGCCAGATTTATGTACAACCTAAATTCTGTTCCTCTGTGCTCTGTAATAGAGCTTTAATTACTCAGTCGCAAGCTATTATTTCGATAGGATTCCTGTCTCATTCAGTGCAAAAGAGAGCAGAATTAAGGTTACCTGGGCAACTGTAAATCTGGACTTTCCTAACATTTGAATACTTGACTTTACAACATGAATAACATCTTTTTCTTAGTTTTTTGATCCACATCACATACAAAATTATATGACCATCAATAACAGGTTTCGGTGTGCACTAAGGACAGTCCCACTTTCTGAGTGTGCACAAGCCACATGCAGATACTATGTTTGTGTGTATCCGCTGTGTCAGTATGGACAAATCAGGTTTACCAACAAGTCTGACTGAACTTTATTTAAACAGAACATTTAAGACTTTCATGGAAAATAATATTCCATCCTTTAAAAAACAAAATGAGGTTAGAAATAAAACCTTGCTAATCAGCTTCTCTGTTCTCATTTCAGGACCTATTAAGATGCAGAGTATTGACATCAGGGATTTTTGAAACAAGATTTCAAGTAGATAAAGTAAATTTCCAGTAAGTCTATTAGTAATAATTTATTAATACCATGCTAATTTTTAACAACGTAGTTCAGATGTCTGTGCTCACGTATGCTTGGTATAGTAGATTTAAGGTGGGAGTTGGTTTCAGGTTTTTTTCATTTGGTTTTTTAGCTCTCTTTCCATAGGTCCTAGTAAAATTGCCTCATACTTTGCAAAAAGAGATTATATTAGTTATGTATATCAGTGATGCTCTATTGTGGGGTTGTCCGTGGCTGCTTTTACTAACAACTGGTTCATTGGTATAGCACTGTAAAATCATAAAATACTTTTGGGGATAAGATCTGGCAGAAATCAGTGCGAGTCCTGCCACGAGTCAGACTTTGTACCGTGGGATGAGGAGAGTTAAATGTCTCCCTCCTTCCAGAGGGCTGCAAGCTCTGTCTTTGTCAGAGTTTTACGCTATGTCTCTGTAACAAACGCCCGCTGTCAGGCTGCCTCTGCTCGCCGGTTCGTGCCCAGAAAGGGGGCAGCGTTGAAGGGGCAGAGCTGTCTCCATGTCCTCCTCCTTATGGAGACGCCCTCTTCCCACCACCCTTCAAAATATGCCCGAAAACTGTCCTTGTTTATATAATACAGTAGGTCCAGCCTGACACACTACATGAGCTTCTGTGGGCTGGAAAGGTCAACACTTGCCTTGGAAAATAGTATATTTCTCATTCTATGGGTTCAGTAGCCTTCTCCTGGGAGAGCAGGGCAGTGGGGCTGTGCAGCTGGCCGATGTGCAGCACAGCATCAGCAGATCTCTCCGCTTCGGGTGGTATTTTACTACCGCTGTCCTTGGGACTGTCAGATTTTTAAACTGAACCCTCGTGCTGCGTGCTTCATGTGACTTTCCTAGTGCACATAAATGATATAACATCCTATGGCTTTTTAACAGCATGTTTGATGTAGGTGGCCAGAGAGATGAGAGAAGAAAATGGATCCAATGCTTTAATGGTAAGTAAAAATATTCCATATGTTTATTTTGAACTTATTCTCTGGAATGTGAGCAGCTTAGTATTCATATTCACACATAGTGTGTCACTAATAAAGGAGAAAATATAGAAAATTTTTGGGGTTACTTTTGGCAGTCTGGGGAGTAATGGCAGTGTTTCCCCAAGGAGTACGTGCTGGGATAACAAAGATGTTTTTTCCTGTCTTTCTTCTGTGTGTTCTGCCCAGATGTCACAGCTATCATCTTCGTTGTGGCTTGCAGCAGCTACAACATGGTAATAAGGGAAGACAACAACACAAACAGACTACGGGAATCCCTGGACCTTTTCAAAAGTATCTGGAATAATAGGTAAAACATACCTCATTTTCCACCAACGCTCTCCCCAATTTAGCTACAGCTCAACCCCTTACAAAATAAGACTCTCCTTACTATATGCTCAGGCTGTTTATTCAGAAAATGCTCAGGCAGGGGGAGGTCATGGGGTACCCCCAGGGTGTCCACCCCTCCCTGGCGGGGGCCATAGTGCAGAGAGGGTGCAGAAGGCCTTTCACCACTGCTGCCAAAATGACACAGGGTGTGGGGACAGCTTGGAAAGGGCAAAGCTCCCCGTGCCGGCTGCTGGGAGGGAAGCAGGGGAGACCCCTTCCTGGCATCACTGTGCTGGCTTGGCCAAGGCTGAGAGCATCCTCCAGATGACGTTTCGTCTCCTCCTAGAACACGGCACCCAATGCCCTCATGGGCAGCCACTCTCATAAGACCCACGTCTGAGACCATGCAGTTTCTCTGCCTTGTGGGATGATATTTCAGATCTAATTTAATTGCAACTGCCGTTAAATTGCCATTCTGCCACAGTGCATGTAAATTCTCGATATGGAACCAAATGACAACCTGAGTGTGTTCCTAATAGAGAATAAGTAAAAATGATATACAAAATAAGGTAATGAAAAGTTTCCAGAACATGCCTATCAGGCTGCTCTGCACTAAGAGGTGATTGAAGGCAGAGTGAGAAAAAATGTTAAGTGCAAGTCCCAAAGGCACATCATCACGGTAATGGCTAGGTACTAATTGGAGGAGAGACTTTTTTTTTGATTCATCAGGTGTCATACAGGCCATCCCTAAAAGACAGGATGTCTGTATGGATGAACTGTTACTTAAGACAGAGCAGTCTGAGGGAACGAGATTTCCAGGCTTTTTCTCCTGCTTCAGCAGAACCAAAGAAAGTAGACAGTAATGTCTGGTTTGGGACTGTGGTGCTTTTAGGAAATGTCATCATTTTCCCTACTTGATATCAAAAGGATAATTTAGAAAACAATATTTGAAGACTGTTCCCTTCAGCAATGTCTACTGCAGGTTTTATAAATGTATTTATCAATCCTATAAATACACCCACCAACCCAGGTGCAACCCAATAGAAACAATAATTTAGGTCATCTTTTTTTTCTGTTGAAGCATGTTCCACACTACTTCATTCTCGGTCCACGCAGGGACAGTAAATTTTCTGTTGAAGTGATAAGTTTTCCTTGATTAACGTGTGAGAGCTAACACAAACATTTGGTTTGTTTTTGACAGGTGGTTACGGACCATTTCTATCATTTTGTTCTTGAATAAACAGGACATGCTGGCTGAAAAAGTCTTGGCAGGGAAATCAAAAATCGAAGATTACTTTCCTGAATATGCGCATTATACTGTACCTGAGGATGGTAAGGTTTTTCACCACGCGGGGATTGTACCTGCTACCATAGCCCAGCCCATAGTTTCTGTCTCTGTCTCTCTCACACACACACACAAATTCATAAGCACACACCATTCCTTAACACAGACTGTTGGTCAGGGGAGGATCGTGCCAGCAGCATGTAGCTCGGAGGTGTCCCAGTCAGGCAGGGTCTGAGGGGGCTCTGGCTGTGGGGGGACTGCAGGGGGCTGGCCCCAGAGCACCTGCCTTCCCCTGCTTTGGAGCAACCCAGGAAAGCAAAGCTGCTGAGTGTGTCTTTCCCCTGCCGGGTGCTTCTGCCTGGGCCTCCCGCAGTGCTGAGCCATGTTAGGGAGTTGTTAGACTTATTTTGCGGCCATTCTGCATCCTCCAACTCAGTAAAGTTTAGCCTTTGAATAAAGTTCAGCCTGGAATACCGACGAGAAGCCCAACAGACCCAGCAAGGGAACTTTAATGGAGGAAAAAACACATCAAGAAATATCCAGGGAGCTGTGACGATGGAGCGATTAGCATGGGTTCAGTTTCTTACCATTTCAAGAAGTACAATCATTCCTGCACCGCAATAACATATTGCATAAGTAAATTTTGGCATTATGCCAGTTTTATACCAGGCAGAAGGCCTCCAAATATCTCAGGTCTGTGTCTAGCAAAGGCGATAAAACTTGCACTTTCTGACCACTGGCCTCTGCCTTACCCGAGTCATACCCTTGGCGTAGTATTTGCAGCGACTTGTCAGAAAAGGCTTTTGTTCTCCACTAACCATCAACAACAGCCTAGGTTATGGAAGTGAAGGTGGTAATAAGCCGTTTTCAGCTTTCATTCAGGTCTGGAATTTCAGGAGCGTGATGCTGAGTTCCAAATGGAGAGGTTAAGTAAACTGTCCTAAAACAGGAGTTAACCTGGCACCAGTTTTATAATGCTAAGGGGTTTCAGCAGAAGTCTTCTGTCACCATCATCCAAATTTCTCTCTCCCAAACATACACCACATATACACAGAGTTTGGGTAAATTTTCAACATTTTTTTATAGTAAGACAGTTGTCAGAATAAAGTAGCTTTTGGTGTTTCTCAGCGGGATTTCACAGTGGATATCCAAAGTGATCCAGAATATTCACACATGAAGTAGCTCTTTATTTTTAACCAGTAGTCATTCATTTATTCTTTAATTCCAGCTGGCAGTATTTAAGGACGGCAGCACTGACCTCATAAGCTGCTGCTGGTTGTGCTGCTGCTCTGTGTTTATGCCTAGCTCTCTAAGTAAGAGTAAAAAATATGTGTCCATATTCTGATAAATTCTGCCCCTTACCATATTGTGTTTATAAGCATCTGATCTGGTATGTTAAATGAGGAGAAATCACAGTGACGGGAAATGAATAGGTTATTTCCTCACTGTATTGTTTTTTACACTTACAGTAAATATAGTTGTTACGTGGCCTGGATAGAGATGACTTCATCTGCCAACAAACCATTAGTGACCAATGAGTTTCCTGCTGAACAAGAATTTAAGGCCCCTTGATGGGCAGTGTATCTAAGTATTCTGCTGACTTGGGTCCTGGAAATAAAATACACGTGAATATATATTAAAAGACCTTTCGATGCTATCATTTTTTTCAAGTGTAATCTTGGACTAATTGTTTTTTAACCCAAATTCCTAGCTGCAGAAGCTTTATTCAAGAGATGCTGCTCTGCTGCAGAAACTGAACAGCTCAGCTGCTTTTTCTAGTCATATTTTCTGATAAAAGTTAAACCCTAACTCCAACTTGTTTTATATCTACGTGAACAAACTTGTGTATGTGACTAAGCCCCTTTATGATATGACCAATGACATTGTTGCAAAGATTTCAGCAATTTTGAGGTCCCTAAGAGATCTTAAAGGCATAGAAGTTTGTTTCAGATTCTACAGTACCTTTCTATTTTAAAATTGCCTATCAGGAATCTCCTGTGGATGTTTAATTTTTTAATTTCTGTATCAAACAACTGCTTCTTCCTTATTCAGTCTTTTATCATGAAAAGTATATGATTGTTTGCTCTTCATGTTTCTGATGTCATTTATTTTTATTTGAACAGCAACACCAGATGCAGGAGAAGACCCCAAAGTCACAAGAGCCAAGTTCTTCATCCGGGATGAGTTTTTAGTGAGTAATTTTGATCTTATGTGTGATTCTGTCATAGGAAATACTGGCAGATGGCATAGCTTATTTAGGGAAAACTGATGGGTTTTTGCAGAAAGCTAGAAGGAGAGGAGAATATCTGGCAATCCCCTAATTCTCATCAGCTGCCCATCTTGCAGAACCTTCCCCACTGCTTGCACATTTTTATGCCCATTTTATATATTAGTCACCTGCCCTGCAAAGTATCACACAGCAAGTAAGTGTTAGAGCTGAAAACAGCCGTGTGGCTGCCTGCTTGATGCCAGGTTGGGTGTGGGTGCCAGCAGCCCTCCATCTCTGTGCAGGGGGACAACGCGGAGCGCTATTTCCATTGCCAGTAAGCTGGGGTTTCTGTGGTTGTCTACCTGCAAGATGCTACTGGCTGTTGCCTTGAATGTTTATTTTGTGTACCAGTCCAGTCCATGTAAAAGCAAAGAAGCTTTTAATTTCAATCCTACATTCCTCCAAGGGCTTTGGCAGTGGTCAGCTGGCAAGAGGCAATGAACAAAAAAGCAGATTTTATCCTTAAATAAGATTTCTGTTGTGCCAGTTAGGAGGTTTGCCTCACCCTAGGACTGGTGTCGTGGCCCTGCTGAGGAATCATAAGACAGTTTCCTTGTCTAGTCAGTTATGTTTGTAATTAAGGTTTCCTCCAAAGCTGGAGCTGAAGAGGTGTTGTCTGCATTTCGCAGATACAAGCAGTTATCAGGCACACGGTCACAGCCCAGCGCTGCTGTCAGACACAGG
Organism: Numenius arquata; assembly: GCF_964106895.1. NCBI lineage: Eukaryota > Metazoa > Chordata > Aves > Charadriiformes > Scolopacidae > Numenius > Numenius arquata. The sequence continues at coordinate 25,409,576 of NC_133579.1, forward strand.
GGCTTAATCCAGCATCACCTACAGCTTCACTCATATCGAGTAGCTCCAACAGCGCAAAGCAATAACGGAGACCAGAACCAAAGCTCAGCACTCTCTGCCTCTTGCCCTGCTGGTAGAAACTGTACAGGGTGTTTGAGAGAATAAATTTAATTATTAGAATTAAGAATTTTAAAGTCATTATGCATTTACAAGTGTTAGGATTTACAGCTGTTGATGCAACAAGGAAGAAAGAAGCAATTAACTATGTTCACGCTTTGGGGATTTCCATTGACCACCTTAACCTTCCGGCTTATGAGGAACAATGTCGGATTGCACTGTATTAACACAAGAGTTATTTAAATAAAAAAAAAAGAACACATCAAGGGAGAGGTTCTTTCCTGCCGTGACTCACTGGCGAAATGTGGGGCTTTCCCCTCTTTCCCAGCAAGCGCCGTAGGCCGGGCAGAGAGCATCTCCTCCATAAGCCGTGTTCGTGTGCCTCCCTCCTGGGTTTGGGCTTGGTTTCTCAGCCTCAAGAAGCCGAGGGACGTAGTCACTTCAGCTGCTTTAAGCTTGTGGGCTGTGTGGAATGACAGCCTTGCGAGCAAGGTGTTTCTGCTGCCATAGATGGCCTGAACAGCTGCGTGTGCCCCGAGTAACGGAGGCCACGGGTGAGGTGGGCAAGGGACGAGTAGAAACGGCAACTTCCAGTTTCGTGGGGTCAGGCACAAAAGGCCCCCGGTTTCGGGGAGGAGGGGACAATGGGGACAGGGGAAATAAGCTCAGCATAGAGGCTGGGGAGGGCTCCCATGTCTTGAGCCAGGCGCAAGGAAGAAAAGGTGTGTATTTTTCTACCTGCTGCCTTCTTGGCTCTGCTTTATATGTTTCTTTCCAAGTCTCTTCGTTTATGACCTTTTCCTGTTAAGTTTTCAGACACCGCTCAGAGAATTCTGTTTTTATTCATTTATAAGCTTTATTGTGATTAGTATCATGGTAGCAAGTCTGCACAAGGCCTGGATATGTGTGAAAATCACCACCATGGCTCTTGCACCCCTTAAAACCCTCCCTGGCTGTAGACACTGGTACTGGCAAATTCAAAGCGTGTTAATTGGAAGAATTTTAGAAGGAAGTTAAATACAAACACATTTCCAACAACTGTCGCTACACGGTAGCGTGTGAGTATTAGGAAGGCAAAATATCATGGGCTCCTGATGTCAGGGTTGGTGGCCTCGGTGGGCTTGGGCAGCAGGGTTTTAATGGCGGGGGGAGTGGTGGGTAAGGGATGGCAGGACGTATCTTGTAGGAAATTCTCCTTCCCTGGGCTCAGGCACATCTTTTCTCCTCCCAAGCACTTCCCAGAGGCAGCGTGCTGCTCCCCAGCCCCATGTCTGTGTTTTGTACACAGGGCTCTCCAGCTGCTGCTGTTTTGTTTGAATACATCCCCGGTGTATAGGCAACCCCTGTTTTAAAGCAGCGGCACGGCCCCTCTGGGTCCTGCTGGTTTTTAAAATAATCTGAATCAGGGCAGTGGAGGAGCTGCTGTTGAAACACACAAACAGCGCATTTGGTTCCTCGCTGAAAACTGTTGTCCTGCCCCCCACGGTATAGGGACGCCGGTATTAGATATTCCTACTTATGCTGTAGGAAGGTAAATGTACTTTCCTTTGCTGTCCCAGGGGATATTTTTTTCCCCTCTGAACGGGTGCTAAGTAACACGCTACTATTCAGAATGAGTTTTGAGTATTTGAAAATACTGCATTTGTCCTAAAATGAGAGAGCTACAGAGCTGTCAGGGGACAAAAAAAAAAAAAAAACCCTTAACATTTTGAAAATACATCCTTTGACATACATTATATGTAACTAGGTATCGCCAGAACATTGTGGGCCGCTTACTACTGTAGACTACAAGCCAACACTTAGTGAAAGAACACTTATTTTACCGACACACAGGACAAAGGTTGACGGTTGGGTCAGTAGGGTGGTGTGTTCCCTGCTCCCACATCGCAGGGGGGTACAATCATTTGTACCTTGTCCCTCAATGACAGCGTAGAGCATTTAGTCCTAGAAAGAGCACGTCAGAGAGTGTCTGATCAGTACATAAGACCATACAGAAATGTTAATGCGCTTGTTACAGCCTACGGGGACTGTGCTGCTTGAAGGACACGTACTGGAAGGGGTGGGGGCAAGGTGGCAGCTGGAGGCTGCACATACAGACGTGGGTCTCAAACGGTGCAGGGCCAAAGAGCCACGGAGCCCTGCAGCAGGCCAGGGCTGAACTACCCCGAGGCTTGAAAATGAAGAATGAAAAAGTGTAGGAATATTTGGAAAGCAGACTGGGCCATCATTTGCGGAACAATTTTATTTTTTTTTCTCCAAGGAAAAAGAATGTTTAGTAACTGGTCTCTGCTTGTCACATTATACCAACGTCATATAGAAGAGATCTGCAGGGGGAAAAAAAATGTAAAGCAGCTATTGTATCAAAAAGAGCACTTCTACTGCACTTCTGTTTTAAAATTAATATCACTGTGAATGTCCAGACACACCACAGTCTTTTCAGCCCTTGAGTTCCTAAGGGTCTTGATTTCCCCCAAATTTTGCAAGACAACCAGATCTCCCCAAACCTTTCTGGGAGGTCTGGAAACCCAGGTCCTGCAGGCAAATACAATCTACATTTTAATTGAGTTTCAGCATTTTGCCACCATTGCAGTAATTTGTAAAACTTTTTTTTTTTTCTCATTTCATTATTATTTAGTGTCCTTCGCGCTTTAAATATAGTCTGAACAACTTACTCCTCAATTGATTAAGTTATTCAATTAATATTTTTCATGAAGGAAATCCTTGAACTAGGTATTGATTGTAGCTTGGTAAGAAGACAATAATTTTTAGTCTACTTTTGGAAGGCCCCCTATTTAATTAGTGTTGAATAGCTAACGTAGCCTAAGTTACCTGCAAAAATTTGCAATTTCTTGTTGATCTAATTATGTAAATCAGGACTTTAAATGGCCATGGTTTTGATATCTGTAGCTATAGGTATTTAAAACGTCAATCCCACATGTAAAATAAATCACTGCAATAAAAATAATATAGTGCAGTCAGAGAGAAAACAGTGGGTTTTGTTGTTTAGCCATTATAATTTGTAATAAAATTTGGGCAATTTTATAAAAATTATTATTCCAAGAACTGACCTTCTGCTTTCATGACATTCTCTATATTCAAGATAGTGATCTAGAATGGATTTATATTTGTCAGTCCTATAGTAGTACAGAACAAAATTATGATTTTTTTTAAAATCTTTGTTAAGATCCTGGGGAGTTAAGATAACCGCGGGTGAAGTGATGCTGGAGCTTGAGTTAGCAACCTGAAAGTTGTGTGGTAGCCTTGCGAAAATTCAGTTCTGTGCGGTCTGATGTTTACTGGATTTGTGCTTTTTTTTATTGTTCTATGGGAACCCATCCACTCTGATGGTAATTTCACCACGGTCTTGGTATCAATCATGATGCCAACTCTTCAGCTGGGCTAATAAGCGCGCTGAGGAAAGGCAACTTCAAGGGCCTTCAGGTTCAAGAAGCAGAAGCAGGAGGGGGCTGTTCTCTGCCGCTATTCCCTTCACACCTGGGAGGTTTTCAGTTTTGTGTTGCTGATTTAAAACAAGAGTTCAAAAATTTGCCACATGATGGCACCAAAAAAGAAGGAAAAAAAAATACCCTGGGACAGCTGCGTGGCAGACTGCAGGGCCATCAGCCGGCCAGATCAGCTGCACGGCCATGTGCAAATGAGACCAGCTTGTGCAAATTGGGGCTTGCAAAGTCGTAATACACTGCTCCGATAATATTATCCACAACGGTTTTTATCTTTGTTTCGAATTTGTGATTCATGCTGGACTAGCCCACAGACGTTCCTTCTCTTTATTTATTTATGTTAATGAACTATATACAGAATTTCCCGGGTTTCTCGGTACTCGATAAGTCCGTAGACCACTGCGATGTGACACTTCTCGTGACTCAGCTCCTCACCCTTATTTTTTTTTCTTCTGCTTTTTCCACAGAGGATAAGTACGGCGAGCGGAGACGGCCGGCATTATTGCTACCCACACTTTACGTGTGCAGTGGACACAGAAAATATCCGCCGAGTGTTCAACGACTGCCGAGACATCATTCAAAGGATGCATCTCCGCCAGTACGAACTCTTGTGAGGGGAGATCACCGTGGAACCTGTGGTTTTAAATTCTTTGCTCCTTACTCTTTCTCTTGCTACTACCCCACACAGGGTGGAAGAATATACTATAGAAATGTCAGTCTCTTCACTTTGTTTACTTTAATTATTTAACCTTAAAGCTGATTCGAAGCAAGTTTGGGTTGTTTTTCCTTCATGCTTTTTGGGACTATTTTTGTGCTTTATTTTGACATGCCACTTCTTCGTCATTCCACTAAGCCCTTCGGCTACCTCTGGTCCCTTAGGTTTTGTTTTTTTTCTGACTGAACGCGACCTGCTAAATTTTTTCCAGCAGGTTACCGTCAGCTCAAACTGGTATGTCAGCTGGATGACACTAAAGTCATGCCTATCCCTCTGTGTGGGTTTCCTTTTTAACATGACATTGAAGAGTACTTGATGGGTGAAAAAAAAGATTAATGCACTTTGTATCAGGTTATTAAATACTGTTGAGGAAGTAGACACACAATGTAGCAGCACCACAATATTTATTACTCTGTCACAGTTTTTAGCATTTCTGAGTTGCAGGTCAACTGATAAAGTGACCTCCTCTTTTAAGCCGTTACTGGCACAGGAAGTAGAGTAGATAATGAGAGGAATAGTGAAGACAAAGCAATTTTTCTGGGGTTTTGGAGCCAAGCGTCTCCGCACACCTCAGGCATTTGAATTACAGCTACTTTTCAGCCTGTTGCATCGAGGCAGAAAATTTACCACCCTCACTTACGTTATTTGTGCTGTCCACAAATGATCCTTTTAGTTCTGATCATTCTTGGACAACGGTCCTCTCCCTATATATATTTTTTTGTTTTACTGCTGGTTTATTATATTGTACAGACTGTAAAATGTAATATTATTTTGTACAACTTTATTGAAGAAAAATACTTGTAGAAGATCTTTGTGCCTTGATTATGGCTGTACCTGTAAAATGAGCTAAGATGTAAGTATGTTTTTGATTGCGCTGTACAGCTTGATGTCAACCTTACCTGCAGCAGTGACTGGAGGTAAGAACTTTATCTGTAGAGTTTAGGGGTTTTTTTCTGGTTTATATAAAAATGCTCTTTAGTATAAAAATTATAAATTATGCAAATTAACCACTTACCTTTCCAAGTAAGGTATTACAGTCACCGGATGTTGCAGCAAACATGCCTTTCTCTTTCGAAGTCTCAGCTTTAAAACATTGGAATTCATTCAAGTGTCCAAATCGCAACCTGGTGTTGTTTTAATGGGAACCAAGGATTTATTATTTTCTTTTTTCCTTTCTATTTAGAAAATATGTTTGGTAATTCTTCGGTCATTCATAGAACTTCACAATTGCACAGACCGATTGTGAATGTGTAAAGCACCATTATATAGAGCTCTTCAATCTTTGTACCAACAGCGGCTTTCATTGTGCAAGTAAATAGCGAGAAAGAAGAAAAAACAAAACAAAACAAAAAAAAAAGGTGTATAAACCCTCGTGTCTGGCCTAAGAGAATTACAAGATGACATTTTTATTTCTCTTTTAATAAAGAGACACATTAGAAAATTGTTTTATTTTAAATATTGTAGAATCAAAATGTGTGAATATTTCTCAAACTTGAATAATTTATGCAAATGACATTCTCAAAACAAGTTGTGGTACAGTACAATATATAAAAAGCAAGAATTGCTGTAGCAATAAGGCATGTCCTTTTTAGTAACTATAACACTGCTTTATATTTTATACATAGGTGTTTTATGTCTGTGACTATATACTTTTCCTGTGTCCAAGATAACCTGTACAAATGTCTAAAATTACAGTTGCAATAACAGAAACCTAGAGAAGTGTTAGACTACATTACTTTATAGAGCGTTTGACCACACTTTGGACCATTCTCCCCTCACTTCACTTTAAATTTAGGGAGAGAGAAAGAGCTAACACATTCCCCACATCGGCATATAATCAGCAAGTTTGATTAACTTTTTACTATTAGCATCCTTACTAGTTATAAACCCCAGTCAGTCATCTTTTTAAATTCAGGTTACAGAAGAATTGAGAACTTGTCTCTATTTGACGATAAACAATCCCCTTTTAGATACTGTAATATGACCGTTTCCTCTTCCCAAAAATGTGTCTACTTTGATATCCCTATGTTCGATTTACTCATCAGATATTTCCCAGAAAGTGAAAGGCTGGGTGGAATAAGCTAATAATAAATAAAATTCCCAAATGCAAAGATTCTCTCGCTTCCCATGCCAAAGAAAGTAGTAGAGCGAACAATAACAGGTAGTTTTTCTTTAAAAAGAAGCCCCAGCCCAGGAGTTCAGGTTAGAGCTCCCGGCCTCTGCAGGAATGGCAGCGGGAAAACGGGGCCTGGTGTGAAGTAGTCCCTCTGGGTTTTCTGGGGCGGGTGGGGAGAAGCTGTAGGTTTGTCGCATCCTCCCTCATGCACAGCAGGCGCAGACGCTGAGCTCCGGCTTTACACCCTCCGTGCTGCCTTCCGGGGGGGGGCCCGTGGCCCAGTTCCACCGGGGCCTCTCCACGGAAGAGCTCGTACGGTTCAAAACGTGACTCTCCAGGAGGTTAACAGAACTTGTGGGCCCCGCAGGAATCCAACCCCACAGGCGTTCCTATCCCTGTCTGTCCACAGAGTGAGGGCCGAGGCATAGGATAATGTTACTGCAGCTGTATTTGACCTTCCTTCTTGCAGAAGATCGGCAACCGGAGGGCCCCTCACCACACAGATCTCTGGGATGCAATAGGGCCCTCTTTTTTTTTTTTTAAGCTCATCATAGCACATCTTTCTAAAAATAGCAGCTTAAGGTGTCACCCTAATTATTTTTTTTAAGCAGGTTTCAAGTGCGTATCAGCAAACTGGATCCACAAGCTTCTTCCCGTTGTTGTCTGGTAGACGATAACCGCAAATAGTAGTCAGTTGATAATTTAATGTGTCGGGAACTGGAAGAGTTCTCGTCCCAAACCACAGTCCCTCACATATGACGTCCTAAAAAAGGTTACGGAAATCCGCATCTCTCAGTGCTGATGTATCTAGTTTCTGCCTGACCCTCACAAACAGAAGTATGACATTAGAAGGGCCACGCAGCAATAAAACAGAAAAACGTTTCCAGTTTGCAGGACTGAGCCTCCACCAGGGTAAGACACTAGCACAGAGAAGTGATGAGGCTATAGGATTTACATAATGTACAGTTACACTTTTAATATACATATTTGATACAAAAAAAAATTATAGCAGGAAAAGGACTCATTTGATTGTAGAATACAGTATTTTTGTACAGCATGAACCGTTCATTTCAGTTAATTATTTATCCTGTAGTAGTCATATCAGCTGTATAGGACTTCTATGGTATGTGTAAATGCAACCTGCCTTCAGACTAGCAATCAAATTAGGTCATTTGCTGGCATGAATATAGTCTGATGTTTGACTGTTCTCAGCTTTGGTATTTCAGTGACTGAATGCAGATGTCTGGCTCTTCATGCTGCTTTATGCTTACTGATTAAACGCTGAGCAAAATAAAATGGTGGAGTGAGAAGCTGAAAATGAGCTAGTATCAGGATTACAAGCAGAGCACCTGCTGCACAGTATATAGTAAAGACTCTGCTCTCATACGGAAGGAAGCATTTTTGGAGGGAGAAGTCAGTTGGTGTTATGCTGCCCTGGAAAAGAAATGAAGACTGTCACTTTGCTGTTACAGTGGGTTCTGAAGCAGGAGTAACACCACGGCTGTCGGATCTGTGATTCCCGAATTCTGTGTTGGGTGGCAGGGGTTGGGGCCAGTCTCCCAGTACCAGTGCCTTCTCCAGGGGGCTGAAGAGTCCGTACCTTGCAGTGCTGGGCACTAACTGGAATATTCACCAGGCCAACGTTAGCCCAGAGGCCAATCTTCCCTATGTTCCATCTAGCGTAAATAGAGAGCTGGGCTCCTCATCTGATCTGCCTTCAAGAGAAGCCTAACTTTAGCTGCTGTAAATCCACCTGGAAGGAGCCTTCCCTGGCTAAAGTTAGGTTTTGTGAATGTGCCCCTTCCTCCCCCCAAGCCCTCCTCCTACCCAGTACATGCTGCAAAAAACCCGTTGGCTAATCCAAATTCCGAACAACAAAAAGAACTTCATTGGGTTTTGGCTTGCCTTTGCAGTTCAAATTAAAAGTTTACAACGGACCGAGGCCGAGTTAAAACAGTAGCGAAGACGATGCAACGTTAATTAGCCAACCGCTTGTTTTGCAGTGAAGATGCACTGTGTGGCGTGTGCAGAGAGCAAGTGTAGTTTGAAGGCAGCTACTCTCAGGAATCCGGAATAAACAGAACTACTTTCGACAAGAAACATTAACCGTTGCATAAAATGAGTTTTAAAGTTTGGGGTTTATCTGTGTATTGAGCAGCCTAAACAACAGCAGGAAAAACACACGAAAGATTTCCCTCCCCCAAGTCACAGACTACTCCGTAAATAGATTGTAGGTTTTCCTTCTTCCTCCAAGTTTCTAGGAGCTCCGTTTTATTTTTGAACCGGGAAACTAATTGATTTACCTCTAAGGATATACTGAGCACTGGAACTGCCTGCGAGAGCATAACCAACACACTGTATAAAATGTGAATTGGAAAGGAGGAGGCAGACTATGGGCGCGTGACACACGTTTTCACTGTGTGAAGCGGTTAATGCACAAGTTTGAAAACCACCATCACCGTGCAAGAGTTGGAGGTGGATACGGTCTTGTTTTCATAGTTGGTAAATCAACCAAGCCAAACTAGTCTTTCTACTGTTCAGTGCACAATACTGATTATTTTTACAAGTCAATAGTTTACAATGCACCCTCTTTATAAGAAGATGTTAGATGCTTGTACCCAGATACTAATTAGATCTTTAACAGCATTGCTTTGTACCACACAGAACATGTGGCTCCCACAGATGTACTTTATAAAGTGGATGCAGTGTACTGAGTGGGTTGGGTGGGTAGGCAATTTTTTTTAAATTTTTTTTTTGTTTTTACAGGTAGAATCAGTTTTAAAATATAGCTGACTGCCATGTTGATTTATTTATGAAAGTTATCTGACAAAAATAAAAAAATTAAAACTTACCATGATGAAACTAGGATTGTTTCTATTCCTCCAACTGAACGACGGGACGCTGATTTCTGGAATTTTCCCCACGTGCACCACTTCACAAGCACTATGTGTATGCCCGCTGAGAATCAAACGGGGATGAAACCACCATATCAGCTAGAACACAGAATGGTAAACACAAAAGTTGAGTCATAACTAAAAAGGAATTGAGCTTAAGACTTCTAATATTCTGAAGCATTTTGTGTAAACTTCTGTTTTCCAGTAAGACGTGTTGATATTGTAGTATTAATCATGCCCATTTGGCCCTCATCCCAAACACTGGACTTTTTTGGCCATACAGATCAGAAGAACAAAGGCAATGGCATGCTGTTGACATCACAGATAGAAAAAAAAAAAACACCTTGGGTTTAGTAAAGCAATGCTGTTCTTGTTGAAGGGAGCATCTTGTACTGCCAATCTTGAGTGAAGACATTTTACGTAGAAGGAAACAAATACTGCCCGTTAGACTTTCTGGGAATATTTTCTTATTACTAATTCAGCAAAAGCAGTGCTTTCAAAGCGTTGGAAAATAGTGGCTTTCTACTAAGTTTGTCAATCGTCTATGCAGTACATAAAACACAAAATGCTAAATGGGAGGCGACAGCACTGCAGCAGACTTAAGAGCGCCAGGACTTAGGGCCTGTACCTGGGAAACGCAGCCGAATCAAGGCCATGATCGTGGTGATCCTCAGGGGAGCAGCTCTAACAAGTAGCCTCTCAGAGGCCTCATTAAAGCAGGAGCAGCTGTGGTCTGTTTGTCTCCGCTAACATCCTTACCAAAAGATTTTAAAATATATATATATCTCTATGTATCTCTACACTCATGTCCCCCTCCCACCCACCAACACTCAAGGTCCTGATACATCAAACCTTTTGTGATGCTTCTTGAGACAGCACATCATACTTTTCTTTAAATGGGATGTTCTTCTCCTCTGGAGGAGCAGAATCTTCTGCGCTGCATTCGGCATCGCTTTTCCGATAGAGAGGGTAATGCTGGGAGACATTCAAAGCAAGGATCAGTTGTTAATGATCCAGCCTTTCTGCAACAGTAATAAATACACTAAAAACGTGTCAACATGTTCCCTCGCCCCACCTCTGACACACCTGTAGAAGGATGGGTTCTGAACCTGGAAGCTTTTCCACATCGCTGCATCTTTTGTTGGAATGATTTGGTTTCTGTGAATAAAATCAATCCATACATATTGTCTTCACCTGTGTGTCCCATAGGGGTGGGGAAGAGCATTAAACAACAGCTATGTTTTATGGGGTTGGGGGGGTTTTATTGGTTTTGGTTTTTTTGAAAAAAAAAAAAAAAACGTATCAGCTCAGAGTACAGTGTTTAAATACTGTCCACTGTATATACTTTTAAGAGCCTCTACTGTGGATGGAAGGGGAAATTCCCCATTCTGTATATGCTTCTGTATATGGTTGCGCTCTTTCTGAATGTGGAAAGCAACAGCAGGATTTCACTGCACAAACAAGGCAAAAGAGATTTAGGGCAGCGCAAGAGGGACAGCAGTTATGAGTACAGCAATCTTTCCACTGGGAGCTGGTTTCCTGATTGACTGCCAGCCCAGTCAACCACGCTGCCTGCCCTGAGTCCAGTCGGCCTATGAAGAAGGGAACAGGAGCGAAGTACAAGAAGGAATTGGATTTGATGAAAAAAATACTACAATTAAAACATTACTAGGTTATCAAGACAAGGCTCCAGTACAATCAGAAAACAAAAAGAATAGGCTAGCTTAAAGGATATGAAACAGAGCAATACGCATAAATAAAAACGCAGGGATGATTATGTATCTTAAGTCAAAGGGAAGGTTACAGAACTTATGCCATTCCTTGGAACAGAGGAAATGACACCCCATTTGTTGGCAGCGCTTACAAGGAAGTTAACACCATTAACACAGGGCAACACAGTTAATAGTTAAGTAAAAAAGGTAAGAGACAAATGAGATGAAGAAAGATTTGCTAACAAGTTCCAATCTGAATCAGAAGCAGATTTTTTTTCAGGAGGGCCTTGGTTATATCTTAACTCTTGCTGTAGTAGCAGTATTCCCATTGCAGCAGCCGAGCTGCTGCCTCTAATCAGGTCTTTAATAAACTCTTACCTGCTGGGAGCAATTCAGTTTGTGAGAAAGCGCCACAAGCTTTGCCTCTGCAGTTCGGCAGAGAGCACAGCCATCCCCCTCCATGGCTACGCTGTTCACCAGGACAAAGCTGGAAAATACCAGGGAGAGGGGAAGGGATGTGGGAAAGACAGGAAAGCGTTTGCTGTTCATGCACATGTGCGGGATAAACTTTATTTTATAGAAGGCAAGTGTTCCAAAGCTGGACGCAGTTCAACAAAACAGCAACAAGTGACAGCGTCTGAAATCATGTGCCATAAATCCTCTTCTGAGTACCCGTACTGTAGCTGTTCCTCTGCCTGGTAGGCTGCTTTATCATCACTTGTTAATTAGGTTGCACAATGCACTACGCTATGCTTCATGTTTACACTTCAAGATTTATTTTTTTTTTATAATGGATACTTAAGCGGTATTCTAGTGGAATGCTAGAAACCCAGAAATCTGAATTCTGAGGGAAAGAACTTGCTTCTCTCCTCACACACATCTCAAACCTCAGAGACATCATTTTAGACATTTGATTTCTTCAGAACAACTGAAAAGCAAAACAGCGCTGCATTTGGCCGGCTGCCCTCAACAAACTTAGTTTCGTGCTCCGAGGTCTCTCACACAGAAAACTGTATTTTGTTTGTAATAGAAAAAGATTTCCCTGTAGACTTCAAATCAACTTTGAACTTCTGCCACAAGATTCGTACCTGTTTAGTCACTCATCCAGGACTGGAGATATAGTCCCTGTTCAATTCAGTATGTTTTACAGACATAAACGAGCCAAATGTCTCCAACTTAAGAGATACTGGTCAAAACCAAAAAAAATTTAATTCTCCTTTATCAAATTAAGCTCCTTTTATGCCACAGATTTGCTATAAAATAGTTTATCTGGGAACATTTCATTAATAATGCAGCTCATTTCACTCAATGAATACGATACTAGACACACAATCTGCAACTGCACGCAAGGGTTCTCCTGTGCTGTTTTATCAAAGGGGACATGGAGATATTCCTTAATAACTATTTTTTAAAACAGCCGAAATACATATCGGTAGGACCTGTGCGATAAACAATAGCATTATACTGGGCATTCATGAAGCTGATAGATCTTCGTAGACACGATACACCATTTCTAGACCCGTTATGAATATTTTGCTTAATTAAGGGACCCAGTGTAAACCTGTAGGTTTTGAATTTGACATTTGCATGAGTGATGATAACCTGACGGCACACGTGCCAAATGCAGAGTGGCAGTGGGTCTTCCCTTCAAATGCCGTTCCACCACCCCACTAGTGCTTTCCGTCATCGGGCTCCTGCGTGGTATCTAAAAGTCACCAAAGGGCGGGGGGCAGCCAACTGCAGCCACCGACACTCAACTCCGAGAGCAAGCCCTGTGACAGGGGCGGCTCTAAGCCAAAACCAGCTTGTGCCTTATTACCCCACCCTGTGGAAAAACAGTGGACAAGCAACTGCCGTGTCCCCAAATTCCTCAAACGAGAGTTAAGTTCTGCAGACTAAAGAAGTATTAAAATTAATCAAACTCTTAACTCGTAAGCATGCAGGGAGGTTGTTTGTGTTTCTTTACTGAATCCTATTCTTCCGTTATGTTTACAGCCAGGGGCCATTGACAGCAGCGAGGAAGTAAAAAGGCAAACCAGAGTATTTGATTCTGACTCCACAGTATTTTTCCATTTAAAAGGAAATAGCTGCAATTCACCCAGCTCAAAGTACAGCTTCCGCTCCGTATCAAACTACAGGTTTGTACAAAGTATTTGATGTTTAACATATCACAAGCTAGATACAAAGTTTTGTTTTTTTTTTTTTTAAAAAAGGCCCTAAATTATGCATTCCCACACTATTTCATTAGAAATTCCACTTCCAGTTCTCAGTTTTCATCACTCAGGTCTGCTAGCTCAGTAATCACTACTCTAAACATTGAAAAAAAAAAATTAAATATACTCACTTTATTCCTTTTCGGGTTATTAGCTTTCCTGAAGTAAAGTTGAAAACCTTTTCAAATCGATTTACCTTGTAAGTAGTCATTCTGTGTCACAGAGCAAAAATACACGGGAGGTAAGAAATTGGCACTGTAAATTATCTGACACAGCTGCTTTACAGTTTGTAGCCACTATCTACATCCCATACTCATTCAGCAAACTCATGGGGATGCTCTGACACCCACAGTGTACGCTGTCCCAGTCACACCAGTGTAAGCACAGCCACCCTACACAAGTACAGCAGAGAGAGGACACTTTCTTCTATGCTGAGATAATGGGAAAGGGAATGTGTTTAGACAAGAGGCCCAAGACAAGGAAAAGCCGCTTCAAGACTTCTCCGCCAATGCAGAAAGATCAGCTCTGAACAACTTCACATATGCTGAGAAGCGCAAAAATAGCCTGAAAACTATTCTAAAAATGTATTCTTGGGGTGCACTGTGCACAGATGGATACCTTGCAAGATCTTGCTCTAAATTACAATCCCTTCTAATTTGGTTATGATGAAAAACTTTCTGCATAAACACGCAAGAGGTCACTCAGACCCCAAACCAGTTACTGTGTGCATGCCAACGTTTCATTCTTGGCGCTTGCGTACTCCTTCCACTGACAAGACTTACTCGTAATGAAATCCAATGTCATGATTCCCAACAATAACCACCAGCTCAGTAGAAACTGGACACTTAAACATTTTCCGAAACCTCCTGACATCATCCTCCCAAGCCTGCGTGAAAAAACAAATGGAGAAATTAATGCTGTTCCACATTATCAAAGGGGACCACTAGTATATAATACAGCAGTACACGCTCAATTAGATGTTTACCCTTTATAAATCTTGTAAGAGGGGTGAAAAGTGCCAAGATACTACCAAAAATGAAGGAGAATCACACCTAAAGCACTAGAAACTTCTACCAGTAGTAATATAAAACAAAGCCTTGCGTACCTAGTCTGCTTTCTTCTGCCATCCATTTCCTTCAAGAACTCCTCATTTTTTTTGAAATAAGAGAGCTGCTGATGTCATACCTGAGGTAAGCTCCATTTTCCTTCATCAAAGACATCCCCCAGAATAAAAACAATATCTGGCTGCAGTAACCATAAGGCAGTTTGGAAAGATCTCTCCATTTGCCATTCCCTGAAAGGAAAACATATATCCAGTCATTGCTGCCTCACTTCTGGATCCTCAACTCCAAGTACACAAACACAGCCTGGCAGGAACAGGAAGATGGCTCCAACACACTGAAAGCGCTAACATGAAATTCAAATTAAATACTCAGAAATCAGATTTAAGTACAGTAGGTGCATCTTACCTGGTGGGTAATTCCACCACAACACAATCATGACCAACTCATGCAAGAAGCAATACCAATTTGTTTATTTTCATTCATTACAATTCCATTAAACGGCAATTAATTAGAACAGTGAATTATTGCACATTTTACTATACTATCGTTTCTTCACCAAAAGTCTATAACGTACTTTCTTTCAGCGTTCTGCTTTTCTTTTGGACTAGCAGAAACAACGTGGCTTTGTGCAGTAGCCACAGGACTGGATTAGCTTTGTTTTTACGTGTGATCTTCCTGCTGATTCTTCTACAGAGACAAACTTCTACCGGCTTCCTTACCTCTGCAATGAAAGGTATTAACTATTGGGACATCCAAGTTAACTGGCTCATTTTTAAGGCATCCTGTAAAACAGTTACACGCTGGAAAAGACTATCTAATCCATCTAAAATGTTCAGGCATCTGCACCCACATATTAACTGAGCGTTCAAGACTGCACTGCCTCACTAAGTCCCACTTGTTAACCTTTCACCACCGGTTCACTATCCAGGGCAGAGCCAGACAGGCAAGTCAGAGGCAGCACGCACGCTTCTTACAAGTACTACAACATTGGTTTTAAACATCCATCCCATTAGCTACTATTAAAAACTCTAAAACCAGGACAGAGATTATTCGAATAAATTAATTATTACCTTCTTAGCTTATCCAGCCAATGTCCTTTGATTTGACCAAGCAGGTGAGTATCAGCTAAAATCATGGCCTTCAGGACTGAAGTTGAAGTCTCTTTTTTACCCATGTGAGCTCCACCTTTCACTTCTGGCCATTGACATTGAAAAATTACCACATAATAAATTAAAAATTCACAAAATATTAACACTGAGATGACAAAGCACATGAGTTTCAGCAGGAAACAGAGCCTCTTCTTCAAAGGAAGACTCTTCACAGTGGTTGAGCTAGAGCTCCGCATTGCAGTACCAGCGTAAGACTCCTTCCCAATGGCTCAGTTGTCCTCTCTCAGGTGAAAGCAGCAGGGGCTAACCAAAGGACCACACTGGGCTTCGTATCAGTGCAAAAACCCTGTGGAGAAGATACAAAATAAAATATCCATTAAACCAGCATTCCCCGTGAAAAGCTACCATGTAAGGCCTACAGTGTTAGCTTCTTGTCACCCTCTGAAAAACCTTCTGAAAGGTTTGGAAACGTACTTGACCTAAAAAGCAAAGTTGGCCTTTTCCTTCGGATACACTCATACAACCCACACAGACGGCCACGCTGCTGAGACTAGAACGGCCCTCTCTCCTACCAGGACCAAGGCAACTAGTTTAAAGCCAGTCGGGATCTTGCTGCATGATCCTTTTTTTTTTTTTTTAAACTATACAGTGAAAACACTGTGAGTAGGGGTCAAAGATACATAAAGACACAGCTCAGCTTGAGCAGCAGCCAAAAAAAAAAATAATAGGAATAGAAGGGAATTCCATTAGGATCCATATCATCCTGTCATCCTGGCTGCCACAATGCCACGTGCAACCACTTTCTGGCACAAGTCACATAACATGACTACACCAAATCAGTGTAATTACCACCTTAAATATGGCTTATTGTAATAACCTCCAAGTACCAAAAGCAATTTGCTATCCTAAAACAAGTTTACCAGAGCTTTCCAGGAACACAGGCACAGATACATGACTAGGGAGCCAACGCTGCTTCATGTCTAAGAAGGGGAAACCAAGAAACATCTAAGCCTCGGAAAGAGAAACTGTGCTACAGCTGAACAGAAATGTTGGGAAATGAGCCTAAACTGGTAAGCTTACTCTATTTACTGATTTCTTCCACCTTAGACAGTTTGTAACCAAAACAGGGAACTTGCCCCTTTTGAAACTACAATTTTATTTTATGCGATTTTGAAAGCTAATACAAAACAACTGCCTTCGCTCTGATAAGCCACAATTGTAACAGGGCTCAATGATTGTTCACTTGTTTACAGGCATTTAACAGAAATTCATTATTCCTGGTATAAAGAGGAAACACCTGCACTTTCCCAGTTCTGTTACTTCTACTGTCCCTGGCACTTCTCCAGCGTAAGTGCCCACAAGAAACCAGTTTCCCAGTTGAAAGGACAGAGCTGCCAGCCTTTCAAGTAAAATCACTCAGGTTCCAAACGCAACCTCTCAGGGTTTCTGGCTGAAGAGCAACGCACATCTGAAAGACCCACTTTCTAAAGGTAAACAGTGTAGCACAGTCACAGTAAACTGGGACTCCAGGAGAGTTATAAAGATGTTACTTCACACGCTCACCAACAAACGTCTAAAGAAATCCACAAAGAAAAGCCTTGTCCCTGCCCAGGAACAGGATTGCAACTTTGCTTCCTACAGTAGCAAAATTCTAACACAGATCCAGGATGTTAGCAATTAGAGAACACAGTACTCGGACAGTGATTAGCAGCCACTGGTCACATGCACTGACTAAATCTGATTAGAACTGTGAATACTAATACTTTTGTACTTTAGACCCTAAGTATTAGGAACATTAGGACAAAACTACAGAACCACATAAAATTAGTGGATCTTTTCTAAAATCTTGGTCTCAGTTACATTCAAAGCAGAGAACAAATTGCTTCACTGCCCTATGCCCTAGCCCATTTGATTGATGTCTCATGGAAATCAATAACTGACATGTGATTACTATCTTATTTTTCCAATCAAAACCTCTATTTGATAATAAGAGTGGCTATTAAGCCACTTATTTTCACAGAATCACAGAATCACAGAATCACAGAATCTTAGTGGTTGGAAGGGACCTTTGAGATCATCGAGTCCAACCACATTAAAAAAAAAAAAAACAAACAAAACACAAAAACACACAAACAAACAAAAAAACACAACACAAAACCAAACAAACAACAACACCCCCCCCAAAAAAAAAAAAAAAAAAAAGCAAGCAGCATCCATCAACTAAACCCCACACACAACACCCCACCACAAACCAAAGCTTCCCTTCAAACACGAGCTTCCCTTTTCACCACTACAGAATAGCCAGTCAAGACAAAGAACCATTAGTTTGCATCACGCAACATTTCTAATATGCATTATTTAATGCTGTCATGACTAACACTTAATTGCAAGCAATTCAGTTCTATCTAAACTTAGTTTAGTAGGAGAAAGCCACTGGCCAGACGTCACGATTTCACAAGAAGGAGGAACTACACAAAAAGGCTGATTAATTTGTTTAATATTAACCTCATCTGCACCGTAACTAGCAATAAAAATCAACATGATCTTGTTTGTACATCTCACAACAAGGCAAGATTAAAGCAGAAATGTCTGTCCAACAGACACAGCAACAAGGACACAAGACAATTAAATTCTGAAGTGTAAGCACACAAATTCATACGGCCTCGTCCTGCACAAACTGCACCTACCCCAGAATCTGCAAGTAGACTTGGTAGTCCTAGATAGTCTCCTCTTCCAACAAAAATAGTACCAATTTGAACAGAAAATGCCAGTAAGTTGTTTAACTTGCATTAGGCACGTCAAAAAATAATATAAAACCAAATAACTCTACGACTCTTCTTACTCACAACCTACACAAAGCTCAAAACAAATAAAACCTGTCATTTTGCTATCAATATCTATGCATTCTCTAGAAGCTTTTCATTACATTATTTTTCACACATCAAATTTCTTCGGAAGCTGTCCAAACAGCTACAGAGCTGCAGCAAAAGAGTCAGTGTTACAGATCAGGGGAAAAAAAAAAATTAAAAAAAAAAATCAGATCTTCAGAAGTAAAATAATCCCATCAAATGTAAAAAAAAAAAAAAAAAAAAAAAACAAAAAACCCAAACCTGCAATTAGTACAAAAGAAAAATATCTTCAAGGCAAAACTGCCATTTTCAAAAGTCACAAGCAGTAACTTACACAATCAAAGCCACAAATAAGGCCGGTCATTTCTGCACAGATCCCCTGTCCCGGCGTTTCTGCTGCTGGCTGTTACTATTTTGGGAGTTGTGCCACAGATGTGGAAGATGCCAGAGGTCTCCCATCTGCAGCCTACGTTTCCAGCTTTCCTGATAGCGAAAGGAAAAAAGAAAAGAGGAAAGAAAAAAAAAAAAATCACAGAAAGCGAGTGATGCAGAATGAGCTGAAAGACAACTCCTGCTACTGGCTGACAGAAACCCCTGCCTACCTCCCTCTGCCACCTGCCAGCCCCTGCCTGCTCAGGACTGCGGCTGCACATCTCCCCACACCGAGTCAAAGCAGTTTATCCGGAAACAGGGCACACACAGTAGTAATCCGAACCTCACATACGGGGACCCAAGGACTGGAGACCCACGCAAAAGCGAGCAATCCTCTCACACACGTGATGCAAAGGTCAAAAATAACGCTGTCAGGCTGCACAGGCGCTGCAAGATGGAGCTGTGGTTCAACACACCGCTGTACAATGCATTGTACAATGCTCCTCCCTGCAAGGCTGATAACATTAAGATTAGACTAGGACCTGATTTCTTACTAGAGGTTGAGGATCTCAGTTACAAGAAAAGACTGGAAGATTTCTCACTGTTTCTCATTCAAAATAGACGGAAGTGGCCTGGTGCAAAACTGATTTTTAAAAGCTCATCATAAAGGTCAGATCAGTATTTTCACCATATCAATTATTTTCAATTGTTTGGGCAGAGAACATACTCTATAACGGAAAACTCTGATCTTCAGTAGCTGGCAAACAGCAAAATTCTGCAAGTCATGACAATTTTATATTCAGTCAACGTATACATTCTTTATGAAGGGAAAAAATAACCTTGAACTTTTCCTCACCTTCATGTTCTAAGAACCATTCCACACAACACTTAAAAATCAGCCCATGGACAAGGACAATTACCAATTCATTTAATAACGTCACCAAAGTTTAAGCACGCTACAAGTATAAATTTATACCATAAAACTGTGGAAAAAGAAATGCTTAAGTGACTAGCACTCAAAAAAAGCCTTCCTTCTCCAGCACTAATGTTTGTTTTGCTTACTAACAAATATTAGATACATTTTTGCACTTAAAATATTTCCATCATGCATGCTATTCTTCCTATTTTCATCCGTCAAGTTTGCTGGCAACACAAGCTTGCATCACTCCTCTTCTCTTTCCCTTTTCCAACTCCGTTCAGAACATTATCCAGCTTTAATTTACAAGTGAGCCAAGAATGAAACAAGGGAAACCTGATGCAGTTGTCTATGTACTTCTGGAGCTTTACCCTCCCTCTTACTTAGAGAACACCCCATATGCTTTGAGGCCAACTTATTTATTAATTTACAACTACATAAAACTGTCCTAATAAAACAACAAAAAAAAAAAATTAGGACAAGAGTCCTAATCCTAGTTCTAATGAGCGTGCAAGTGTTTTTATTAAGGTTATAAATAAACTTAGTATTTCTAACCTTGTGATAAACTCAATTCTCCCATCATAATATCACAAAGGTACAGATTTACAACTTTCAGATATAGTTCTAACAGTTTAACAACTATGTTAAACTTTTGTGAAATTTAGTTACAAACAAGCCAGTTCAAATCTCACAAGGGTTCCCTTCTGCAAGGTACACTTACAACTGGGAGCTGTCTCTTATCAGTCTAAGCGCTCTCTCTCTCTCTCTGAAGCAACATGACATTTCCACCTTGTGAAACGTGACTCTGAACTCCAGTTTCCTTTCAGCACTTCCAATACCAGAGCTCTTCAAATACCTTGTTCTTCAATCAAATAAGAGCTTCTGTCAAATTCTGGTTTTGATTCTGCAAGACAACTCTCTGACATACCCTTCTGAATACACTCTTTCCAGTTCTAAACCCCAAACCCTTCCTTCATCCACAAATTTTAACCTGTTATTGTGATTAAAGAAAAACTCTCCAAGCAGGGATTTAGCATTTTTCTTTTTAAGAAATCCCTTTGTAATAATTCAACGATAGAATTAATTTCTGCCTGCACTGGCACATCCTTAGGGCTGAAATTCATAAAGACTGCCAAATCTACACATCTACTTTGATTTTATATACTTTACAGAAAAGGATAAATTGAGAAATTCTTCAAATTAAAATACAAAGATTTTATCACATTCCCATAAACACCCACAACCACTCCTGTAATGAAGGGAGTTTACAAGTGTGAAAGAGAGAAGTTTTGAAACTTGGCTGAAGTTATACAGACCACTGTTTATTTAAAAAAAAAAAAACCATATAAACAAAAATCAAAGGCACAAAATACAAAAGCATTTCAGAGCAGCTTGTCATATTGAGATCCATAATATTATCAAAATGCGGTACTATAGAAGTCATGTTGTAGTAAACGTTGTAGTAAGTACCAAAAAAAATTATGTAGAAAATCTACTTGCTGTTAATCAGTAGTTACAAATGTGATGTAAAAGGAAGTCCATACATTACACTTATTTGTTTCAAGCACTTTTCATACTGATTATTCAGTTTCACGGATTCTTGTACAGCACGCTTTAGATCTTCTACCTCTTCAAAAAAATCCTAGGAAAACCCAAAAATATTCACCTTTGAGTTTCTTTCAAAGACATTCTCGGTAAGAGCTAGTCAGCATTTCAGTTGTTTCCAAGTTCAAAGACATTTTATTTTTATTAATGTATGGCTGAGTTATGCAAACACAGCTATCAAGATACAGCAATCAACTACAACTATTGGTAATAATTTAAAACTTTGCCCTGAACACACAATGCAAGCAGAATTCAAGATATGTTAGAGCCTGAAATACAGACTAATAACAGGAAAGATCAATGAAGTGAAGAAATAAACGTTGGTTTAGCAGAAAGCTACAAAATGACAGTCCAAAACGACAAGGGAATAATGTCAAACTCATCTGTGCAACACCACAGCTGTAGGTGCTGAAGTCAGCCAGCAGCAGATAACACACCAGTAACTCTGAAGATCTGAAAGTTGCAAGATTATAAAAAACAGACAACAAGCAAGGAGAAAGATGAGGAGACTAAACTAAGGAGGAGGATGTTAGCATTTGAAGAAGACAATACTAAAGAGTTTAAGATGGAAAAATGGATACCATATTTAGTCCTAGAAAGATATGAAATATTTTTAAATTTAACTGCTTTGTAAATTGCTAGTATCCATTTAGAACTTTGAGTACAACTACTTTTTTAATGAATGTCCTATTTCAGAATAAGAACTATTATTTATGACTCCGCTATGTTAAAAAGTTTGATTGTCATATTCCAAAGGGCAAGACTTATTATGCATTAAACTTGACAGAGCCTAAAATGGCTAACGCTATCCAGCAGGCTCAACTGGGAATGAAAAAAAGCAATATGTAAGGCTACACAGAACATAAAGAGACAGTCCAATAAGAAAGCCAGAAAAAGCAAGTCCTGTAAAACTTATTTAACATCAGCCTATGTGGTTTCACTTTTCATATTGATCCTTTCATAATTATGCTATCCCAGAATGCATAACTTAGCAAGTAGTTCTAGCTATCCCTAATTCAACTAGGAGATAAATTCAGCTTCATAGAAACAAACTTGATTTATTAAAAATATCAATGGCCCATAGCTTAAATGGAACTATGTTTTGTTCAGCTCCTGCAACTCAATTGCTATTGAGCAATTCTGATCCTTTGTAAGTTAAGGCGGAAGTTGTTGGGAAATGCAAGGACAGCAAGCAGAGTGCAATCACCCAAGACTTAATTTCACCATCCTTGGAAAGTCCTGTCTACTAGAGTAATGCTGTATCTATTTATATCCAGCTACATTTGATATATTATCCTGCCTATTCTTCTGACTTTTTAAAATTAATAGCTACATACAACTCAAATAACGTACAGTGACTTTAAACTACCTAAAAAAAGGTCACTGATAAAAAGCCAGAACCTCAGATTTACATATTTCTCTTCTGAAAGATGAAACTTTCAGCCACAAGTTGTCCCTAACTCCCAAATGTGGGGATCGAGAACTCACCCTGCCTCAATGTTCTACAAGTTGCACATCTAATAAACTATCACCATGTCTTACCACTACACCTGTAATGGAAGCTGGCATAATATTATTTACCTTGGGAGAAAGGATTGCAAGACAAGAAAACAGAGTCTTAAACCAAAAATCTAACACAAGACATGAAGAACAAGCAAAAAACAATTTAAACAAGCTGTTTGCTGAAAATAAAATCTTAAATCAGTATAATAAACTGCCTTCTATAGCTAGATAAGAACTCATCTTCTCACATAATTTCAAGAATTTCCAAATTTTCACACTTTCACTTTCTACACCTTCAAAGCCCTCCCCTCTGCCCTCCCTAAGCTCAGAGTTCTGCCAGAGGCATAGTTTTGATACATTTAAGTTCAAGAGAAACTAGCTTTCCTCTCACTGATATCACGAAGCAATAGAAGTGATCATCAAATAAAAAATATTTTTATTATCCCTGCAAATGTCTGTTGGAAGGAACTAAGACTGTTACCAGGAGAAATTTTAATGTTGTAACTGCAGCAAATAATCTCTCATGAAGGAATCTAAATTGCCTAAACAAAAAAAAAATCCAGAAGAAAATCCATAGCTGTTTAAAAAAAAAAAATAAAATTGCGTTATTATTCTTCCTTAGCCAAGCAACATTAATGTTTCAAGGAGTCATTCATTTCTACTTCTTTCTCAGAATGCTGTAAATTGATTTTTTTTTAATGTATTTTGCTTGATAACACATGTACAGCCTAAAAATAAGTTTCAGTTCAGGCAGAAAAGTTAGTTTTTCAAAAAATCACCTATTCTTAAACTTGCCCTAAAATAAATTACCTTATCTAATCCGGCTAATTCATTTTTTAGTGCTTTCTTTTCTGTAGACAACTTTTCATTTTCTTTCTTCAGCTTTTTAATCTCCTTCAACAATAGCTCTATATTCAAATAAAAAAATATAGACATCAACCATTACAGTCAACCTCCCCCTCACATGAATCATATTACAGCTAAAGAGCTGCCCACGTTTTGTGATATTAGAAAATTATGGTTCAGTTTTTTAAAGTACCTTTCTCATAAAGTGATTTATTCTTAAGAATGGGCCCAAGCACACTCCCAGGTACTACGCAAGGTAACAGGATCTGCCATGTTCTTAGACTGTGGAATTATTTTACCTTAAAATTCACAAAACATGCATCACATGCCTTGATTGCCTTTTTCTGACTTACAAGAGGTTCACATTAGCCCTTGCTGACAACACGCTTCCTGGAAATTATGCCTACATCATATGACCTCTGCAATCTCTTCTTTTATGCTTTGAAGTGAAACAGGATTGCACCTTAACTTGTGGATTTACTTATAAGGAAGAACGTGCTCAAACCAGTATTGTCTGGATTTGTCCCATATTTTAAGGCTAAAACCAGGTTCTTTAGTGTATCAGTGTCTGAAAAGCAAAGAATGAAGCAGCAAAAGTTATCACTAAGAGATCTGCATAGATACAGCTTACTGGAATAAATAATAAAGAGTACTAAATCCAGCCATGCACTCCCACCCATGATTACACCAACAGACCAATTTCAGAAAAAGAGAAAAGCAGCAAACGCTTATTTTTAGCCACAAACAAACGCAGGGCTGGATCCACAGATAGGACATTGATTATGAGATGCCATTTTTACATAACAGGTTTTCAAAAATGAAAAACACTTTAGACACCGCTGGTTGAAGTAGAAGAAATAACATGGAGCATGCCTTTGGATCAGAAATTAAACGCATCCTCGGTGATGGGCATACTGGAAGGAACATCATCAGGATCAACCATACCATTACCTAAATATTCACTGCAACAGGTTTCCTTCTTTTTAGACACATTCCTGCAAGATGTTACTTCTCCCTCCAGGGCTCGACTTCTTTTTCCAAAAGCAGCACTAGTTTTCCAGGAAACCTTTTTAGATTCCAATTGCTCAATTCTCTGCCTCTGTTCTCGAAGATTATGCTCTAGCTCATGAATTTTAATCTGTCAAGAAACTAATTTTTTTTAAAATGCATAGAACAAACACAGTTCAACTAAATACAACTGGAAACATATCCTGAATGCAAACCTAAAGCTTTCAATCGGTGACTTAAAACTACACTCATCCAAAGTGTCTGAAAGGAGAAAAAAAATACAGCAAGTGAAGTTTTGCGTACATTAAATGTGTTTTTTAAAAAGTCTGTTACTGAGCACATGCTCGCAAGACAGTATAAATGTACATGCACAAAGACACTAAAGCTTTCTGCACAATAAAGCATACTTTTATGGCAGCAACTGCCAACTTCTAAGAAAAAGTACATACAATCCAAATCATAATGAATAGTAATTTACAAACAGACGAAGCACATATTCCAGACTGCTAGGAGAAGACTAATTAGACTGGTAAGCTGTAATGCTTGATCAATACATAAAGAGACCACACCCAGTTGTAGCTTCTTGAACCAGTCCTGGCCACACAACCCTACCTTCACTCCAGTTACAACGCTACTCTCTTTGCACAGCAAACCAACAGGTCTCGCTACCCGACAGAAGACTATTGGCCTTCGTTTGGTTAGCTTACTGCTGCATTTCTGAAATAAATCAGCTCATGACACATACAGAAAAATACCAGGGCTGGTGCAAGAGAGGCTGGAAGGAGGGGTAGTTAAGTGAGTAAAGAAAAAAGCAAGGAAAGGGGAGACAGATTTCAGTCACAGACATACCAGTGACTGAGTTCACTTTCAAAGGGAACTATAGACTACTTGCCATTATCTCAATGGCATGGGAAACAAAAACGAATATAGAAAGAAAAACATAGTCTCATTTTACAAATGTAAGAATTACTTTTCAGTCTCCCTAAAAGCTTATGTTTGGCTATCTGATACCATGTCCTACAAATTCTACTTACAGTGAGATTTTTTATTTCTTCACTTTGCTCCTGGTTTGTTTTGATTTCTTTAACATAACGTTTCTGTAGCTCATTATACATCTGAAGTAGTCTAAAACAGAGGAAATGTATAAATTGCAATAAAAAAATGAAAGCCAGCAAGATGTGCATACTTCATGATAAAAGTATTACAGATGCCCCATAAAGATCACTTGGACTGTAGGGACTTGTAATAGAAATGTTTAAGATGAAGTGTGACCAGTAACAAAGCGAAAGCACCAGAAAAAAACAGCAAAGCAAGAGTTAAAATAATAGACTGTATCGATGGCAAAGAATCCCTTTCACTCAGCCAGACTGAGGACCCTCAGCCCACATGGCCACATTCTGACTAAACCTCAGCACAAATAACTTGTTGATGGAAGACCTTTACACTAACAACAGGAGAGTGGCAACAAGTTTGCAGCATGTCACATATCATTCCTCTCCCCATTAGCACAGCAGGAATGGCAAAAGACCTCTTCTAAAGTATACTAAATAGTTCGTCCATAAATTAGTTTTGTGCCACCAATCAAGAACCCACGATGAGGACTCATGAAGCAGCATTCTAAGCTCTCCATGTCGCACCCAAGCAACCCTTGGCCAGATCGCTTGGACAGACACATCATTGCTTCTGAGTACGTGGGTGTGAGTATACGAGTGAATGAAATCTGTAACAAAATGAGTGTGAGTGGGTAAAATCAATGTAAAAGAAACAGATTTGGGATATTATCATTCCCTTTGATATTATCTTGCATCAAATTCTGCTACCCTAATTTCCTACAGTATTTCATAGCATTCAGTCTGCATATATCCAGGCCCATAATGTAATTGATGAACACGAACAGACATTTTTCTTGTTTTGTTAGGAACTCGAATAAAAGCCAGCCTTCATACCAAGTCATGACTGCGCACCACAAGCAGGATGAGGGATACTAATATAGAACAGCTTTGTGAAAAAAACATACAAATAGATGCTAGAAAAAAAAGCTAAGCCAGGGTACCTACAAGCAACCTAATACAAAACAGGTCCAGCACTAGATTCAAAGAATAACTCAGACTTCTTCGACATAAACATCTAATTAGGTACTCAACTCAAGCCTAGAGCTAGACACCCAGCCTTCATATGTAGTTGGCACAGAGAAAGCCTGGTTGACTGAAATAGTATTAAAAAAAAAGAAAAAAACAAAGAAAAAACACCAAGCCTTCTACAGCAACCTAAAAGAAACACTAAAAACAGGGTCCTTGGATCAAGAGCAGTAGGGACCACCTCCATCTTTGTAAGATCCGCAGCCCATTTCTGTCAGTGGACAAAAAGGAGCCTTTGAAAGAATGGAGCAGCCTATTTATTTTAAAATTAAGTCATAGACCAACATATCATGTAGTATGTCTAGTCGTTAAAATGTTTCAATATACATTTTCTTAAAAGAAAAGTGTGTCTTTTGTATCAAAAATGCAGCTACAAGAGTTTATATCTAGCATTAACTGGCAAACTAGAGTAAGTAGTGGCTCACTTCTAAAATCAATTAGGCTGAAAAGTAGAATCACTTTTGCAGCTTATTTTGAAAACAGTACTCGCCTACAGATTTTATATATATATATATATAAAATTGAGCTATAAAAATTAGCTAAGAAAACTCCTACAAAATAGAAAATCAAATGACATAATTCTAGGTTAAAATTCTATGAAAAATATCACACATGCATGAACATCATGGAGCTGCCTTAGCTCATTCAATTTTTCTTAGTGAAAAATTTAAGAAATCTATTTTGTTCTTTTTTTAGTGATATTTTCAAGATTAATCTAATATTTAGTATTTTCTTTTAAAATGTAAATAAAATTATTTTCCATCTCTTCAAAGGCTGAAAGCAGCTTCCCTAACAGTTAACAAAATTCAACTGACTTAACCATGAACAACACATTCTACCCCACAGAGAAGAATGCTTAATTCTGTGAAGAACCAGTTTCCAAGAACTCACCTGACACTGTCACCCTCTAGATTGAGATCCTTGCTGTATCCACCCTTATGCGATAAATGGGTTTCTGTTTGAACTTGAACACTTAATTGAAACAAACACAACAGCTTAATAAAATCAGATGTTACAATTTTAATTGGATCAAACAAAGCAACTGAAAAAGGCTAAATTACTTTTCAGTTTGATTGACAATAGAGGTTTCCATGCAGGTTCATAAATGCACCAAATTTAAACTTGAAATTTTTTGCAAACAGGTATTTAAATCCTGGCAGGACACTCTTTAAAACACTAGAGCTATAGTTTTTCAGGCTCTAAGCTCCCAGTTTCCAAATTTTTTGAACAGTATTGATATAATTTAACCATCTTACTAGTTTGGGGGCAAAATAGTCTAAAACTCTTTGCAATTAGACCAAGATGACATGTTGGCTAAGCAGAGGGTATTACTTACTGATATTCAAATTGTTTGGGTTACTACAACGATGAATTTTATGCAAGTTGCCCCAGCCATCCTTTTTTCCTTTACATGTCTCCAGCATTCTCCACCCCCACCATCCTGTTCACAGACAGCCCCTCAAAACACACAGAACGCATAAGGCCTAGTTCATCTGAAGGTATAAGTCCTGAAATACTGTACTTCTTTTGACACAAAAAGTAATGTTTGACAATTCTTACTCTCTACTTGTGACGGAGTCATGTATTAACTGCTGCAGACATAGTTTTTCTTGGATCTGACCCAGATTCTTTTCTAGTGCCTTATTTTTTATATGTAGTTTTTTCAGCTTCTTGACTAACTGCTCATTTTCATCGCTGAGCTGAAAAGGAAGACAATTAAAAAGAAAGTATTAAGTAAGCTGATAACATTTCAGATTAAAATTCTCTCCCAAAAGTTTTACTATGTTTGTCTTGAACTATTTAAATATATAAAGGAAAATGGCAGGAAAAATAATTGGCTTTAAACTTTATGAAGAATCAACTAAAACACAATTTCTTTAACATATATATTTAAGGCTTCCAATGTAACTTCATAATTAATTAGTAAATGATAAGGCAAACTGGTTTTGTATTTGAAAAAAATAAACCACAAAGGAACAAAATATACAAACTTTCAGTTATACTTCTAACCATCAGCCCTGCAACTAACTTCTATTTATTTGTTTTAATCTCACCGAAGCTGAAAAGCTGAACTACAGCCACACTAGCAGAACTTCTTGCATGCACATTTGCTAAACCTCATCCAGCAGTATGCAATCATGCCTATCGCTTCATCTATGACCAAATGCAACTAACTACATTCGAAGCATTGAATGGTTTAGGTTGGAAGGGACCTTAAAGATCATCGAGTTCCAACCCCCCTGCCCTGGGCAGGGACACCTCCACTAGAGCAGGTTGCTCAAAGCCCCATCCAGCCTGGTCTTGAACACTTCCAGGGATGGGGCATCCACAACTTCTCTGGGCAACCTGTTCCATCCTCAGAGTGAAAAATTTCTTCCTAACATCTAATCTAAATCTACTCTCTTCCAGTTTGAAGCTATTACCCCTCATCCTACCACTACATGCCCTTGTAAAAAGTCCCTCTGCAGCTTTTGCCCTAACCTACAGGGTATTAAGTAAAGCTGATGCTGCCAACCGACACTCGTTCAACAGAAGGAAGACTAGCAACGAGAAACCGTAGGCTGCTGTAAGCTCTGCCCCCGAAGGTAAAGGGGAACCCGGCCGAGCCAAGAGCCGCCACGCCCGAGCGAGTCTGGGCGCTCTCTCCAGGCCAGGCCGGGCCGGGCCGAGCCGAGCCGAGCCGGCCTTCCGCGGGGCTTCTGAGCACCGGGGCGCGCCCCGGACGGGGGCCGCACTCACTTGGAGGCACCTGTGGAGGGCGGGCAGGGCCATGACGAGGGGGCCCCGGGAAAGGCCGGGGCCCGCTCGCTCGTTCGTTTTCAAACGCACCCGCCACCCCGAGTGGACCGCGCCGTGGAAGGCCCCCGCCTAGCTGCCCTACTCACTGCCTGTCACCACCGCCCGCCTCACCGCTCTCAAGCAGGCGCCCCTGGTCACCAAAGCCCATCCGGATAGGCTCCGAACAGTGGACGTTATAGGCGAGCGACCACACACGGCCAAGGGCCCTGGCTACACGCCTCCCCCCTCGTCGTTGCTAGGGAAACGGGAGCAAGCGGCGCGCCGGCCGCTCTTCCGGGGCTTGCGGGAGGGGGAAGGCGGCGACGGCGGCCCCTGGCGGCAGGCCTCCTTCCTCCGCTCGGGGCGGCACAGACGGGGTGCGAGGCAGCCGGGACCCAGCGCGGCGGCCCACTGAGCAGCGAGCGCCGCCGGCGGGCACTGCCCCGCGGCGGGGGAAGGGCTCGCACGGCGCGTTTGCGGTCCCTGAGGCAGAGATCTCCCGGCCGGCCTGCATCCCAGGGTGACAGCGGGACTCCTGATCCAGCCGAGGAGGGGCTCTGGAATCCGCTTGACTGCGGCCGTGAGCCTCAGCCTCCGGAGCCTGCATAAAAACAGCCAGTCTCAGCTCATCTCTTCCTAACCGTCATTAGTTTTATTCACAATTTTATTTTCCGTGGCTAACAGATGCTGAGTGCATGGGATTGAGAATATTGGCGATCACAGATCTGCGTGGACACATCTCTACATCAACACACACTGAGTTATGTATCTCTACAAAAGCGTGTTCTGCACCTCCCGCTCCCATCACAACAGGAGCCACAGGCCCTTCAGTAACATCCATCAAGGCAGGAGGTAACATCACGCTTGATATCGCTGCTACCCAGTGTGGAGGGGTTGAATCCTTATTGTTTGTAGTATTACTACTACAAACAATTTGTATTCCTACTATTTGCTGGGGGTTGTGGGGTTTTTTGTATTTCACAGGTATTTTTGGCAGACTAGGCTGGAGGGCATACAGGCAGGACAAAAGCCTGTATGTTCCACCCTCATGACAGACTGGACCTCAGAGATAACATACCAACAGTAGGCACTCACCAGTCACAAGAAGATCACCCATCACAGCAAGAGTGACCCAAAGCCGTGATTATTGCCTGATGGTCACAATAGTCTTTATTACTGCCCGTTCAAAGCCTTTCCTGTTTCTCTCTCATTCTCCAAGTCTCAAATCTGAATCTTCTTTTGCTCTCTGCATCTCCTGCCTTCGTATAAAATGTTGCCTCTCCTGTTACTTACGGCCCATCGCATGTTGCCATCTTTTTTTTTTTGGTGTAAAACGTTGCCAGATGTCACCTGCCCTCCATTTTGACTGTGTAGCCCACCGACTGCAGAGCCTGGATGTTTTTTCTAGGAACCATTCATGCTAGGGAAGAGAGGGGGGAGATGACAGCAGCTCACTACTGCCTGCTGTGGGCCTACAACATACCTAACACACAATACAAGACATTCCGGTCACATAAGGCTGCAAGTAGGAACTGTAAATGTCATCAGACTAAGGGAGGTGGCGCCCACCTCTAGCTCCAGGGCACAACCTTAGCATCTCTCCTCCTCCGCCATCAACTTGCATCAGCCCATCACCCATCTGGGCAACTCCTTGCGCTTCGCACAGAGGTCACAGTGCAAGGTAGACGCCACTGTGCTGAGCTGAATATACAGAAGATCCAAGCTGTGAGGCTGTTAACTATCCGCAAGTGGATGGGAGGGAACGACGTGCCCATGCTGTTAACTGCTGCCAGAAATCCACTCTGCCTGAGAAGATTTCTGTATTGGTTCTATAATTGCAGAAGCAGCCACACAACACTGCTAATTCTTGGGGCCCAGGACAAGCCACCTCCTCTCTAAAGAGCCTGACAACAAAATTGCTATTTTAATCAGCAACTAACATTGAGTAAATTCGCAATTGACAATTCATAGTATGAAAACCAGAAAGTCACTTCTTGATAAAAATACAGCTGGATGTAACTGGCTACAGTAGTAGTAAAAAAATAAAATAAAATAACATTGGGAAGTATAATACCAGCCAGCAAGGGAAATCCCATTTTCAAATGGAATAGCAATATCCTGAGATGTAATTATTCAGTTCTACTCTGTTTTATCCAGCACAAACAAGATCTCAGATGACATCCTGAGGAGTCCAGAAAACAGGAATAAAAATTACATGAGGAAGAAAATACAGCATATCAGGAAGGGTTGAAATAGCTGCATTTGTTTAGTCCAGAAAACAGACTGCCAAGAATAATTTTAACTGACTTTGTCTTTATCTTTGGTTATTGTAAAGGTCGGTAATAATTGTTTCCCATGTCCCCTAGAGGAGGATGAGCATAAAGTTACTTTCCAACAAAGATTATTTCAGTTGGATGATACAGAAAATTTTCTTAATATCACGAGAGAAAAATACACATAGTTCTCCCTCACTAAAAGCTTTAACAAACGGATCAGAGAAACAACCTATCAGGCATGACTTTGGATACAGGTATGCATACTGGCATACAGCAAGTAGACAAAAAGATCATTTTAAAGCCCCTTTTAGGCCAATATTTCAATGATTCTACGTTATTAATTTAGAAAAGAACAGGCTCTAATATAATAGTAATTCTGATATTTTGTAAAACTTTGTAAAATGACTACTTCAGAAATAATTTTTCAAGTGACAAAGGGAAGCCATAGCATAAGACAGTGTGGCAGAGAAAGATCAGCACAGTGGAATCCAGCATATCTCACTGTAGACAGTATGAGTAGGGTAACAATTTTTTTCCTCAATATTGGGAATGTCAGGAGTAGTCATAATTGCTTAATACCATACAAGGCAAGGACACTTGAATATCAAGGGACAGTATTTTATATAAAACGTGCAAGGCTTGCTAGGACTTACATTCTTATGGTACCCAGGTGTTTGGTTTGGTTTTAGGTTTTTTTAAATACTGTGGGTGAAGCAGTAAAACAAAAAGAAGAGGAAGCACAGACGGATTCACTCAGGGCCCCTGTGGAAACTAGAGCAGGCATGGAAGGGCAGCACTGGGCAGCACTCAGAGCACAACCTAGACAGAGAAAACACCACACAGAAAAGTTGGGAAATGAGCCACCAGAGCTAAAAGGGAAACAAGAATTCCCAATTTCTGACCTACTAACTGAGCCGCGCAGCCCCCCCTCTGTCCTGCTTTTCAATGGCTGGCACAAGAATTGAAGATAGATGGAGGAAGCAGAAAATAGCCAGGTTTCTCAACTATGCAATTAGACCTGCAAGGAGTTTGTGTAAGATTCAGATTTTATCAAACAAGTGCTGATCCAACTGACACAAAGAAAAAACCTACTCGCATCTTCAAACTCTTGGAAAAAGCCTCAGCTGAAGCTCTTGCAGGTTTTATCATGAAAAATATTATCAAACATTTTCAAAAGTGGTCATTGATTTAGAGAGGCCCCACTTCAAAATGAGCATCTGTTCTTCCAAATTAAAGATACTCAATAGATCTGTACACATATCCCACGGCTGGGTAGCACTAGACATCAGATTTTGAAGTACTCAAAAATTGAAAGATAATGTTAGCCTGCATGTATAAACAAACACAGTTTATACAAATTATAAAAGACTTTTGTGTACTTGATTAGAAAACATGTTCATTTTCCAGAGATACTAACAATATATGATTTTTTTTTTTAAAATTTCTCTGTGACGGTAAATGTATGAAATCCCACTAAGATACTTACTTTCCACTGTAAACAATTACAGCAGAAGCATTTCCCTGCACTATTATTCAGTTGATTTGCTGAGTATGTTCTCTTTTCCTTGCATTTTTGTTTCTAACTCACCTTGGTATGAACAAATTCATGTGCTGGCACACACTAAAGAAAAAGTCATCGATTCCAGCAGTGCTGACCCTGTTACTTACTGCCAAACAGCAGGAATGTGACCCATAGCACTTTTTTTTCAGCTGCGTGTCCACGAAAGTGTTATATTTAATATATGAGCATGGGATTACTTGATGCAACCCTACAATAATTCCAAGCGTAGCCTTTTTCCCCCCCAGGTTAAAGGGCAGTATGTGTCCTTTCAACCCTCAGAGACATACTATCCTCAAGAGATTTTCCAGGAATTAAAATTCTCCTGTGAAAATCTACATGCTTTTGTAAAATCACATTAAAATTTCGCCTGCCCCTAATTAATCTCTTTTATTCTATCCATCAGTTCTGTCAGCAATGACTCCTTCAGTCCCTTTCAGGGCAGAAGATGGCAAGGCTCATACAGTCCTTCCGCCTGTTACATTCTTTGGCACAACCAGTGCTGTCAATCTCACAGACAAACGCCAGTTGAAGAATCATGGAACAATCTCAAGCAAAATGGCCAACACAGGAAAAAGGCCCTTTCCCCATCGTGTTCTGAGCTTGGGTCAGGAGGTAATAATTCCATTTATGTTCAGGAGCCTTCTCTGAAACAGGGAGAATCAGTCTGGCTTTCCTGAGCCTTGGCACAGCCACAGAGGACAGCTAAATCCAAAAGTTCAGAATTCAGTTCAAAACATGACCATTTGCTGCATGTCAAGATGAAAAGCACAAAGACCTGATTGGATCTAAGATGACTGTTTGCAGAATTAGAAATAAGAAATCTTTTTTTCATAATATATAAGAATAAGAGGAAATCAATTTCATCTTAAAGCTGACAAAACCAAATAGAGGTAATATTTATTAAAACAAATTAAGCTACAGGGTTCCCTGCCCCAGCACACTGACAGAAGTTCTGTATCACTTTCAGTGACAGAAACATCAGGTTATAATACTAGTTTGTTTTCGGGGGGGTATTATTTTTAGTATTTTCAGTGGATAAATGTTCAAAAAACATTACTGGCATGCGTGTGGCAGAGACAATCTGGCGCTTCTCCCTTCAAGGCCAGGGAAAAAGACCTTTACCATGTATTATTCTATACCCACAGACATGGTCTAGGAAAAAGAGTAACAGCTTGGGACTGTATTACCTTGTGCACAGAACTCCCTCCAGAGAAGAAAAATATATCTCGGTGGAGAATGAAAGGCACTTGCACCCCAGGAAAGCTCTTGCAGCCATACCTCCTGGAAAGGAAAATTTCCCGGGATGACAGAGCCAGCCTGAAAACTCCAGAAAACACTGAAGGACACCATTTTACCAGTAAAGCTGTCTGTCAGACCGTGAAGCCAAAAATCTCAATTTCCACATTAACCAACCCCCAGGGCAGATGTGAAGGGAGACTCCTGCACTGCATGTTTGAGACTTTCTTTTGGTTAGTTTGTGGAAGGAAGCAAAAAGCAGAGGATGTCCAAGCAGAGATCCCTGGGTCTTCTGGACGTAGAGAAGAAAGGCAATCAGAATATGACTCTGCGTGACAGAAAGGGAACACAAGGAACACCTAATACACCAGTTAGTGCATTAATCAAGCATTATGTCATTAATGAGTCATGAGCGAGCATTATGAAAAATGGTGCCAATGTTAGTTATCTCTGTTTGCCTCTGACGAAGCAGAAGTGGGATCAGGACAGCTCTTCTAGGGAGTCCAGCAAGAAGAGAGAGAATCTCCTTAGGATTTACCTTCACTTCTTGTAACCCCTAAAGGCAAAACAAAAATCTGGGCCAAACATCCTCTTTTATCAGCCATAAAATCCCTCACTGCAAGGTGACCATTGCACTAAACAACTACAACACTGTAGTAGTTAGCACAAACAAAAAAGCTTGATCTGGGTTACCTCTTAAAGGCAAGCTCAAACTTCATTCTTCGTGAGATACTGAAAAAAGCTCCAGGGAAAAGGGCTAGAGACAGTAAACAACAATTTTATATGACTAATCCAATATAATCCTATGCTGTGTAAAAACACCATCTGCATGGATTCCCATTTAAGTGCTTTAATAACAGCGCAGCAAGCCTCTGGCTGTCATGCTGAGGAAATGATCTTTCGCACTCAGGCTAATAACTCCAACAGATTACTTCCTTTTTCTTTTTTTTTTTTCCCCCTCTCTGTTTTTATTAAAGCTGTTAGCCACTTGCTCTCCCATTTAATTCCCTATTAAGAGATCATCCATCAAACCCATGAAGTGACAAGTATCTGCACTGGAAGACATCTGTGGGTCCCATGTCGATGGCTGATGAGCTACAGAGAGAGGTCACCCTCCCTCTGCAAAAACTACAGCCAATTTTATTGCACCACCACAGCATGCTCAAAGAAGCGCTGTCGAATTACTGTCGAAGAAGAGAAAGGCAAGCTAAGGCTTATTAAAAGGCGTAATTAAACCAATTTCATCTGCAGCAGCTTCCCCTCTGAGTGACCCTGCTTTTTGCACCACAGACCAAGCAGACCACAACGGGGATCTCCAGGTGGCCCACAGAGCAGCTGCGCTGATGAATGCTGGCACAGCGGTTTAGGACAGGAAGCGAAGGAGATGGCCACCTCCAGCTGAGCCACACCTAAGTCAACGAGGGCTTCACACCCTCTGAGAGAAGGAAATCCATGACCATGCTCTGTTTTCTGCTCTGAGCTCAGAGGGAACAGGTTTTCCCCTCTGCTGAGCATTTGTTGTCTCAGGGAATGAAGTCGGACCTCTACATGAATCTGGCTGGGGCTTAGGAGGATTCAGGCAGATGAAGCACCCGAGAAACACTAGTATTTCAGGTTCATCCAGGACGGGCCTATTCAAAGTGGATGAGATTAAACACGTGGCATGTGTGTAGGTTACGAAAGGCATGTGAGAGGAACTGGCTAGCGTTTGGGGTTATGAAAGATCAGAGGTTATGAAAAACCTTGGCAGTTATGAAAGATGAGCCGAGAGTCTGATCCAGTGAGGCAGAGAGCAGCCTCGACCTGCTCAGAGGTGAACAGACATTCAAAATCACTCACAGAAGGGAGCCCACACTGCCTGGCAGGCCTAGGCTAAGGAAGGCTTGAAAAACCTTCAGAACAGTCATAAGAAAACAGTCACCACAGACTAGGAGAACGATGAAGAGAAATACTGCCATCTGTTTATAGGCCTTACAGGCAGCTGTATTTTTTTTTGTGAAGTATTCTGAATGGTCTTAAAACACTTGCCGCAGCCACTGATTTTCTAAGTATTAATTCCTGACTTTTTAGTTCTGTTTTAAATCTTTTACCTGCATGAGGCAAATAGCCGGAATGAATCTGTAAAAACCAAGGGTTCACTAAGTTGATATTTTAGCCTCTTAAGTTCAGCCTTTGGTGACCATTTTACTAACATTCTACCACCGGGACAGAGAGAAGGTTGGGGAAATTTTACTGAGGCAGATGGATTCACTTATTTTCCAAACGCCACTCAGACATCACTTAGAGAGGGGACTTAGTTCTGCTCAGAAAAATATTGAGAGCACTCGCCCCCCCTTTACAACAGCATTTCTCTGTGCCAGTGATTCTCTACAGTTACCCTCAGTGAGGATATCTCTGCATCCCGCCTACTACGCTATCAGCTCAACACTGCCCTGTTTTTAAAACACGAGTTAAACAGACCTTTCAAATGCCCCTGTGGCAGCCTAATCACAACAAGCCTGCAGCAGACCTGAGGCACAAGGGAGGAAACCATCTGCTCTGCATCAGAATAACATCCAGCCAGTTCCAGCAAAAAGTATGGACTGTTTTACTGTTGGCCAATTCAGTAACTAAAACTTCCTCTTTCAAGGAAAAACCCAGAAGACACTTTTATTGTGGTCTGAGAAGCTTGCTAGAATGCAAAGCTGTAGATTTTCTTATTTACCAAAGTTAAAGCTGTTTTTACTACATCTCACCAGTACGCACATCTCACCAGTGAATATATTTACCCATCTGCCCCAGCACAGAGACATTCTGGGAAAGCTCCTGAAGCCACCTCAAGCTAAACTGAGCATGGCATCAATAAAAAGCATAAATTCCTAAAACCTGGAGGTTACTAAGATAAAGAAGAATCCAGAGCATTTCTTTTCCATACTATTCCAAATTATATTACATGTTTTTAGGGTTATTGCACTTGAAACTAATCTGACACGAGGACAAAGCAGGTATGAGGTTGGAGGAAATGAGTGACTTAGAAGCAGAATAATTTGTCAACAGAAGGACTGACAAACGTATGGTGAGGATTTCTTCAAGCAAAATGTCATCATGTCATAGTTTCATAAACTTTAAAACTTCAGGTTTAGTTAATTCACCTTCTCAGGGTTTGTTACTGTTTTTCTGATTCAAAACAGGGACTAGAAAATGTTCTGGTAAGCAGACCAAAGGCCTTGCTGTCTTTGTGGTATCCACTGCCACAGTGCAGCTTAGATACTTAAAGAATGAAGCTGAATTCTTGCACTGCAATCCATGAAGTTTTGTCATTTATCTTAGAAGGAAAAGGTCCAAGCCTTTTATTTAAAACAGTGTATTATTTTTGTGGACTACATACGGCAGGTCTCTCTCATCCCGAAGTCATCTGTGTCCTACAAGACAAACTACTAAATGAAGAAAATAGATCTAGACTTAGGGTCTATAAACTTAGATAGAATACCCAAGCCAATTAAAGTTAGCCTGGTCCATAGAAAATTAACAATTAATTTTGTGTTCACATCAGAAATAGTTAAGTAGTGGTGTTATGAAATTTTCTTAATGCAAATATGGTCACCACCAAAGCATTTCTGTTCTATCCCTCAAAGGCCACTGAAAATGAAACCTTTGACCACAAAGCAGGTGCTGAAAGACAATATCAAACGTCATAGACTCAATGTATTTAACGCCTTTTTCAAACAGCTACACTGACGGACCCACTCCCTGGACTCTCTTTTGTAC
Organism: Numenius arquata; assembly: GCF_964106895.1. Taxonomy (NCBI): domain Eukaryota; kingdom Metazoa; phylum Chordata; class Aves; order Charadriiformes; family Scolopacidae; genus Numenius; species Numenius arquata. The sequence goes on from NC_133579.1 coordinate 25,447,791, forward strand.
AATTCAGCGCCAAGTGTGCAACAAGGCATTTGGAAAAGCATCACCTGGGCAGACACGGTGCGTGTTCCCAACACTCGCTCGCTGTGGTAAGTATTACAGAGCACGCTGTATGGTATAAGCACATATTCCTTGCAGAGCACCCTTCTCCTACAAAGTGGCTCTAGAAGCGCCGGGCTGTCTGCCACCAGTCCCCTGCTCCGCTGCCTCAAACACAGGGCAACGCGCCTCATACAGTCTCTGGAACAGTCGGTTCTTAAAACTCTCTTCTTCTCAGCCTTGACAAATCCGAAATGACATACAAAGACAAGTGAAACAAATCTCAAGGGCAACGTTATTTGCCACCACGCACTTTTAATTCCCGCCAGCACTAACAAGCTGCTGAAATTAAAAATCTTCTGAAGTGCCTTTCCGCTCCCCGGGCCACTTCTTCCCCCTTCACTCCCGAGATGGTCGATGAGAACCGTCACCTCCCCCGCCCCCCCCCCCGAAAGCCCCGGTATCGCTGATGCCCGGACTCCCGCTCCCTGGGATCGCCCCGCCTGACAGGCCGCTCCCTCACGCAGCGCTCGGGACGACAAGGGGCGGCGGGACCCCTGAGGGGCCCCGCTCGGGCCTGAGGGAACGCCGGCTCGTTATCTCGGAGGAAACAACTAAGGCCCCGGCCGGCGGTAAGGGCCGCGGCGCCATGTCAGGCGGGGCGGCCCGGGCCATGGCGGCGTCGCGGGGTGGGCCGGGCCGGCGGTCTCCCCGCCACATCCTGCCTCTCCGCGGCGCGGCCCCGGGCGCTCCTCTCCGCGGCACCCCCCGCCTCTCCCGGCCCTTCTCCGCCCCCGGGGCTCACCTAAAGCCAGCAGCCAGCCGCCGCGCCGCAGCCCGCCTTCCCCATTGATCGCGGCGGCTGCCGGGGCCGGCCTCCCTCCGCCCCTCTCCCCTCGGCGGGGCGGTGCCGGGCCGCGGAGTGACAGCAGCGGGGCAGCGGACAGGCTGCGGGGTGAGCGCCGGGCGCCCTCCTCCTCCGCGGCCGCTCCTCGGCGGGGAAGCGGGACCCCCGCGTCCCTCCACCCCGGCCCTGCCCCGGGGCAGCGGAGCCGCCGCTATGAAGCCGTGCGAGGAGGAGGAGGAGGAAGGGGGGGCAGCGGCGGCGGCGGCCGGCGGCGGCGGGGACCCCTGGAAGGAGTGCGCGGAGGTGGCGGTGCAGCTGGCGCTCCGCGCCGGGCAGGTGAGAGCCCCGCCGCCCACCCGGCTGCGCTGAGCCCCGGGGGGCTGCCCGGCGGCGGGACGGAGCCGCCGAGGGGCCCGGGGCGGGGGGGGCGCGGATCGGGCTGCCCGCCCGGCGGCTGGAGCATCCTTCTGCCAGGCGGTTCTACAGGGTGCGCTCCTAAAATTAACAAAAAAAGCAAACCGCAAACCCGGGGGTTTTGAGGAAAGGCCGTGTGGCAGAGCTGGGGGGGAGGAGGGCAGCAGGGCTCGGCACCGGCTCAGCCGAGCCGCCGGCGGAGCCCTCGGCCGCTTCCCTCTGCCGCGGGAGGGCTCCCCATCCCTCGGGGTCAGCTTCCCCCGGGGGCTGCATCCCTCGGGGGCTGCCTCCAGCGTCAGGACGAGGAGGCGCTTCGGATGAAAACAGATTTATTTTGTGACTGCGAGTATTTTTATTTATTTAAAAAAAAAAAAAAAACGGCAGAAAGATTTGTCAGCATGAAGGTGCTTTGGTAACTTTTTTCAAATATACACCCAGCGTTTATTCTGCTTTTGTAATGTTTTGGAGTGTGCTGTGATGGTAAGGTTGAATTTGTGTACAACTGAGGGTTTATGCCATGGTGCATTTATCCAGAATATTGTGTATTTACACATTACAGTACCAGCATTTGTTTTTGAGCAGCTTGTGCAGAGGAAAATAGTCGTGTCAGAGAGGTTTTGTCTTCCTGTTATATATACCAGTGCCTTCAGAGTGACTGAAATTCACTTGGTTGGGATAAATCAGCAGTGGCTCTATTAAGATCTACAGTAGCTTATTTAAGACCTGTGTTTCAACACAGCAGAACGTTAGTCATCTCAGGAGACATCCTGGCCCCGCTGTGTGCAACAGCAAAACTTCCACTGGCTCTAGCAGAACTAAGAAGTGGGATCAGCAGGTTGTTCAGATGAGAAATTGAGTAAAACACAAACCTCAGCAATGCATATTTCTTTTCTGCTTCCATTCTGCTATATTTTGAAACACACTTTGTACCTGAACACTGTCATTTAAGGAACCCCCTTTTCCTTCTTGAATCCAGGACCATGTAACTTTTCCTTAGTACATGTTACTAAACGTATTTTCTCCATGGTGGAAGACAGACAAAGGTGAACAGAATGCCAGAGGAGAGGAGACTTGTTTTAGTAATACAAGGAATAAATGGATAATCTAAATCGGGATGACAGGTCATGCTCTCACAGACTCTCCAAACGGGAGTTTCTCCAGCATACGCATTCTGCCAGCCATTTCACAAGAGAGACTCTCATGACTTGCTCAAACTTCCACACCTTATTTCTCAAAATATCTATTCGTGAAGACAGCTGTAACCATCTCCAACCATTTTAATTTCCCAGAAGATTACAGCTGAGCACCTTTTCCTGCAAGAAATAAACATTCCGGAAAGTTAATCCTTGCATCTTTTTAGTTCCCAGTTTGCCATCGCTACCTTGCAACTGGCAGGAAATGGCTGATTCCTTGGCAGTCCAAATTTAAATCAGTCAAGGATGTTGTTTAAGTAGGACTCTGGAACTGGGTAGGGTTTTTATTAGCTTTGTAATGTTAAGGAATGTTTTAGTTACAAAAATCACCTGAGATCCTTGTGGAAGAAAACGTGCGGATAGGGCTATATCTTTTATTTAAATGTCAGTCCACTTCCAGCTGTTCCCAAAAGAAGCTAGAGATAAGGACACCAAATGCAGTATGAGATAGGTTTGATTGGTCTGGATTTTTTTTTAAAATTGATGGATAAAACTGAATTTTATTTTGGTCACCAAAAATAGTCAATTCCACTGGTCAAGTTCATCTTTTTCTTCTGCCTCTCTTCCCATCCCTCAGACCTCTCCCCCTTCACTTCCATTTGCAGAAATCTGGTTGTACTCTCTGTTTCCCCAGATCTGAGCACTGTCTCCATCGCTGCATGAAATTTTGTCACTCCAGCTTTTTTCTAAAGGCCCTTCATTTCCCAGGTCCATGGCAGGTTAGAAAAGCTTGGAATCATTAGAAAGTGTCTACAAGTCTTGGTGCAGAGGTCAACCTGAAGAAAGGCATGCAAGTCAAGATTTTGGATTTCTGGGAGAAGTTAACCAGTAATACAGTTTCCTGGTCTCCCCTTTTGGCTTACGTGACTGTTTGTTTTATATTGCATCATGTTTCATAAGTATAAGTAAAATGTATCTTCTTTTCAGCAGACGGGCATCTATGCTCTGGAATAGTTTCTTCTAAACTTAAAAGGACAATAAAGAAATGATTTCTTGAATATGTGTCAAAAGTGATGTTGCTGGAGTAACTTCTATGCCCAGGTTAAGATCGTTGCCTCTCTTGCCTGTCCTGTTACTTAGTTCCATTATTTTTGTGAAATATCACAAGCTATTGTTTAATGTATATGACAGTTTCATAATGAGAATGGCTCATGGTTTTGTAATCTTTGTAATTGACCTGCATCAAAATTATGTCTAATTCTCTCTATGAGGCCACATATAGCTGCACTTTTTCAGACCTCTCTTCTGCTTTTTCTGTGAGTAAATTCTGCTTGCTATGTTCATGAGAATGTGGCCATTGGCTTACTATCACTTTTTGCTGAAGAAAAGCAGGCACGACTAGTCTGCTGCTATTGAGAGCACTGAGTAATATTTGCACAGTTCTCTGCAATTGCAATAACTTCACCAAAATTAGTAGATGTACATCCAGGTGAAAACAAGGGTAAGAAACTGAGACTAGAAGCTAGCATGCTGAATTCCACATGAACTACTTTTTTTTCCTCTTTTTTTTTTTCCAGAAAATAATTTTTTGAGGGACAAGAGACGTAGCGGAATCCGACTAACAAAAAGCAAAATTTCCACTGATGTTCTAGAAAGCCAAGATTGTTTTTCTCCCATGTTTGCTTCCAGGGGATATTGTTAGGCTATTTTCTATGGAACATGGACAGATTTTTTTAGCAAACCAGACTGATATTTCCTAAATTTTTTTTCAGATAATTATGCTTTTTATCAGTTTGATTTTACCAGTGAGCAAATATTTCAGGACAATATTGCAAGCAAGTAAATCCCAGAAGTGTGTGGTGAGATGAAACATCTAACTCGAGCACCTCAGTGTACGTGGCTCTTCTGGAAGGTACTGGGGCAGAAAGCATCTTGACCGTCTGTCCTCTCCTTTGTATGATTTAGTGTCTGTCACAAAGGCATTAGGAAAGGAAGAGTCCAGGACCATGACTGCACTGAGCCCTTGCGGCTCCGTTTCCCCTGCTCCATGGCAAATGAAGAAGGGAGCGGGGACAACCTGGGTCTTGCTCTGTGATGTGGTCTCCATGCACGTACTGGTATAAATGCCCCTCGCTTTGCATGTACCCCCAAATGCTCCTAAGCAGGGCATGGGATAAGATATAGCCAATTCTTTGTTAGAGGAGGAGGGGCAGCATGGGCTAAAAGTGTTAAGTGACTCTGCTCTAAATAACCATGCTCTCAAAAATCAACTGCTTAGAAATTGCTGTAAATTCTCCATAAACTGGGGACAACCTATAATACAGTGGTAAAGCCTAGAAAAATACATTTGCAGCCAAAATACAGCACCTTGGTTGCCAGTTTCATTGTACAATAGCGATAAGGAGCAATCAGTTGTTTTGATTTCATCAACCTGTAGTTAGTTCTTTGGTCTTCTGCTTATCTGCTCCCTGTTACCTAGAGAGGGACTTTTATGGAGCTCCACAGTCAGCTGGGAAGACCAGGCAATTGCAGTAGGTATCTACAAACTTTATTGTAAGGCTTTTGCAAGGAGAGGAGTTGAGTGATGCTTTCAAAGTACTCTGAGCACCAGGCTCTAATACTCTCGTAGGCAGATGATTTTTAGGGATTATTCAACATAAATTGAATTCTGGACCGCTCTGAGCTATTTGATAAATTCCTGAAGAATAAAAGCTGTTTCATCAATGGTGCAGGGAATGTGATCTTTGCGTGGACTCTGGCTTGGATCACGTACCTGTACAGGCCAGTGCAAATGCATGTGAGTCGTTTTAATCAGGCCCCTCATAAAAGACAGAGAATTAGAAGGGGCTCATCCATCCCACAACACCACCTGGTACTGCAGGGGTGAGCTAGTACAGATGTGGTGCCCATTTGTGGCTGGTGACTTCAGCACAGCATCATGACTTCCCTCCTGCTCTCCCATAGACACATCAGTTGCACAAGAGGTGGGGAGAAGCTGTCCATCATAGGGCTGGGTAATGTGTGTCACAGCCCCTCAGCATGGGTCTGCAGAGGAGGAGATGGGTGAGAAGGCCATCAGCCACCATGTCTTATCAGAGTCACACCCTTTGCATCTGCAAAGTGACCTCAGGTCACCATGAAACAGACAAGGTTAAAGTTCAAAATGGTCATGAACAACTGGAGAAAGGATCAGAAGTGGAAAATATTAAATTCAGGGCTGAGAGGTGCAAAGGATTGTATTCAGAAAGGAGAGCTCAACTGCTGGAGCAAATGATGAAGAGCAACCAACTGCAGGGCACATCCTCAGGAGAGAGCTTTCACCACTGCTCTTCTTGTTGCAGCAAGTCTCAGGTGTGATCTCAGTACCCTGCCGAGCAGTGGCATGTACTGGTTTAAATGGCTGCAAAAATCTCCTCAATCCATTACATATTAAAACTAAATAGGAGTCAAGAACATGGCACTGCTAAAAAGTCAAATCTTCTCTATGGAAAGGAGTGCATTCCTCATCTATTTGACTATGCAAAGTTCTGGGTCCAGTTCTAAGCAGGGCATTTACTTATATATAGGCAATATAAAAGTAAAGAAGTGCAATTAAAATAAAAGGTATCAGCATAGCAGTTTTTTCAGAATACACCAGCGAGAGGGTTGAAGTGTGTAGGATTTTGCTTTGGACCAAAGAGGAGCCCAGGGGCCTTCCTAGAGCTGTGCTTTTATGCTTCTACGGCAAAAACATTAAGAAAACCATGCAGGGTATTGAGGGAAGAAAAAGATTTAACATTTTAGAAGGGTGTTAGAACGGTGGTGCTGGATTTTGTTAATATAATTCTGTACAAATAAGTGCATCTTAATTTTTGCTTTGTTTTGTTTTCCTGATTTCAAATAGTTTATCGTTTTTACTGGTTAAAAAATAAGTCACCTCCTTTTGCATCCTCCCCTCCCCCTTATTTTTCTTTTTAATGAAGGAGTGGAAAAAAACAGAAAGAACATGGGAAAATTGGGAAAAAGATTTTATTAACTGTTTTCCCATATGTGCATTTGCTCTTGATGTGATTTAGTTCTGAGTTTATAACAGTAAAACCCTTGAAAAGGAGATAAAGACTTTTCCAGAAGAGAATCCAGGGTTACATCACTGGTTCTGTGTCTGGGGAAAAGTCTGATTTTTTGTTTTTTGTTAAATATATAGCGATTCTTTGGGAACTAGTGAGTGATCAGCACTGGAAGTTCCAAAAACCCATATACACAAGAAAAAATAAACTTTGTGTGTCTTTGTTGGCAAAAAAATAAACCAATATGGTTTGCCTTATAGCACGTTTTTGAAAGTAAGAGAGCAGTGGGGTATTTGATTAGTAAATTAAAAAAAAAAAAAAAAAAAAAGAAAAAAAAGAAAAAGGGACTTCTGTGAAAAATTCCTGAGCCTCGAGGCTGCTTCTTATCTTCCGTGTATTTTTTTTTGTAATTTCCTAAATCATGATGACTGCCATCATCCTTTTATTTCATTAGTTGCATCCCATTCATCAATCCTTTTCTGAACTGTCAAGAGAGGTTTTTGCAGAGCGATTCAAAATGCCGTGTTCCCAAAGCCTGCTCATTATCTCAGAAGGATTTTTAGTCAGAAGAATTAGAACAGGCTCTGGTAGAATTAGGCCTACAGTTGGCTTTCAGGATTAGCTATAATTTTTCAGTAAATATATTATTTTAGTGTGCACAGGATGAATGGCCAACAAATCTGATTTGTGAACTTCTGTTTCAGATTATTAGGAAAGCTCTAACAGAGGAAAAACAAGTGTCCACAAAGACATCTGCAGCAGATCTTGTGACAGAAACTGATCATTTTGTGGAAAATTTAATTATTTCTGTTCTGAAAGAGAAGTTTCCCTCCCACAGGTGAGTGCCTATAGAAAGAAACTATCAGTGACCTTGTTTCCTTTAAGAGCTGTGTATCTGACTAGCATGTAAATGGAATTTTAAAAGTCTATATATCTCTCATACATATTAACCTTTTGCTGTTGGACACTTTCATAGGACTCCTGTTTTTTTAGAAAGTACCACTTCCCTATACTTAGTACTTTATATTTGGTAACAGTTATGTTTCTTAGTATATGTATTTAATAGTAATGTTTCCCCTGTAGGGACATCATGTATGAGGGTTTCATATGGATCTCCATGATTTTCAGAATACTGATCTGTTCTCTATTGTATGAGAATTATGCTGATGATATCTATTAAAATACAGCTGAAATTAATGATAGCAAAGGTCCCATCCTGCAGACCTTTCCTGCGCTTTCTTTTGCCATCTCACATAAGCGTTGGCCAGATCAGAACAAGTATTTTATCACATTTACCTTATGTGGTATAGAATCCTAAATTCAGTAAGAGTCAGGGTTGGTTATCATCATCATTTGATGTATATACATAAACAGGATTCAAATTACTATATGGGGTATCAACCCAAGGTTTTAAAAAGAGATCATATTGTTGACTCCTCTTGAATTATTATGGTCAATTTGAAAACAACAACTCTTAGCACATCACATCAGAGAGAGGTTTTGTATTAGTTGGCCGGGTTTGGCTTGATGCAGAGACTCTGCAATCAATTTCCACATTTTACTTCAGTCCACAAGGATAAAATTCATCTTCCTGCAGAGCCTGTGTATCCCTTAAATACTGCATGACTTCCTTCCCACTGTGTGCATCTCTGATGGAGACGAGCCTTGCACTCTAGCGCTGTGCAGAAGTCAACAAAGATGAAAATCTGGAGGGCTCCACTAGTAATCTGATTGTCGGCGGTGCTGCTGGAAAAAAAAAACCAAACACCATAAGACAGAGTAGAAAGAACATTATATACTAAATATGGCTTTCTAAGTACGTGTTGTATGTGATCACATATTGAAGCAGTACTGTACAGCACAATGTGTGGTTCTTGGCTGCGATTCTCAAGACAGTGCCAGGCTTTACAAGCCTATTATTTGTGTAATATTCCTTCTATTATTGCTGGCTGTTCTCTTTTCTCATCTCCACTCTTATGTTGTGGTTTTTTTCCCTTGAACAGTCTGGCAGAGAACATAAAACATACACATTTCGCATAAAACGAAAATAATCAGAAGCACTGGAGTTACTCAGAATAGGAACAAAAGCTGTAAGGTCAACATAGACCTAGGAACTGAAAAATCCCTGACTTTATTAGTCTGTACAGTTAACTTCTGACTTTATCAGCAAATGAAGGAATTGCCATTTCTTCAAGACAATTATTTTTTGTTGATATTGCTTGTTGGTTTTGGCTGGAGTTTGTTCACACAGTGAATGCATTTATATGAAACAATAGGTTAAAACTAGATTTAACTAGACTACATTAAAACACTTGCAATGAGGAGTCCACACTAGCAATTAAAACTAGATTTAGCTAGACTAGATGAAAGCACTTGCAATGGGGAGCCCACAGTAGCAATCAAGGTTTAAATTAGAGTGCAATGAAAACATTAAAAGATCATTTAAGTTGTCTTCAGTCTGTTCCTTAATCTGGCTGTTGAAAGCATCAATGACGTTTTCTGTTATTTCTCTTTCTCTTAAATTATCTTGATTCTTATGTTCTCCAAATCAAAAAAAATGTATCCTAGGAGCTAGGAAAATTAAAAGGGATCTCATTAGAACATGTGCCATTTCCAGTGTGGCAGTGATGAGTCTTGAGATGTTGGAAACGTACTCAGAAGAGAAGAGAAATATCAGGAAAACCTGTTATAAATGTAATTATGTCCCGTGTTTGTTTCTTCTTCTCTCTGTTGGCTAATGATATGTACCATCTTCATTCGTGCTTCACCCAAGTTTTCATCTTTGCTCGCTCACTCTCTTCAGCACTCTGACATGCTCCGAGTCAGTCTTTTTGAAAGGATACTTTTTCTGGTAGATCTCTGAAGTGTGGATAGGCACAGCCAGCATATCAGGGGCTACTGGTTGAAAAAGGCTATCCTGCTATTTGCCTGTGTTATTGTTACACAAGTTCTCATCTTTGGTGTTAAGTGTGGCCTGAATCCTGTAGACATTAAAACCAGGACACAGCCATTCTGCAGGGCGATTTCCAACTCTGGCTTCCCAGTTTCCTCAGACCCCCATCAGGGCATAGGTGAGGGAGAGCCCCAGTTTGAACCTTCTGCACTCGACCGGGTGTCACTCCTGCTGCAGTTTATGTTATGCTACAGTTTCCCTGCTGTTCCAGCAATGAATTTCAGAGTGGCACCGTGGTATGAACAGATGTCCACTAAGGCTCCGCTAAAATTACCAGACTCATTTTCAGTGGGACAAAACTTTAATCCAGATCTGAAGAGAGGTCAACAGAGCTGGCAGGCTGGCATATTAAATTAACCGCTGTAGTAACATGGTGACCCCTCACACTTCTCAAGCTGTTCCTACAATTTTGTCTCCAGTACTTCAGGCTGAATGTTTTGCTGAGTTTGCATGTTTTTACAGGACAGAGAGCCATAGAGCAACACAGCTGATGTTGGCCTTGATGGCTTCTCGCAGTACCCAGTACTGTATAACAGCAATGGGCTGATTTTAATCCATTAGCCCAAATTTCATAAAACGTGCACCTAATTTGTCCTACATCCATTTTGGAAAAGTTGTTCTTGGAAATCAAGGCTTTCTCAATGGCGTTGCTGTGCCCTGACTTCACGTTAGCATTTCTGTATATGAGGACTGCAGCGTCGCACCCCGCTGTAAGGAAAAGGCGAGGGACTTAAGATACTTGAAGGCAAGACACCTTACACAGAAATACTCTTGTCTTTAAAGAGGTTCCCCATTTCACCTTTCTTCGGCTGGCAAGACAACTGTGCCAGTTTAGGCATTGGCTGGGGGAGCTGGCAAAGGCATAATTTATGGGGAAAACAGACAACCTGAGATGGGATGGAAGGTGCTTCATCTACGAGACAATGAGCTTCCTCTGCAGACAGCAGCGCAGCCAAAGCATATGGTTTGGTTTAGGTGCTAATTACAAGATTTGTAAAAGCAAAAGTAAAATGATACAGCACCAACAAGAAAAATAATGAAATATTTACATCAAGGAGTCTGCAAAGCATTATGTTTGACTGAGAAGTCTAAACAGTTGTTCAAGTCTTTCTAGTTTCTCGGTTGCAGTTATAACACTTTGTCCTTCAGCTGTTATCATTAATGGAGATGAAAATAGTAACAAACACTTCCTACTTCCCTCCTCATACCAACTAGGGCCCATAAAATAGCCCCTTTCTACTGAGGGAAAGGCAAAGTAGCATTTGGAAAATTCAAGAAGTCTCCTCCTGCGCTACCTGCAGAACATTTTAAGCTCATGGTTGCAAGAATTATGTGGCCTCATGCGGCACTTGAGGGCACAAAAGAAGATAGCTGCTGCTGTAGTCCTAGGGAAGCAACAGTTTCTGCAAAAGATGTTTTCTCTTTATTTTATCCATTTTTTTTCTCTCTGTGTCTTTGAGAGAAGCTTTTTTGTCTTCAAGCATTTTCAGGAACTCTGAATACCACTACCAGTTGTTTGACTGTGAAACCAAAAGCAAGATTCAATACTAGCAGTCTGATTCTACCCCTTCTGTACACATAGAACTCTATTCAAATCTGTGAGAGTAGCACCTGCACAACACTTATAGTAACAGGCCCTGAGCAGTTTATGGGAGAGCAGAGATAATTAAGGTCAGCAGGAAGTGTGCCAGAACTGGATGTTCATTTCCCAGGGAAAAAGGAGGAAGAAAAAAAAAAAAAAAGGAAAAAAAAAAAGCGTATCTACTAAAAGAAATTGGGACAGAACAGCAGATGAGCTCACATTTCAGTGTGTGCCTTGTGCATCCAAACAACAAACAAAAAATTAATTTGTTGATTTTCTCTGGGTCATGGGAAAAAGAAAGTTCAGCTTTATAGACCTTTCAATTTCCTGAGTCAGACTACTGTAAAAAATTCAAGTAGGAGTGAGATTGTGGATTTTCTAAGAGTGCATTATTTCGTGCTGACTGATTTTCACTGCAAAAGAGAAGTAGCTACAGTTTGCAGTTTATATTACTTACGGCAAGAGACAGGCCTAATCCATAAAATTACATTCTGCATAGAAAAACCTTCTTCTAGAGTTCCAGGGAATGCCAGTTCAGATCCATTTCTGCATTCATTTTTGTGATTTTCTTAATGGTGTATTGGGAAAGTGAACGTAAATGGGATTCTTTTTTACCATGTAAAATATTGTGTTACAAATTTGAGAACTCTCCTTCAAATTTTCTATAAAAGTTTCCCATTCCAAATGAAAAAATCAATGTGTTTATGCGTACATATAGATTTATACAAAAGTTTTGTGTGTATATATACGTAAATGAAGTATCTCTTCAAAAGCAGAGAGATGGAGTTTGACTTTCCAAGTCAATCTAAGCCAATTTTCTGGGACACTTCTTTTACTCCACACCAAATGCAGGTTTATTGCAGAAGAATCCACTGCTGCTGGTTCGAAATGTGTCCTCACTGACAGTCCAACCTGGATTATTGACCCTGTTGATGGAACGTGCAACTTTGTGCACAGGTAAGGGGACAGTGAACTGGGAAATACATAAAAGAGCAAAATGTAGCTTCTCACAATTCCTCCCCTCTGCTTAAAGGTGTTTTACTGTGATAGGTTTGTTCCTTTGACTCATAAGTAGGAGTCATCCCTTTATCTTTTTGTACCTTGCCTTAATGTATCCGAGGGAGTGTGTGTTTGTGCTGGAGAGAGCTCTAAACTGTTATCTAAAGGTAAGCTAAACTTTCTGCTGATTGCTTAATGACCCAGAGCTCTTGACTCACAGCTCGTTTATATATAACCGCAGGTTAACGTGCAGAGACTTGAGCTGAACTGGAGGAACAAGGCTGTGCTATGATGGCACTTGGCCTAACGCCTTATGTGGTTGTTACACATTCCTTTAAGTAGTGGTGTTTTCTCCCTTTCAAGTACAAATGCTTCATTTTTCCTGGGAAGTACAACCATGACGTATATGTAGAGTAGAACTGAATACTAAGTTGTAAATAGATATTGGTTTTAAATGTCTATCATACCTCTCCGGAAAAAGAAATCTAGGGATCGTTACTGCAAAAATGCAAAAGTTTAATTCATCATTTGAGTGCTAGGAATTGTAAACTAATGACTATTCATAATACTTCTACTTAAAAACCTGAAATATGTTCTGCCTTATAGTTAGTGACTTAACATAACTGCGGTTATCATTAAAAAAACCACCAACAACAACAAAACCAAAAACATTTCCTTGACTTTTGGTGCACTTACAAAGAATTCAAGGGGAGCTGGGGGGCTGTCGAGTGCTGGTGTTTCATGCAATTAAGTAAAATTTTCTCTTTCTAGCAGTATTTTCTTGACCTTTACAGCCCTTTTTAAAACATATTTTCAAGAAATTAATTTATTTCATTGTCAATTATTTCGTTGTCAAAAGGACCAAATTAAATACGTGATCATCACTTTGACAAAAGAGAGGGTGGAAAAACTGGTTTCTCCTTATGCTGATGTCAGCAGCAAGGTATCTCCATGCTACTTAATTGCTGTCTCAGATGCTTGAACATGAACAAAATGTGCTTTTAGAAGGGATGACTTGTTATAACAACATTAATGATTTTATACTGGATAATTCAATTACACTAAAGCAACAAGATCACTAAAATATACAACATGTTTAGTATAAAAGTCCTGATGTCTTCATGTGTTTATTTCTCGCCTTCTCCAACATTAAACTACATTTTTAAAGGAACTGACAAAGTTTAAAGGAACAAACAAAGAGACCGACAAAGAAGAAATAGTACAATGTCAAGAGCATTGTGACACAAGTAAAATCGGAGAGTTCCATGTGGGGTTTTGTTGAATAAGGAGTAAATTGAGAGATTTTTCGTCAATAATACTTCATTTCTTATCTTTCACAGATTTCCAACAGTGGCAGTGAGCATTGGATTTGCTGTTAACAAAGAGGTATGAAGTATGTTCTTTAAGATGGGTACCTGAGAGCTGGTTAGAAGCCTAAAAAACATGTGGGAGCTTTAAATAAATAATTTTTTTAAAAAAAATCAGCCACTACTCAGGTTTTTTCCATGCTTTTTAAATGCATTTGATCATACTGTACTAGTCTAAAATTGTAGTCCTGCAAAACTTACTTATGCAAACTTGCGATTACAAGACAATTCATACAAATTATTATAAATATTATAGGAATTTTGGGGGGGAAAAAAAGGACTACTGATGTGAGCAACGTTTTGTAAGACAAAACCATAATAAATATAGTGGTGCCTATTCATAATTTAAATGTATCTCCCAGTGTTCTTATGTTGTTATTATTATTGCTTCTTTCCTGCTCGCAGTATCTGTGAAAGATAACTGTTGCTACGAAGCAATTCAGAACTGATTTCTATGAAGAGTGCAAAATTATGGGCCTAGTTCATTTAATCTGCCTTTGTGGTTTTCTTAACATAGTAAAATAAGTATATTTCCCACATAAGCTTGGTTACAGGGCGGGGGGAAGTACCTAGCCTTCATATATGCCATTTTGAGTTTCCTAGCTATATTTGTTCATGCTAGTGCCTTTTCTCCAGATGTTGCTGGTTTACAGTTTGATATATACAGAAGAAATAGCTATTCAAATTGCCAAGGAATGTGCCTCTTTCAGCCTAATTCCACAATCTCAAATATATGTATAGCTGTAAGCGAAGCCAGCAAGAATTCTGTACAACAACAACATAGTTTTCAGATGTGGTAGTGGCTCTTGCTGATTTAAACAGAATAAAGTTGTATACTTCTCTAGTTAGACTTTTCAAACATGGCAACTGCAGAGAAACACTTCCATGCTTTTCTGAAGTTTATTCATTCCAAAGGTCCTTTTGAATACTACATATTATTACCAGACAGCTTTCTCTAATATTTATGTTTTCCAGAACACCATTGTGATTTTGATGCTGCATATTTTGGGTTATGTAAACTAAACAAAGCTGAAACAAAAATAAAGAATGATGTTAAATCTCCCTCAGTAAACAAATAGGAAAAGCAGAAAAAAGTAGTAAGCTGAAAGGAGCCAAAGTACACACAGGGGAACTGGCCTGAATGTAAGCCTTGAACAGTACCGAAGAAATTCCTGCAGATGTCTATTAATAGCGTGTTCCTCAAAGAAAACCTTGGTTTAGATGGGACCTCAGGGAGGGAGGACAGTCTATTCCCTTTGAATTATCTCTGATGAACACTGATAATTATTCACATTGAATGGAGGAGGGCAGCAGGAAAAGATTTGGAGTCTAGAACATCTGAGATGTTTTATTGACCTTGTTACCAGCTTCTTCTGTGACCTTGTGTAAGTCACTTAATTTTTCTGTATCTGTCCACCCCTGAGTAAAATACTGCTTATAATACTTATCTAGGGGTGATTTTAGGAGCTGATCATCAAAGTTTGTAAAGTGCTTTAAAGTCTTTTGGTGAAACCTATTAAAGTAATGGAAATATTAAATACTTTGAGTTTATACCAAGGGTCAAATTCTGACCCTCTTCTCGTTGGTAAACAGATACTCCCACAAAATTTCCAGTGTTGCTCATTCTTAAGCTTTCATTGAGGGTCACAATATTTGGTATTTCTCTTGAAAGTACATGGGACTTCATGAGATTCTCACTTTTATGTGTAAACAAAAGGGTTTTGCAGAGAAACATTTGAACAAGTGACTGGAGTGTACGACTTTGATTGAAAAGGCGGGCAAATTAAATGCATCATGAAAAGTGAAGTGCGTATACAAGCACCCACTGTTAATAAACAGTGTGCCATGACTTCTGAGTTGGGATGCCTGACTGATCTTATCTATGTATTTGGGGCTGCAAATCTTCAGGGTCCAGCCGAAGTCAGCAGGATTACTTCTAGGTGTAACTGCTCACCCATGAAAGTAAAGCATTTTCAATCTGGCCTTAGAGAACTTGCATACTTTCAACAAAAACATACAATTGAATTTGAAATCAACTTAGTATTTAACCCATTCTAATGTGAACACAAACAAGCTGCAAGTAAGAGTGTAGAAGATCACGAACAGATTGCGTTAACTTCTCTTTATGAACTGAATTTTATATGACCTATATCTCAATATCACAGTAACAGTAAAATTATTCCAGTTTATTAACATCAATATAATCTTTGATTACATGTACCAATTAAAATATTGCTGATCTTTCTGCCGTTAGTAGTTGTTTATATTTATGATGAGTAATTTGAGTTGCATTCATTTCTTTCCTTTTCAAAATCTTAAAGCTTGAATTTGGTGTAATTTACCACTGCACTGAAGAACGATTATACACTGGTAGAAGAGGTCAAGGGGCATTTTGTAATGACAAAAGGCTTCAGGTATCAAAAGAGACAGGTTGGTCTAGATTTTGTTAGAACTCTAAAAGGAATATGTTAATTTTGTTTCAGAGTTGTTGCAAATCATCATTAGGATAATGAACATCATTATCCTGATGGAAAGTATTTCACCTGCATGATAATTCTGTTGTTATGTGTTTGTTTTTTTCTGAAAAAATCACATCTTTCCTCATTTTCTTTATAAAATATACATCTGAATGTGAGCTATTTAAATAATCCTGAATTATTTTGCTTCATAACCATTGTTTAAAATAAGGAAAAGTGAGTAGATTCACCAGTTTCATTCCGGCTGTACACTGGCATAACTTTTTATGAGCAAGATGCAATGGGAATGGTGAATCAAATCCAGAGTACTGTGGCAGCCGTTATTCACTTAATGTCCAATAAACTTGTATGTCATAAAGTGTATTATGTCTGTAAGCACACATGCTAACAGTAAAGTAAACTGAAGGATGCATGCTTCATTAGGGGTCCTTTAACAGCTTGCTTTTGCGAGGTACGTTTCACCATACAAATAGGTAACAACACTTAGTCAACACTTTAATGGAATTCTTGTATTGGTAAACCAAATCATAGATCTCTCTGTTTACTTAATGATAATAGATAACAATAATCAGATGTGTGTAGGGACATTTTCTGTCAAGCAATCAAAATGCAGAGGAGAACATAACACTCAGTAGTAGACAGAAGCAGACATGTGCCAAAAATGTACATCATTGTACACAGGAGATGGTAAAAATTTCACCCCAAAAAGAGATTTAATGGACTTGAAACACAGTAAATTCAAACTTTTTAACATACAGATTTGTTGTAGTGCCCTAAGCAGACC
The DNA here is from genome assembly GCF_964106895.1 of Numenius arquata. Taxonomy (NCBI): domain Eukaryota; kingdom Metazoa; phylum Chordata; class Aves; order Charadriiformes; family Scolopacidae; genus Numenius; species Numenius arquata. Next base: position 25,464,429 of record NC_133579.1, read on the forward strand.
CTGCGTCAAAACTTTCCTGAATTTTGGGAAGTTTGGCTATTCACCTAAATTAATAGTGAGCTGGGGTCTCCCTATTTGGAGAGATGGAGCAATTTGTAAAGCCAATGACCCATAAGATTTTAATCCTTGATTATACATCAAATTTTTGTCAGTGTTTGAAGATCTCTTATTCCACAGAAGCCTGTGCTGGCAGAGAGTATTAGGAAAAACTAGGGGTCGTCCCAGTTGGGCCAGCTGAGCTACTGTTGAAATGTCCTCACTCAGCTTTGCAGTCAGAGAGTTCTGCTTTCCAGTTGAGCAAGGAACAATTTTGGCACATGACACTTTTGTCCTCCTTTCTCTAGACATCTAGTCTATGTGGGTGTCTAGAGCATAGCAAGGGAAGTGGACCTTCTGTCCTTCCAAATGCTTTGAAATTTTCCTTTGAGAGACATCATTTGGTGGTGGGCAGTTTCCCCAGTGAAGATGGATCTTCTTTAGTCTCACTTCTACTGATGTTTTAAGTGTATAAAATCACAGTTGCTCTTTTGCTGTAAGGACTGTGGCTCCAGTGAAATAAACCAACCCTGGAACAGAAAGTGTGTTTCCCTGTACCTACCACTGGAACTCAGGTGGCTTTCACCAATGCCTGATATGTTGGAGATCCAGGCTGTCATGTTACTTTATGCCTTTTTTTTTTTTCCAGGAAATGTGACTGTTGTATAACAATTGATCTACACTGTGCATTCGTTGTTCAGATTTAATCATTTGAAATCACAGTCCAGGCAAACACTGTTCTTTGTCAATGCCAAATTTTGTAGAGGTCTGGTATGGAAGTCAGGATGCACTTAAATGAAGGATCCATCTTCTCTTTGATCTTGAGTGATACTTTCTTCTCATGCTTAGACTCAGATCAGGCCTTATATGTGCTAATATTGTAAGTGTATTTTCTGGTTTTTAATCTTCTGTGGTCAACAGACTTGGTCTTTTCATCATAAATCTATTCATATCACTGTTAAATCTCTTCTACCAAGCCTCCTTATTTTTCTGGCCTCTATCAGAGTGAGGAGTAGTCAGTAAATTTTCTCTCGTACCTTTAATTCCTGAAACCCTATTGAGTCTTGTGATCAGCCAGTTCCTTTTCCTAAGCAGAGACCTCCCTCTTCCTTGCCTTAGTTTCTTCATCCAATTTCTACCTGTAGCCTTGATGAAAATGGAAGAGATCCATTTATGCATTAGAAATATATTTAATAACTCAAAAGAACAACTGTCTTAGTTATGAACTAGCAATGACTGGTGTGACAATGACTGTGAATGCTTGGTGCATTTCAGCAATGAGGCATGCATTAAATGTTCTGTAATTTTAAATTGGGTCTGTTATGCAAAAAGATCTAAGGCAGGTGGCTTTCACTATCCAGAGTTTTCAGTGATGGCTAAACAACGAATATCCTCCAGCACGCCTGGATTGGTGTTTCTGTATTTTAATGCAGTAACTTTAAAAGTGGTTGTTAAATCTATATTCCTACAGTTAAGCTTTGTGATAGCCTGTAACTCTTCATCTAATGACATACCTGTTACTCACCAACCATTTACCGCATTGCTTGAATCCATAATGTTCCTCTGCAATACTAAATTCATTGGTAGCCTGTTTAATTAAATGATGTCTCACTCCAGCCTGATTTGCCTTTGAAAACTTCCTTGCTACTTCTGCCAAGAAATTTCAACTCATGCAATTAGCTGTAATAACCAGGTAGACGTTCCCTCTCTGAATGAATGCCTAGCCTTTAACCCAGGGTAGAAGGTGACACCTGACACTTGGGCACAGCCTAATTAGTAGGTAATCAACTGCTAAACCTTTGAGTTTTGTCATATTTTTAACGCCTCCGAGTTCAGGTGGCACAGCAGAAGCAGGGACATTTGGCATTTGATCAACCATCTCCACCTACATTGGCATATGCTTGTTACATACTACCACTATTCAGCTTCTCACGTGAGGACTGCTCCAGCACCTTGCAAGTCACTGTGAGTCTCTCCTTTGACTGTACACAGGGCTGATATCTTCACCTGCTGTAGGTCAGAATTGCCTTTGAGCACAATACAAATATAACGTTCGTATATTATATATTACGGTACTGGTTTAGTTTATGATAAGAAAGGCGTTCTTTTAGTCATAAGGTGTCTTCAGTCTTGGAAATGTCAGAACAAAGGAGAGCTATTACTGGGTGACTGGTGATTTAGGTAGAAACTTTTCTTTCCTCTAACTGTATTCCCAAATGTTTATTATTTGTTAACAAATTACATTAAAGTTCCCTATTCAAGAACCATCCTGTTTTCAACTATGATTAGAAAATCATTAGTAGTTACTAGGTCACTGGATTATTTTTAGTTGACTGCTAATGTTAGTGAATTTGCCAAAAGCTGACCGGTCAATGAAATAAAGCAATGTATGGAAAAAGAAGGAATGTAAGAATGCATTCTTGTTTTTAATCTTCCTGTTCTTTTTTTTTTTTTTTTAAAGTGTGTTTAGATCAGACCATTTGATGTGAGAAATCTAGTCTTGCTTGAATTTTTATGCAAAGTTGTCACTTATCCTGTGAAAGAGTTTGGGGTAAAAAAAAAGACATGAAAATTGTTTTTCTGTGAAAAGTCTGTTAGTGTTTAATTTAAAAACAAATTACCAGAATCTACCTGGAAGCTGTTGAATTAATGGAAAGAACTACCTACATTGCAGATATCTCGAAGGCCTTAATTTTAACAGAAATTGGTCCAAAACGTGACCCTGCAACTTTGAAATTGTTCCTGGGTAACATTGAGAGATTGCTCAAGGCCCAAGCACACGGGTAAGATATTTTACAATATATATCTCACATTTGTGACAAAAAGTCATTAAAATAAAACAACAACAACAACAAAAAACCCAAACCAAACAAGTACATTGCACGTTTTTCAATCTCGACACATAGGTTGAAATCAAAGTAATTTTCTGCTTTACGTGACTGTGTTCCCTTCATGCGGAATGGTTTAGGGTCCGTGTCATTGGGAGCTCGACCCTGGCTCTCTGCCATTTGGCGTCCGGCGCTGCAGATGCCTATTACCAGTTTGGGTTGCACTGCTGGGACTTGGCGGCAGCGACTGTCATTATCAGAGAGGCGGGCGGCACTGTGATAGACACTTCGGGTGAGTAAAATATCCTTGGTTTTGTTGACTTTTTGGGGACTCGGTGGCTATTTGGGGGCAACTTGTGTTACCTCAGTACTGTCCTTCTCTGTGGCTGTCTCAGTTCTAGCAAGATTCTGTAGGTTTCTGTACTCTCCACTAGACTCTGGCTGGTTATTTGTAACACACTGATGTGCTTCCAGCCTGGGGTTTCATCACATCAAAGGTCTTCTGAGTCAAACCGTATTTCCATGACTTTGAGTGATTCCTTTAAATCATCAGATTTACAGAGCTAGCCCAGGAGATTGGCAGATACGCTCAAACTCCAAACAGATTTTGGCAGAGACAGCCTCCTGAGAAAAGAGGACTCTCAGGTACCTGTCTGAACATATATGACTAGGAACTACTCACAGGGAGTAGAAGACTAATAATCCAGGAGTGTCTGGATTATTATTTCATTCATTTAAATGGTACACGTCGCAGAGTAATGGTTTACTGGTGACCAATGTGTGGATACTGTGGAAAGATACGGTGGATTAAGAAGAAGGGTATGCTGATCGAACTAATTTCTGTTCTATCCCTTCCTGTTGCTAAAAGAAGGGAAGATTGCATTTGTTGTTGGATACAAATCAGAAATTTGCCCAGAACAAATCTGGACATTCGCTGCTTCTGTTGCATACTTTGGCACTGTATTTAGAATTTTCTGAACTATTTTTTGCCAGAGATTTCCAGATAGGAGTTGCTGAACAAGGTTGTTCCTTCCCACCCTAAAAGGAGCTATGTGTGAAGTTGTTTCAGTGGTTTTGAACCTATGTGATTAGAGCATGGTTTATATTTAAGAATACATTGCCATTTTACATCCCATAAAACAGTTCTCATTAATCCTTTTGTCCTCAGGGGGACCTCTGGATCTTATGTCCTGCCGAGTGATTGCTGCAGGCACCAGAGAGATGGCTATGTTCATAGCTCAGGAAATACAAACTATTCACTACAGACGGGATGATGAAAATTAAATACTTACAACATGGAGTCTGCCCTCCTGAACTATGTAACTCTTGCAAGATGGGTGGCTTAAAGGGTACGTGATTTCAGCAGGATGCTCTCTGTGGAGATTTTCTGTGTCAAATATTTTTTATAAATTTATTACAATGTGGGAAGGCATAGGGAGATTTTTAAACCTTGAAGAATCATGTTTCCTTTTTAATATGTATCTCTTTCAGCAGTATCTTTTTTTATAAGATAGCATATTTTACTTGTAGTAAATTAGTCTCAAAATGAAGTTGTAATTTCATATCTGTGGGGCTGATATTTAGTCTTTTGTAACATGCAGCTAAAAATGGAACTTTATTTTTACAGATGCAGATCTCAGGTAAATGAGCTTTAGGACTGTAGTAAGGACGAGTAGTTAAGATGTGTGCCTACAATACCCTTGTTCTATGATACTTAAGAATGCAATAAAAATGACATTATTGTTTCCTAACTACATCATAGCTATATATCCGTATATATGTATGTTTACATATATGTGTGTCTGTGTGTAGATATATACACCTATACATGTGTATGCATGTGTGCACACACATACCCATGTGTGTATATATATATATATGGGTATCCTGGATGTTTACAGCAATTTAGAGAATGCATAGAAGAAAGCTAATATTGGAAGTTATTTTCAGGTAAAGAGTATAGGTTACTTGTATAGGTTACTTATCACTTATAGGTGATTTTGGTGGGGGCTACCCAAATGGCAAATAACAGAGCTGATCATGGAAAATGTTTAATGATTTTACAAACTGTCCAGCTAGTTCTTGTTTCCCTTCATCCCTCTGCATGGGGATAAATCATACTGTCCGACAGGCCTCTGTAAGATATTCAAACCTGCAAACACTTACTACCATAGAGTAATTATAGTTAAAACCAGGAATATTGAACTCCACTGAGCTATTCACAGTATTAACTATGACACAGTAGGAGGCCAGAGAAATAGAGCACAGTGTCAAGGAGATGCTGATTTTAAAGAAACTTTGAGTATAACAGCAGGATTTGGCCTCTTGCAGGCAAGTTATTAAAAATATACACTTAAGATACTTGCAAAAACTTGTAAATCACATGCCCTTCTCACACAATGTTGTAATTGCACTTTTTGATCAGAGAAACCTGTAAAATCAGTTAAATACATTTCCTAAATGTGCAATTGTTCTCTGTCCTTGAATCTAGGTTTGGTTTTAATTCCACCAAGGTGATAATTTCTATTTAGATTATATTTTAAATCAAGAGCACAGGGAAAATACAACTGTGTCCAGAAAAGTAGTTGAGATGAAATCACTTCTATTTTTTTCTTGAAAAATTGAATTAAAAGGTATCTCTTTTTTGCAAGAGTGCAAACTAAATAAAGGAGCCAGAAAAGTAACTTGGTTAAAAAATTTTAGCTTTATACACTGCATATGTAGACTTTGTAAATGTATTCAGATATTTGCATAGAACATGCAAACTAAACAATGTTTTTAAAAGATAACCTTACATGTGTTTCTTGCAATGAAAAATATTTTTCACTGAATATAGGATAAAATTGTGTGATGTCTTGATGCTTTTTTTTTCACGAGAAATACAAAGTATTGACTGTGTGAAGAATGTCTAAATCCAACTAAGCATTTAAGAACTCATGGTTCCTACCAGAAAACCAATGCTGTCCGTCACAGTGATCAACGTTTTGTCACTGCTCCCTTTTACCCCCGCCATCTCTTTGTACCCCCCTGTTTGGAAACAGAGATTGTAAGCCCTCTGGGGCAGGGACTGTAGTACTTTGGCTCTGGGTTTGCACAGTGCTAATAGGATGTGATTCTGGTCCACAACTAGGCACTGAGGTGCTATAATAATACAAATAATGAATACTAGTAGGCTCGCTTGTCTCTTATTTGCCCTCCCCCCCCCTTTCTGAGCACAGTGGAGATCCAAGTGACAGATGCGGAGCTGGGTGGCACCACTCTGATCCCAGAGCACTTAGCCTTGGCAGCCGTGGTAGCCACCAGGGCTTTACTTGGGATTCTGCCATGGCCGTAAGCCCCGTAAGGAAGCTTATGCTGGCAGGGGATCAAGTGTGGTGGAAGCTCAGCCCCACTTCATCCGCTCCCCCTCCTCGCTCCGTCCCCCCCGTCGCTCTGGGAGAGGAGCATGTGCGAGAAGCTGCTGCATGGCTCCGGTGAGGTTTCCCAGCAGCTCAGCGTACAAAGAAAGGCTCTGACCCAGTTAGGGCTGGTGCGCGCCCACCTCCCAGAGCTCGGCGAAGCAGGGAAATCTATGCATCGACTTCAATGGCACAACCAGCAATTCGCGAGGCTGGAAGCCAAGCGTGGTGGGAAGGGAGAGGTGCAGAAATCCATTCACAGGTTCTCGTTTGTGCCCTGGATGCCGTTTTGGTTTTTATTTGGGCTGTGGTTCAAGTGTGTTAAACTGGCAGTGTGTGTGCGGAGCAGCAATCCCATCTCCCCCACCTCCTCTGCCGCCCGTGTGCCAGTACAAACATTTCTGAACCCTTCCAGTGGACCAGATGAGCAAAGTGATCTGCCTGTAAAGTACCCCAGTAAACAAAAAAGGGATTATTTTACAGACAGATCGTTTTCCCAAGCCAACTCAGCCCCTGGCCACCACGAGCAGCTGACTTCAGGCACCAAGGCGGGTAGCGAGGGGGCAGGCAGGACAGCTACATTCACAGGTGGTGCCACATGACGCCAGTTCAAAGTTTTCATCAAAATGCAGCCTTAAAACTATTTGACTACACATATCGGCTGAAATAAACTGTACTGGAGTTTTTCCTCCCTTCCTCATCTCTTGCTAGCCAGATGAAACTCGCTCAGCGTGCGTGTCCGGCCGGTCGCTCTCCCGGTGAGTGAGTGCAAGCGAGCATTCATCACACGGTTAGTGCAGCACATTAGCCAGAAAATTAAACCTCGCCAAAATGCTTAAACGTGTGGCCCCTTCTCCCTACCAGCTGTTGTAAAATTGCTGCAAATGTTTTCCACCACATGCATATGTTATGGAGTACATAAGTGCATCTGTAATTAGGCATCCAAGATGGATGAAAATTTTCTCCACGAACACCGGCACAAAGATGCCTGTGCTCTGAAGGGCGAGTGCTTCCTCTGCCAGCAAACTGCTCTCAGCTTCCTGGAACTATCCCAGTTCATGTCTGCATCCATCACTGGCTCACTGGTGGAGAACATTTTATACCTCCAGGCTTGCTGGCCTGGTCTCAAATGGTGCTTTCTGGTAGAAAAAGAAGCGGAAATAGCTGTGAACTCTGGGAAAACGGTCAGTGGCTGATTCCTTTGCAGTGTGTCTTGTTGAGCTTGTCTGATTTTTATGTAACAAGTATCAGCATGTTTCATATGTGCTGAAGGACTGATATTTTCCCTCTGACTACACCAGCTAATCTCACAGTATTAATTTACGTGTATTGGAGCACTTACCTAGGGGCCCACAGGCAGTATTCTCCATATTTCATCTAGAATTTGATTCCTGTTGGCAATGACTTCAATTAAAGCAGTAAAAATATCACTTACCACCAACTATTCTGCTATTGGTATTACAGCTATGCTGTTCCCTCAGCAAGGTCGGATCTGTTCCGTGTATGCACAGATGTGCAAGGGGCTCTTTGAATAGTGAAATAAGACTTAAGCCACTATATGAAATCAGCCCAGACCACACCTTTTTTCCTGGCAACTTCCTAGAGCTACCAAGACTGTTTAAATTATGTTTTTCCTTTATGCCAGAAGGGAAACTACATACAAAAATGTGCTCTCTTTAGGTACTTTAGCACCAAGCCTGAAGAAGATGTGAAGAAGTCAGAATTATGGTTCCTATAGCAGTTTCCATTTTACAGTGTGTTGCAGTGAAGTCTTTCATAAAACATCTCCCCAGCACTAAGGAATGCAACAAATCATTCATCAACACTGGAATGAGGAATTTCTATTTTCTTTTAATCCATGAACCAGATATGACAATAGCACTAGAGGATACTGCATTTTATATGTATGTTGTGTTCAACTAGCAAAAGAAGTGCTTTTATCCAAAAGAGGAATCTCTGGATTTCTGTGGGATTTGCTCATGAATTTTTAATTTTAAAATGATTTACAACAGTGGGTTTGTACTTCTGTACTTTACAGCCCATTATATTTACACAGTGACTTTTAGAGTAGAACGGCTTGGAGGTTGAAGTGTGCCCTTTCTCGTCACAGAATGACGGGAAAGGTAAGTATTTCACAACACAGAGAAGCAGAATTCTGTATTTTGACATACTAAATATTACTATTTTAGTTACAAAAAATTGTGTGCTATTTCACTTGTATAGTGCTATGAAATCCAGGCATACAATGTACTCTAGTGCAGTCTGGTAACAAGACAGACAGGCAGACTCACCTCATACAGATGGTATGAGAATTATTTAATGTTCAAAAGGCTCTTTAATTGCAGTCACTTTTGTACAGTTACTGAAATCTGTCCAATTGCGATGAATACTTCAGTGCATACCCTAATATAATGCATTTATACGTTCATTCGCTGCAATCTTTTATGCACACTACCACTGCGTGCTCCGTTAATATCACAACCTAATACACTTTCTTCAGTTGGCTACCAACTCTCAGTCTTACTAAAAGCTGTTACTCTTTTAAAGTGAATACTCAGGATTTATAGAATGTAGCCATTAAAACTATTGCTTCCCAATTCACTGAGACAAATGGATTAAAACCTGAGGTCTGAGTCTTCTTGCCAACACTTACTGGGATGAATTGGATAGATCAGTGGAATTGCACCTGTTTGCAGGGGAAAAAAAGTAGCCAAAAACATGTTTCACAGGCAGAACTTTCTGTCTGATCACAGGGAGGGAATGCCTCTTCCGGTTCCCCGTTTGCAGCGTGGAAAGTTAATCAGCTCCAAAAGGAGCATTTTCCTCCTTCTGGGAGGAAACCCTACCAGTGACAATCAGAATCACTGCTAATGGAAAGGTGCCAATACTATTTGAAAAATATATTATTCATATACATCCATGCAGTCTTATTTTTCAGTATTAATTGAATGATGGAACAATAATATTTTGTTTTTATATATATATATATAAAATATGAAAATGAGACCAGAGTAGCTTTTTTATTTACAAGTTACTTATGCAAAGGCTCACAAAAAATATCTTTAAATTTTTGAGTGTTAGTATCTCCAGCCACGTGTCACAGTCAAATTCAAAGTATGAAGCAGTGGAAAGAAAAACATTTATTCAGACATGTTTGCTAACGTCAAAAGGCTCGCAGACACACTTCACACAGGAAGATTATGTTAGGTATTAAAGAGGTCAGTAGGGAAGGGATAAACTTTGTCACATTAAGCTGGAAACTTCTTTAAGTGTGAAAGGTCAGTGTCTTTTAATGGTGCTTTTCTTTTAGCCATAAATATGTAATGGTGGTATTAGAATTTAAGGCTATTTGAGAAAGCAAAACTATATATGAAAGTGCACTGTTTCCGTATCAGTAACAGAGCAGTCCTTAGAAATACTATGACAATTATGGTCACTTATAAGACCGTGAATTGGATATATTCATGGTGGAAATACTGGTTTATTCTATCTTGAAATGAATTCAAGCATTATCAGCCGGCTGTCAGACAACATGGAACTAAAATCAGAATTCCATCACTTTTGTTTGTCCATTGCAACAATTGACACATTGTTCTCCTGAGAAACACAGATATTCTCTCTTGTCAAGCGTTGTTTAATGTTGGTCTTGTTGAGCAGTACCACCAGACGATGCCGGTGAGCCCAGCTTAAGAAAATGGGGGCCAAAGCCTCTACTGGCACAAGGGGACACAACTTTGGTGACGTTGTGAAGCTCAGGGCATGGCGTGACTATCACCATAACTCAGCAAAACTATCAATTATCTTTGTCAGCTAACAGTCCTCTGCAATACAAATACTTACATCCATGAGGTGACACGAAGTCAGGATTTCTAGAGACACTGGGTGATTCTAAAGTGTTATTTCAGGTGCTCAGAATGCCTCAGGGTCACACCTAACATTTCAGACAACAAATATTTTAATGATTCTTTTGCTGTAAAATATAGCCATTATTATACATACATGTAGAAACTCAGAAATTTAACGTTGGTTCTTTCTTGTCTTGCACCTGCTCTAATCATTTATTATTTGTAAAAGAGATGAGACATGCTACATTAATAGAATATTAGTATTTTGCATTCACTTTTCAAATGTAGAAATAAATATACAACATATGAGGGGTCACCAGTTTTTAATAGTGTTTCCAAAGTTTAAGAGAAAATCACTTACATTTTACTGGAGATTTTTTTCAGATGCATTGTATCCCTGCACTATTTCATCTAGACATAAAACAGCAGTGGGAGGAGGAATTAGTCTTACAGCTGTAACCTGAATTCAAAAGAGATTAAGGCCAGTTATTTACACCAGCGTATCCCCCGCTGACTTGCTAGTCTGTAGTAAATCTGAACCTAACTGTACAACTGAAAACAAACAACAAGACATGAAAGACATTGTAATTCATATAGACCTCCTAATAATTCATATAGACTTTTCTCACCCATAGTTTTGTCTAAGACATCCTTCTTCTGTAATTATTATATTGGAAGCTAAGAATAATTACTTTTAGATGTTTTATAAAGTCAAGACAAAGATGGATTATATATCTGATAACCTACTTTGGATCAAGGAACCAAAGACCATACTAATTCCTCATGTAAGCATGTGCAATTTCAATGAATGCTCTCCACCCACTGGTATCAGTTGAATTTAAGGTCATCTCCATCATACAGAGACTTCATCATGAAAACATATTTTAAAAATGCAGAACTGTCCATATTGCTTTCTTGTATTTTTCTTTTGCAACGTTATTCTTTGTCCTTTGGAAACTAGCATTGGTTTTGCACTGTACCACATACAAGTGTAGTTTTAAGGAGTTTCTCATTATTTTGTAACAAATACTAGAAATCAATTGTCACAGAAATCAATAGACCAGTGTGCAAATTAAAAAAAAAAACTCTCAAGTATGGTGAAGTTGTCATTTTTAGGTACAAATATATATTATAAAAAAAAAATCGTTGTTGTTAGAAAGAAAGAAAGAAAAGAAAGAAAGAAAGAAAGAAAGAAAGAAAGAAAGAAAGAAAAGAAAGAAAGAAAAGAAAGAAAGAAAGAAAAGGAAGAAAGGAAGGAAGGAAGAAATAAAGAAAGAAAGAAAGTCTGTGTTGTTCCACCTGTAAAAAACTTTCATGTTGCATGCACCTCTCAGTTTAAGCAAGTTCTGTGAGTATGTGAGTTTTAATAAAGCTATTTCTGTTCTCAGTTCTCCAGTTCCTGAAGAAGAGACCAAGAGGTAGTAAATCCACTCAGGAGGCAGTATAGTCAAACTTCACATGCAAAAAGGATGCTCAGATGAAATAAATGCAAAGTGACTCATAGTAGCCATAGAAGAGTAGAATTTCATTAAAACCTGTAAATTCTGCATAGTTCCTTCCTTCTTCTCCCCACTGACAGAAGCGCAAAACCCAAAGTTCTATTATTGTTATGGCTCCTTTGAGTTCCACTTCCCGTTTACTCCTCCTGCAAATCAGACAGCTTATCCTAATAGCCAGCCGCACAAATTCAGTCAGGGCCCTAAGCGCACTCTCCTGCCACAGGAGTTTAGGTGGCCACGTCCAAGACCAGCTGATAAGAGCTGTTTGGAAGAAAGACCTGGAAAAAGCCTCAGCGAGGCTTCATTCCACAGGACCTGCTTTAAAGCTGAAGCTCTCCCTCTTGAACCAGACACGTATAAGTCCATGGGACCTCATGGGGTGCACCTACGAGTGCAGTGGGAACTGGCTGGTGTTGTGGTGCCGCTTTTGATTGTCCTTGAAATGTTGTGGTGATCTGGGGAGGTTCCTGAACATTGGAAGAAGGCAAATGTCACTCATCATCAAGGAGGGCAAGGAGGAGGACCCTGGGAAAGACAAGCCAGTCAGCCTTACACCAATCCCTGGGAAGGAAACCATTTCAAAACACATTAAGGACAAGGAGGTGACTGGGAATATGAGCGTGGATTTATGAAAGGGAAATTATGCTTAACTGACCTGATAGCCTCCTATGGTGTGATGACTGGCCTGGTGGACAAGGGCAGAACAGTTGCTGTTTATTTTTGCTTCAACTAGGCTTTCAACACAGTCTCCTGTAACATTCTCATAGACAAACTGATAAGGTACAGACTAGATAAATGGACAATGAATTGGGTTGGAAATTGGCTGAACATCTGGGCCCAGAAGGTTGGGATCAGTGCCACAAAGTCCAGCAGAAAGCAGTCACTAGTGGAGTAACACAGGGTTTCATATTGGATCCAATACTGTTTAGCATCTTTATTAATCATAGAACCATAGAATCATCTAGGTTGGAAAAGACCCTTGGGATCATCGAGTCCAACCATCTACCCTACTCGACAAAGTTCTTCCCTACACCATATCCCCCAACACCACATCCCCCAACACCACATCTAAGCAACTCTTAAACACATTCAGGGATGGTGACTCAACCACCTCCCTGGGAAGCCTGTTCCAGTGTCTGATCACTCTTACTGTGAAGAACTTCTTCCTAATGTCCAGCCTAAACCTACCCTGTTGCAGCTTGAAGCCATTCCCTCTTGTTCTGTCGCTATTTGCTTGTGAGAAGAGACCAGCACCAACCTCTCTACAATGTCCTTTCAAGTAGTTATAGAGAGTGATGAGGTCACCCCTCAGTCTCCTCTTCCTCAAACTAAACAGTCCCAGCTCCCTCAATCATTCTTCGTACGATTTATTCTCCAGGCCCTTCACCAGCTTCGTTGGCCTCCTCTGTACCCGCTCCAGCACCTCGATATCTCTCTTGTATTGAGGTGCCCAAAACTGGACACAATACTCGAGGTGTGGCCTCACCAGTGCTGAGTACAGGGGCACAATCACCTCCCTACTTCTGCTGGTCACACTATTTCTAATACAAGCCAGGATGCCATTGGCTTTCTTGGCCACCTGGGCACACTGCCGGCTCATATTCAGCCGCTTGTCAATTAGAACCCCCAATTCTTTTTCCGCCAGGCAGCTTTCCAGCCACACTTCCCCAAACCTGTACCGATGCATGGGGTTGTTGTGGCCCAAATGCAGGACCTGGCACTTGGTCTTGTTGAAGCTCATACCATTAATGACCTAGATGATGGGACAGAGTGCACCCTCAGCAAGTTTGCAGATGATACAAAACTGGGAGGAGTGGTTGATACGCCAAATAGTTGTCCTGCCATTCAGAGGGACCTCAACAGGATGGAGAAAAGGGCAGAGAGGAACTTTGTGAAGTTCAGTGGAGGGAAATGCTAGGTCCTACATCTGTGGAGGAACAGCCCCATGCACCAGTACTATACACTCCAGCATCTGACTGGATGGAAAACAGCCTTGCAAAAAGTCTTGGGGGGAGGTCTTGGTGAACAAGTTGATCACGAGCCAACAATGTGTCCTTCTCAAAAAGAAGACTTAAGGTGTCCTGGGCTGCACTGGGAGGAGTGTTGCCAGCAGGTTGAAGGAGATGATCCTTCCCCTCTGCTCAGCCCTGCTCAGGCCACAGCTAGAGTGCCATGTCCAATTCTGGACTCCCCAGTAAAAGGGCGAGAGACATGGACATACTGGAGCAAGTCCAGCAAAGGGCCACTAAGATGATTAAGGGCTTGGAGCATTTGACATAGGAGGAGAGGCTAAAAGATCTGGGATTGTTTAGCCTTGAACAGAGAAGGCTCAAGAGGATCTTATCAAAGTACATAAATATCTGGTGGGAGGGAGTAAAGAAGATGGAGTCAGACTCTTCTCAGTGGTGTCCAGCAACAGAACAAGATGCAATGGGCACAAATTGAACCACAATAATTTTGTTGAAGCATAAGAAAAAGTTTGTTCGCTTTTTATTTGAAGAATGACTGAACACTGGCGCAGGTTGCCCTGAGAGGCTGTGAAGTTTCCATCCCTGGAGATACACAAAACCCTGCTGGACACAGCCCTGAGCAACCTGCTCATTGATTCTGCTTCGAGCAGGTGGGTTGGACTAGGCAAACCCAGAGGTGCCTTCCAACTTCAACAATTCTGTGACCTCCCCTCAGTGACTGTTAGAGGACCCTTTGACAACATCTTTTCCAAGACACGAAGGAAAAAGAAAATAAGCGCTATCAGCGTATAGATGTTAGTAAATAACTGTGCCCTGGGACACCTGGAGACCTAAACTGTTCTTCATTCTTTTAAAGCTTAAAAAGAGCAAACTGAGCAGCGTGTGCTAGGTAGCACCAGTCTGTAACCAAAAGACCAGAAAACTCTTCTTTGCAATGCAGCGTGACAGTAATGTACCTCTCTCCCATTGCAAGGCTGTACTGAAAAGCAAGCTACACAGGGAACCTCAGGAATCTGATTTACTTCTTTGCTCCCTTAAAGCCTTACTTTAGGTTTATCTTAGGTAAACTAATACCTTGAGTGAAGTAGAATACTAAAAACAAACAAAAATCTCCTTATCCCCAAATAAACTGAAAATAAAGCTCTAATTACAGAGAAGAAATTCACTGCCAAGCAGAGTATCACAGAATGGGACTGGTGTGACTAGAAGATATGTCAGAACTGAATTTCAGAAAAGGATGTAATTTCTTTCTGAATCTCATGAAAAAGATCAAAATGTCTTCAGCGTCAGTGCTGGAAGTACACTTAATTCAACATATATGCTGAACTATGGAAATGGCCAGCAATATTTACCTGTGGCTAACATACTGTTCCTTTTTTGCCCCCTTCTTAAACACTGCACTCTCTCCACAGTCCAGTTTTCCAGTTTAAGCCCATTTTCTCTCTCAAAACCTAACTCAAATTCACTATCCTCTTATATTAATAAAGGCTTTTAAACATACATTTGCACAGGATCCTCTCACCTGCTTTAGAAACACAACTGCTTCCCACTATTAAAATAAGAAGTCAACTGAAATACTGGGAAAGAATATTCGTCTCATTTATCCATACATGTTACATTGTTTATCTAATTAAACTGTAACTTCCTTTGGACAAGACACACGTGCAGAGCAGCACACAAATTCGGTTTCCAAAGAAAGACTGAAAAATGGCAAACCAAGAAACAAGAGTCATGTGCCCAGCGCAGGGGATCCCTGAGTCAACCTCTACCTTAGATAGCTGCAGAGCTTCCTGGGCGAGATCACCAACATTGTTTTGATAGCTACACAAACAACCTCAAACAAGGATATATTGTTATATATCCATGAAGCTGCAGCTGGATTAGCTTCAGACTCCATCTGAGCTGCAGCCCTGCCGGAGAGCCGCTGCAGCAACCCTCAGCCTGATACTATGAAGCACCAAGGAGCCAATCCTACTCCTATTGAAAGAAATGGAAAAATTCCCATTTCCTGCAGTAAAATAGATAAGATCCTAAGTTCCAGTGCTTCCGCTAACACTGTTGTCACTCAGTGGCATCGTACTTCGAAAATGTCCTTTATAGAAGTACTAGGGATTTTTAAAAGAAAACAAGAAAACAAACCCTCAAACAGAAAAAAAAAATGCTTGATGCATTACCTGAAAACCTGGTTGCATATCCAGCTGAGCTGATGTGGCTACTCTTAAAATGACTAGACACTTCCTCTAGCGCCATAATGTCAGCATTGCTGTGGTTTCCTTCAAGCGAGAGATTTTCATTTTCGTATCTTTCCCCTGACAAATATCTTTCCTACTGACAAATCATAGGCCTTTATTATCTTCCTGTTGGCTTAAAAAATACAATAGATTGTTTGAAACAGTTCCAATTCTGCGTGTACATCCAGAATAGAGCTTGGTCTTAACACAGAGCCACCTGCTGACAGCCAAGTATATTCATTTTAAATTCTTAAAATCAGAACTGGTTGGTGTTTAAATCGCATATTGATAAATAGAAAATAATGGATAGAAAATATGTAAATCTATTTTAACCAAAAGAAACCTACGCACATTGAATTTGGACTGTTATCTCTGTTTCGTAGAAAACAACAGTGCTTGGTAATTTTTTTCTGACTCTTTATCTGTATCAAAGGGCTTTGAAGGAGAAAAGTTAAAAAGCAGATGATTAAAAACAAACACAACTATGCAGCAATCCTGTTTTATCTTTAAACATATGTAAAGCAGCACAGATACTACATGTGATATATGAGAGAGACTCCTTAAAATCCACCACTTTTGGATTTTAATTTCAGAGGTGGGCAAATTTCCATTCACCTTGATTCTGTTCAGTAGTGAAATGAGCTGCCAAAGCCAGAGGGAAAAGAGCCCGATGTGACACAGCCCGTCTCTGACCAGTGTTTGGATCAAGAACGTCTGATGGAGCGCCTCGCTCTGAAAGACAAGTTCAGTCTGTTTTCAGACTGACTGTTCAGTCAGCTCTGCCTCATGTGCCCGGGGACATTTCAGATGCCATCACCTGTGCATGCCTGAGAGGCTGTGACAAAACGCCTGCATTCGATCCCATTTTAAACCAAATGACCAGTGCTGGTGTATTAGGTGGCAAGTACATGTGATGGCTTAAGGCCAGAAACCAGGACGGCCACTCAAAAGCAGAGTATTTCCGCAAATCCTGATGACTGTGTTTATTTACTTCTGCTTAGAGTTGTATGAAGAAGCAAGGAGGGTGCATACACAAGTTCCTTCGGTATCTTTTTATTTCCTTCTCGGGATTGTACAGAAGCAAGACCCATCTGGATGCAGTCCTGAGTAATGTGCTCTAGGCAATCCCGCTTCAGCAGGGGAGTTGGACTAGATGATCTCTAGAGGTCCCTTCCAACTCTGACAATTCCGTGATTCTGTGATCCGTGAAAATCCGATGCAGTTATTGGTCTAGCAACATTTGATGCCTTTCCAGGCTTGTTTTCCTGACCCTCCATCAGTGTGACGAGTAGATGGCTGCTGCCTGGGGCTGCCCCTGGCTGTCTTGCCATCCTGCACCACCTCTCGGGGCTTGTGGAGCTGTAAGTTTCCCTAACTTGAGTCCTGCCCATACACACAAAAAGAAACCACAGAACCCATTCCTAGAGGCTACCTCAGCTGGGCTGGCTTGCCAACAGAGGGCAGCCCTACATTGGGATGGCTTTCTGTGCCCAGGGACTCAGATCCACCCTTGCCTGTGCTGCCTGCTGGACGCACCCTGGCCATACTGGCCTTCCCCATCTATCCCAGTCAGCCGGCTGGGGGCGAGCGACAGACTCGCCCTGCACCTCTGGCATTACCGATGGGCTGCAATACAGGAGCAGCGCTTTAAAACCTCATCCTATGGCTCTCCTTGAGCTCCTCGAGAGGAATTCATACATCTCTTTGGTTAATGCTTGCATAGCCACTGTCAAGCAACACATAAGCACTGTTTATTTAATGATTTTGTGCTTTTAAGAGTATGTGTGTTAGGATGGAAAGGCTAAACACATAATCTAAGACAGAAAGGATTCATTCTAAGTGATCACGGGTCTCCATGCACCCACTGTAAGGGCCAAAACAGACATTTGACACTGATAGGCAGGAGCCAGCATCACAGAAAGGAATGTGCTATGTGGAAAAGCCAATAAGATTTGAATATAGTTAATATGTGGAAACAGGGTAAGGTGGTCCAGTTAAATTTGTGGAAATAACATGAAATACAACCCATCTCTAGAAGGTTGTCCCAAGAAGAGCAACAAGGTTTAGACCGAAATGACAAATAGGGCTAAGAAAGCGTGCCTCAGAGTGGAAGCAAGTAGGCAGTGTCTGGAAGATCTCAGCAGGGATGGCCAAAGCCTTCGCTAGACACCTAAAGCCAAGAGCCTTTGAGAATCCACTCTGAGCAGACCTGAGCTCCCAACCCAAATGCAGCTTTCTCACCGACCTCTTCCAGGGGATGCAGTTCGGATGGCAGCCAGAGCACACATTTCGGCCGGATCCCTCACACCTATGCTTTCCCTAAAAATTGAACTAAATTGGCGTAAAACTCACAGAGTGAAAACAGGCTGACCTTTTACCTTGGGTGAGCTTATGGCAGTATATTGTGCATATAAAAGTACAGCTTGTTCTCTCACCCAGTAGTCCCCAAGAGTGACTGCATCAGCATTGCTTGCTTCTTTCTTTAAAAACAAATAAACAAAAAACCAACTCCAAAACACTGAAAAATGATGAGTAGGCTAAAGTTAGCTGTGGAAATCGTTGAGACAGAGGCCTTGCTGAGTGCCTATCAAAATCAGTAGGGATCTCTCCATTTACCTAATGGGCTTTGACTGAGCCCTAGGTGAAGGGGCAGGGGGTGGAAATCTGTGCTGATTACCCCTAACAAAGAAGTGTTTGAAATAATCTGCTGCCATCTGTCTTTGTTTTGCTAACCCACTCAGCTGGGCCTGAACAGAAAATCCATCAGATGAATAGAGAATTAATTATTGCAAGAATTACTCGTTTGCATTTCTCACCTTCCGCAAGAGCTACCCCCATTGACCACGCGGGAGATTTCCTTGCAAAATTACAACAAAATTAAAAGGCTACAGATTTTACATACATATGCATATATGTCATGCAAGTTATAAAAATAGATAGATTTCTTCAGCCTCAAAGAGCTGCTATAAGATTTCTGTTGTATTCAGAGGTGCCAATAACTTTATCTGGGTTTGGGGGTAGAAAGGAGCTTAAGTGTCTTTTAATAAAAAATTAGTAATATTTCATGTGATTGCTCAACTCTCTCCAACTATGTGGACTTGGCGCTGATTATAGGAATCTAATGCCATTGCATGCAGTGTTACATGTGTACATGTCTACCTGGGGCAGAAAAAGGAATGACACTATGAGATGAGAAAAGCTAGGGAGGACCAGATCATTGGATCTTTTTCTAGCAGGAGGACAATTCCTCTTTTTAGAGTAACCACCTATAAGCAAGAGTACAGAAGCTCAGCAACAATCTGACAAATGAGTATTTGGTCTGTGTTGCAGAGGGCAGGAAGGGACACGGTTGATGGCTTGTTCAGGAGATGTGAAGTCTATTTCCATGGGAAGCAGCAGCATACGCAACACTCTGAGTTCAGTGACCCAGAGCCAGTGGGACACATCTACACATAAGCACTTCAGCCATTTGCTCTCACTGCAAATACATAATTGTTTATCGGGCTTCTAACCTAGTGAAATAACTGGAAATAGAATTTCCCTGGCAACTCTTTGCCAGGCAATGATACCACACAGAAAAGTTACAGCTCTTCTTTCCATTTCCTCCAGAGATGGTTACTTAATTTGGGTTTAGTCACACAAAAAATGGACACAGATACAATTGAGGACCACAGAATGTTTTGGGGTACCTTCCCAAAGCATCCAGAAGATTTTACTGACTCCAACTCCAAAGAAATCGCTTCCTAATTTCAGATTTGCAGAAGATCCAAGCAGTAGTAAAATTTTCTCAGCATACTACACTTCACAGACAAAATGAAGAGATTTGGTATAACTTTACAGGAGTTCAGTGACAGTTCAGAATAGATTAATTTGTATAACATGCATGTCCAAAAGTGACAAAACAATGATAAAAGTATTTAACCTTGGTGATTCATGTGGAAGAAGCTCATGATCTCTGCTGCATAACCATGCCTTTTGAACCTTGTGGAAGTCAGCAGAATGATTAACATTCAGGCTCACGTCTGCACTTTGGCTCCAAAGTTACTCTGCAATAAGGCATTACAGGAGCACAGTCATTCTCAGTCACTCATCACAGGAACATGAGTGAATATGACAGTGGATATTCCAGCTCTGGCTGTGTTTAAGAGTTTTCTTATCAGGTGGTAGTAATATGCCCCTCGTATCTGTCAGAAAGAGAATGGCTCGAGTGTGACCGTGAGATAAGGCTGGTAGCCCCATATCCTCCTCAACATGTTCCCCTTGCTTCATTTCAGAAACTAAGCCTGGGCCAGGTGCTACTTGGCTGGTAGACCACCAGGAAAACATGCCCAGTTGGAGCAAAGTGATAAATGGCAAGATTTCTCAAGAATCAGACTTATTATCAATGCTCACTTGCTCTAGCCTCACTGTAAGTGAAAGGGTTCAGTAACTTCGTGCTCTGAAGTGTTGTGACCCACACTAACTGGGTTTGTCAGGCATATTACCCAATGGTCAGAGTCAAAACCAGCAAAGACAAAGCTGAAGTTTGGATGGGCCAGGAGACAGCTACATGGGTTGGGGCCAGTGGGGGAGGCACAAACAGACATCTGAGATCGTGAGGTGGGAGAGGGCAGGGACTTTGGAGCCGAGGTGACCAGGGGCGAGAAGCTGCAGTTGAGCTGTGGTGGAAAGCGACCGGTGAGTAGTGTGGGTTAGTCATTCAGATCTGGGAACTATAGACCTTACAGCATAAACTTATTCTCCTCGTTCTACAGCCTGACCCACCTAAAGGCAGACCTGAGGGAAACCAGTGGGTGTTAGGGTGAACCACAGACCACCTCAATGACTAACAACTACTCCTATTCCTAAGAGATTATGATAGACAGCTACACACATATGAAAATAGTCACAGTGTAATAATAAAAGACCCGTTAGAGTCTAAAGACTGACTGTGGATATTTTGCAGTGATGGATACAGATACAGAGGCAGACCAGCCCTGGTCAGAAGACACTTAGCTCCTAATTCAGGCTTGGACTCCAAACTAGGTGTGACAGTCACTTGACTTTGAGAGCTCCTGCAGCTTACCAAGAGCCTTTTTATCCAGAGATCAAAAGTACCTGAGCAGAATCTAAAGGCAATAAGCCATAGCAGTATTTTTCTCAGTCCATTTCAATCCATGGTCCCTAAAAATTTCCTAGTGAAGCTGCTTTGGAAATTTCACGTCCACATAGCATCTATGAACCTAGTTCCTGTTTGTGCATCCCTTAAAGATGACTGGTCATTAAAATTAAAATTAGAAATGACTGATCAGAAGTCAACACATCACAGGCTGAAACACATTGATTCAAATGCAGTGTGACCATCAGGAAGGTCACCCATTAAGCTGACTATTCTTGCCTTAGTCTTTATGCTTTGGACAAAACCAAAATACAATACTGTTATTTTTAATTAAACTTTGAAAACATGTCATAAAAGCATGAACTACAGATACTCCTTGTCCATGAAGATTTTTTAAATCTATTTTTTTAATTAATTATTGCACCTACAAAGAGGCGTGAGCTCACAGTTCAGTCTGGGGGGTCAGTAGTTCTGGCTCTTCAAGATCTGCTATAAAAATCCTAACATCACTGTACAGCTGTGGGACAATTCCACACCTGATAGCCTCTCACCTCCATTTTGGGGAGAAAAGCCTCAGAAAATAAAATTTAAATGCTTATAAAATAGAAAGTCATATTTCTTTCTGAATAATATTTTCTTTTCTTCCCATAGAGAGTATCAGTAAACAATAGTAAACTGTAAAGATGTTAGAAACAAACAAACAAACAAAAAAATTAACTGCGATTTAATTTAATTTGGAGCTTATGTATTTTTGAAGTTGCAACTCTTGAAATGTAAAGTAAAATATTTCAGATTATCCTTGGCATCATCAGAATAAACAAATATTAATTTTCCCATACAGTATCTTCAATAATTAATCTCACGGGCAACATTTCTGTCTTTCATTACTGCTGTCACAATGTAGATCTCAATAAGTCAGCTTTCAGCTAAATGCTGCCCACAAATGCCTACAATTCATTCACACATACAGCATTGCAAAGGGGGTAAATGAGGGCAAAGCCTGACCTTCTGATTTTAATATCCTGTCTAACTATAAAACATCTAAATTTAAATTTGTATTCGAAGAATTTCACACAACTGAAATGCTCTTGACAGGGTATTTTTTCCCATGGATACAGCATGTGCCCATCCATCAACACTCTCTTGATCCTATTGTTAAAATCATTGAAAACCAAAAAGAACAAAATAAAACAAAATACCCACCCATGAAATCTTGTAATAAAGAACATTTTTTCTGGGCCAGATGGTTCACTGCAGGAAAGGGTTAGTCTTTTGTTCAAACAAGGCTTTCAACATCAGAATCTTTGCTGGCCACAGAACCATTTCTAGGCAATTACAGAGGATTTTAATTAGTACCAAAAAATGTTCCCAGCTTCTGCACAGCCTTGCAGAGCAGCAAGATCACCTTTAGGAGGAGCCTCATCCCCTCCTGTACAGCTAATAGAAACACTCAGTGGCTCCTGCAAAGCTCCAAAGCTGTTAAGCATTACGAAATACGGTTTCATTAATGAAGATTCTGAAAAAGATGGAAAATGATAAAAGCAACCTCATGAGATCTTTAACTCTACAGTCTTATCTGCAAATAATCAGCTGTATCTAAGCCTTCCGTGAAGGATGCTTGTCTAATTTGCTCTTAAAATCTTTCAGTGATGGTGCAGTAGTGATTAATACAAATACTAAGAATGAAGAACTAAATCTTTAACATGAACAGCCTGGCAGAAATAAAGCAGAATCAGAGGCAGTGGAGATAGAAATCTGCTGAATAGTAAAAGTGGTTTAGAAACAAACATTGTTATTTTGAGGATACAGTGAAAAATAGAAAGTTGGGACTCTATGGAAGGGATAGGATATAATTAAATTTACTTAGGGGGGGTTGCAAGACTGATTCTAACAGAAGTCAGAATCAGACTTATCCAAACACAGGAAAGGGCAGAAAGGCTGAACAGAAGGTCAGCTTTTGCAAATCTAAGCCAACCCTTGTCATCTGTTACCTTTGTTGCTAATGCTGGTGTAAGTACATCTGCTCACACTTCCTGCACTCCCCTCTTAGGTCAAGGGAGGCAAGGTATGGAAACACTTTATTCTGCAGTAATCTTGCTCATGTAATTTGTCAGAGCTTTGAGAAATAGAAGGAATGTCCAAATTGATCCCTGGTGTCCTGATTTGTCCTCTGTGTCATTTGAACACTGGCCCAAGCAATGTTTGTGTCTAATTAACTTCACATCTTCAGTAGGCAACTGATCCCAGCACCTAACAGTCACCTTAGAGTTTTAAGTGTTTCTTAATGGACAACCTAATTCTCCTCTCCTGCAGGTTAAGCCCCTGTAGGCATAAAGAAAATTCTATTTAGTTCCTCTTCACAGAGTTCTCTCAAGTTATTGAAGCCCGTGATTCATACCTTCCCCCAATCTTCCCATTTCCCAAACTACGCAGCCCATACACCATGTTTTCTGGATCTCCAATCATTCCCACTTTCCCTGGGGTTTGTTCCAATTTGTCAACTGTTTTCTTGAAAGGTGGTGAGGAAAATCTGGCCTGATACCACAGGCTCACCAATGTGAAATTTCATGCAAAACTACTTCAAGTGCTTTCTCCTCCCTGTTAAACATGCCATGTGCAGACTTTCTTTTCACAGCACTGTGACCCCGGTGAGGAGTGACTTAAGCAAACTTGTTTTAACTTGAACTGCAGTGGACAAATAACACATATGGAGCCAGTCACTGCACCTCAGCAAAGGGACAGCAAGACAGTAATTTAGTAAGCGGGATTAACACAGTTGCTTATTTAACTCCACCTCGAGTGTTCACTCCCTTCAACATCAGCCACGTACTTTGTCCCTTGCATGATTAATGCTTTCAGTGACAACTGAAGCAAAACGTTGCTAAGTATTCTGGCCTCCTCACCTCAACCTATGGTTTGTTTTCACTCCCTGCAGAAGAGCTGGATGATTCTGCCTCTTACTGCTAGTGTCCTTATTGTTATCTTGTCACATATGTTTTTAATGAGATCTCGCTTTTTGCCTTGGCCTGCCAGATTTGGCTCATGCTACCGTTTTATACTCTTCCCCGGTGGTTTCTGCACACATCTCACCTGTACGCTGTCTTGCTGCTGTTCAAAGACACTTCTTTGCTGAGGTGCCCACCCAGCTCCTGGGTCAGTGATTTTACCCATCTCATGGCTTTACTGCCACTTGCTCAGAAAAAAAAGAGTATTAGCGCAGCTTGTGTAACTACAGGTAATACGCTCCTCTCCTTCCAGATCAGGACAGACTTCGAAAGGACATGTTTTTCCTGTTACTCTTAGTCAACAGCTGCGTTTGTATTTGTTATGACAACTGCCACGCAAGTTGAAGCACTAATGCCGCTGGAGGAGCATGTCCTTGCAAAACACGCTGTCCTGCCTCAGAGCTGTGGCAGGCCTTGCGCCGGGTATGTCACCTCGGGGGGCTGCTTGGCAGTGGCTGCACTGGCTGGATGTCTCTGCAGAGACCTCTGGGAAGAAGCACGTGACTGGAAGAAAGCTAAGCTTCTGCAAGACCAAAATTTCCACCTCCTCCAGACATTTGTGCCCCAGCCTGTTCCAAAAAATCCTTGAAGTTACTACAATTTCCATATTGTTTCTAAGAGGCACTCTCCCTTCCCTTAGAATCATAGAATTGCCTAGGTTGGAAGGGACCTTTAAGATCATCTAGTCCAACCATCAACCTAACTCTGACAAAAACAAAAAACCACATCTCTAAACCATGTCACTAAGTGCTATGTCAACCCGTCTTTTGAATAACTCCATGGAGGTAGGATGGGACAGACCACTGGACAAAACATCTCCTTCTACCCTGTTTCCTCCCTCTGCAACAGGAAAAGCTGCAGTATATAGACAAGATTTTTGACAGTAGAGAAACACTTGGTAAGAATTCCTTACAAATGTGTCGCTTTGCGCAAATAACTTCATCGTGGCCCACAATCAACCACAAGATACAAATCTAGGGGAAAACAGGCTGTTTGGAGTCCAGTGCTCAGGGAACTGTTCCCCATTTCCCGCTCTCGGTGACATACTGTCAGGGACAAATCACAGAAGTGTAACAAAACTAAACAAAAGGAAAAGAAGGGGTTAACATATGAGAAGTGTCCCCACACACCTGCAAGCCCTAAGTAGCCAAAGGAGGAAGAGATAAAAGTCTGGGCTCGGGTTGCCAGTAAGAAGTTTGTTAGGTTAAGCTTTGCTCTGAGGAGGGGAGCTTATTTACTCCACCAAGCCGGGAAGGAGATGCTGCCCCAGGAAATTATTTAGACTGGATGAAAAGGTGGGGGTTTTTTTAATAGCTGATAAGGGCTCCAAAGCTGAGGACTGAAGACACCTAGCAGGTGTCAGCCTGCCTGTTAGAGAAACCTGAAAAGTAAAGATACTGTGAGTGGCTCTTCCTGCCCTAAACAGGCTGGCACAGGAAAAACAATCCAGGCAACCAGGTGACTACCTATTCCTGACCCTGGGAGTAGCCTGAGAGCTGGTGGCAAAGGCCTCCAGAGTCTTTCCCTGGTTAGCAGTGAGAGGGTTTCCTGCTGCAGGTCCTGGCCCTGGGTCAGGCTGTTGCCTGGTTCTGAAGCTCCTACCCCTGTTTTCCCTGTGCAGTAACGATTTGACCGCTCTGAGGAACAGAACCTGGTTTCAGAGTCAAAAAAAATAATAGGGTATTTGTGCCCACAGACATATGTAAAATGGAAAACCTGCCTTTGTACCTGCTCCATAAATTTAAGTTGCGGCTCTTCTGCCTATAGGAATAACGCTAAATACCTCCACTGAGGCTACTGTATACATTAATCCAAGCTGTAAGCTTATTCACAGGCTCTAAAATCAGAAGCTGAGACACTTAATCTGTTGATTTGCTCTAATGCTGAGAGGCTTCATAATGAGATTGGCTTCCACTGTTGCTATATTAGCTGTAACCAGCTAATATATAGTATGTGACTCAAATACGTGCTAAAAAAAAAAAAAACCCACAAAAACCCTTCTCGCTCTTTTCCTGAGTAAACTGTAAGGCAAAACGCACCTGAAGAAAGATTCCTTCCACGCTGCGGTATCTTACACCTGCTGTCACCCCCCCGGTTTGTGCCGCGGGGAAGCTTTAAACCCGGCTGAGGCTCGGCGCCGCCGCGACAAGCCGCTCGGGGAGGGATCTCTGGGCAGAGCATCCCCCCCCCGCCCCGCCGCCTTTCCCCGGCACGGCTCCCGGGGCCGCGGAGGGGGAAGGAAGGACGGGGCGGAGGGGCTGTCCTGTCCCGTCCCGTCCCGTCCCGTCCCTCCCCGCCGCGGGGAGGAGCACGGCCCGCCCGCCCCCGCCACTTAAAGGCCGCGGGCGGCCCTGCCCCACGGCCGGCCCGGCCATGGAGGCGGCGCGGGAGTGCGTGGGCTCGGTGGTGCGGTGAGTGCGGGGCTGGGGAAGGATTAAATGTGGTGGGCGCTCGGTGGGAGAAGCAAGCAGGGGTGCTCTCGCAGCCTTTCCAGCCTCCCGTGAAGTTCTTCCGAGGGAGGCGCGAGCGGGAGCTGGGCGGTTTAGCCCCCTTCTGAGGTGTAACGGCTGGGAGGCGTCCGCCGCCTCTGGGCGAAGCTGCCGGGCTGTGTGTCAGGCGTGGGGTCTCGGGGTACGGACGAGCCGCTTGTACTCGGTGACAGCGTGAGGGCGACTCCCGGCCTCTGTTGGCACGTCAGGTGTGCTGGCCCCATCCATAAAGGCGTAGCTCCGGACGCCGCTCCAGCGCCGTCCCGGTATCTCTACAATTCATGTTTTATCAGGGAAACTGAAGCTGCAAGCTAGGCGAACCCTGACTAATTTCTGATTATTTTTATTTTTTAATTTTTTTTTTTACCTTGCTGTTACTGCCGTGGTCGTTTGCCTGTGAACTCTAACCTAAAAATCAACCCGTGCCATATTCTGAAGCCGCTCGTGTTGTGCAACATTGATTTTTCTGTGTGAGGCTGAAGACCGTTGCACCACATCCTTAGACAAACATACATGGCATATTGCAAACAGAGGTAGAGTGAAATATGTGTACGGGCCTCAAGGCAGGCTTGTAATCCCCGTGTTCCCCTTAAAAAAAATTAATTCATCTGTCCTACCAGTCTTGACACTACACGGAATGCTTGGGGCACTATGTGTGGGTCTCTCTCTCTAGCGGGCTGTAGTTATACAGAACAAACTGGACGAGATGCTAGAGTTTGAAGATACCTGCTCTTTCAATTATATTTTTACGTCTTCCACTGACATAGGATACCTCTCCCCTTTAGGGAAGAGCTAGGACTTGATCCTTCAGACTTTAATAATAGTGGAGCTGTCTGTATCTAATGTGTTACTCAACTTTCTAATAAAGCTGGCTGCACCTTAGTATCTTCCTTTCCTCGCCGCTGCTTGTTTCCAGACTTAGCTTGATCAACTTTTAATAGGAAATTATTTTCAGTAACTTCTGAATCTAGCAGAGGAATTCCCT